>NC_056507.1:42595366-42617177 GCF_014905685.2 Nematolebias whitei
CAATGGATCATTAGCACACTGATGGCTGTTTAATATTCACAGAGGGCCGAGTGATACTAGCAATCACAGCATTGTAAGAGGGGGACAGTTGAACCCAGAGGCCTCCACCCATGTTTAACGATGGACAATTTCTTTTCACAAAGATGGCCTCCTTTACTCCTCTCTCAAACCATCGTTACTCTCTGTCCAGGATGTGAACATCTTCATCCCTGAAAGAGTGACCGCTGGCCTGGAGATGAGTGTAGACCGCAGAGTCCTGGCCTGATGATGTTGATCTTCTGTGCTGGGCCATCCTTTTGGCCAGTGGCTGTTTTGTTTCCCCGATGTAAGACTGATCACAGCCCTCCTGACACTGAACAGAATACACAACATTGCTCTGTTTGTGCCGGGGAACTGGATCTTTGGGATGAACCAGTCTTTGCCGTAATGTATTTTGGGGTTTAAAAGCCACTGGGACGTTATGTTTAGAAAATAAACGTCTCAGTTTCTCTGATACTCCCTCAACATATGGAATGACCACTGGTCTGGGTCTGGGTTCCTCCTTTTCACCTGTTGGCTGACTGGAGTCCTGTTTGGGTTTCTTCTCTGCTTTCAGGAAGGCCCAGTTAGGATATCCACATTGCTCTAGAGCCTGTTTTGTGTGGGATTTCTCCTTCTGCCTGGCTCCTGAGCTAGTGGGACGCTGTCTGCTCTGTGATACTGAGTCCTGATGACTCCTAACTTGTGCTCCAAAGGGTGATGGGAGTCAAACTGCAAATACTGGTCTGTGTGGGTGGGTTTGCGGTACACCTCAGTTTGCAAATGTCCTCTATCAGAGACTGAGACCTCACAGTCCAAGAAAGCCAACCTGCCATTTTTTACATTTTCTCCGGGTTCAGCTGTCCCCCTCTTACAATGCTGTGATTGCTAGTATCACTCAGCCCTCTGTGAACAGTAAACAGCCATCAGTGTGCTAATGATCCATTGTTAGGCTGATGGTCCTTCTTGAGCATGTGATCAGCTGGTTTTGGTTGTCTGCAGCAAAACTGGTTGATCCACTCTGAGACGGTGCTATTTAAGAGACTGAGCTGAATACAGCTCCTCAGACTGAGGAAGTCTCTCGGATGAGAGACGAAACGTTTCTACACTTTTTTGTTGATTTGCTTTGTTTTGTTTTTTTTTTAATGTCCAGAGGACCAGATTTAACTTTTTTAGATTCACTTGATAAAATTGCTCCACTGAAAAAGTAATCAATCAGAGGAAACTGGCTCTTTGGTTCAATTCTGAGTTACGTATTTTAAAGCAGGCATCTAGAAACCAGGAGAGAAAATGGCGTTCTACTAATGAAGAATTTTATTTAACTTTGAAAGATAGTCTACTAACATATAAAAAAGCTCTCCGTAACACTAGAACTTTATATTACTTATCTTTAATAGGAGAATAAAAATTACCCTAGGTTTCTGTTAAGTACTATTGCTAGACCAAAAGTCCAATTTCTGTTGAACCATGTATCCCTACAACTATAAGTAGTGATGACTTCATGAGATTCTTTATAAATAAAATTTCAGTTAGAGGGGAAATTGAAACCATCCTTCCTACTTTAGTCCCCTGTCGAGGCATCTTTAAAAGTTTCAATCGAGCCTGATTTGTTTGGACAGTTTTTGTCCTGTTGAGCTCTCTGAATTGTCAAAAATAACCTCATCCAAACCATCCACATGCCTGCTAGATCCCATCCCAACCAGACTGTTTAAAGAGGTATTCCCCCTAATTAATGTCGACATTTTGGAGCTACTTAATTTGTCTTTAACGGATGGTTATGTACCACAGCGATTTAAGCGTTGCTGTAATTAAACCTTTACTTAAAAAGGCTGACCTTGATTCAGAAATTCTGGCCAACTATAGACCTATATCTAATCTAACTTCCATCTCAATTCTAGAGAAAATAGTTGCAGGTCAGTTGCGTGAACATAGACAAAGAAATAATCTGAAGAGTTTCAGTCTGGGTTTAGAGCTCATCATAGCACAGAAACAGCACTAGTAAAAGTCACTGATGTTATTCTCATGGCCTCAGACAATGGACTTGTGTCTATACAGGTCCCATTAAACCTCAGTGCTGCATTTGATACAGTTGATCACAATATTTTACTACAGAGGCTTGAATATGATATTGGGATTACAGGAATGGCTATAAAGTGGTTTAAAGCATAGCTATCTGATAGACTCCAGTTTGTAAATGTAAATAATAAATCTTCTTCAAACACCAAAGTTAGTCATGGAGTTCCTCAGGGCTCAGTGCTTGGGCCAATACTCTTTACTTTATAGATGCTTCCATTAGGTAAAGTTATTAAACAGCATGGGATAAATTTCCATCATTATGCTGATGACACACAATTATATTTGTGTAATTATTGCAGTGTACCCAGAATGAAAGACCAGAACTGAACAGACACCAGGACTCAGATAATAATTTAAAGTGTTTATTTACAGGTTGGTGATAAATAAATCATCAATGAGGGAACGGGAACACCTGGGGAGAGAGCGGTAATTTAAAGGGCTGTGGTTGGATGAGAATATATCTTGTTGAATAGTTCTTACGGTGTGTAGCAGGAAACAATGAGAAGGTATTTTGTCCAGATGGTGTCCACTGGACACTGTCCAGTGGCACAAGGTGAAGCAACAAGTAGATTTAGGCAAGTGGTGGAAGGCATCCAGCAATTGTAGAGAGGCAGGAGGAGTCACAGTTCACATGGAACTCAAGCAGGGCAGGTAACATCAAGATCCAAACTCTGAGGAAGCGCAGAGAAAAAACACAATATTAGTTTTCACTAATACCACATAATAACTAGCCAGAACACAACTACCGTTGGTAGGCAATGTCCCAGCGCCTGCAGAGTGGTTCCTGAATCTTCTTATTCTCCTCCTGGGTGTTGAGTTGATCATCTGCAGCTGGAGCCAATTAGGAGTGTAGAGGAGAGAGGAAGGCAGGGTGCAGGGCAGGATCCTTACAATTTGTCCATTAAACCCAATGAATCCTATCAGCTACTTAGACTACAAGCATGTCTTAAAGACATTAAAACCTGGATGACTCTTAATTTTCTCCTGTTGAACACAGACAAAACTGAGGTTTTGGTTTTTGGACCTGAGCACCTTAGGAATGAATTTTTCATTCTTTCTCCGTCCTTAGATGGCATTAATCTGTCCTCCAGCTCTAATGTTAAAAATTGTGGTGTTATTTTTGATCAGGACATGTCTTTTATCCCCCACATTAAAAACGTTACTAGAACTGCCTTCTTCCATCTGTGTAATATCACTAAAATTAGAAACATCTTATCTAAAAATGATGCAGAAAAACTGGTCCATGCATTTGTCACGTCTAGACTGGACTAGTGCAATGGTTTATTATCTGGGTGTCCAAATACTTCTTTAAAACGTCTTCAGTTGATCCAAAATGCTGTTGCTAGAGTCTTAACCGGAGTTAGTAGGAGAGATCATATTTCTCCAGTTTTAGTTTCTCTCCATTGGCTCCCTGTCAAATCCAGAATAGATTTCAAAATCTTACTTCTAACCTACAAAGCTCTCAACAACCTGGCTCCATCTTATATTACAGATCTTATTGTTCCATATTTTCCTAAGAGAGCGCTTGACTCTCAGACTGCAGGTTTACTTGTGGTTCCTAGAATTTACAAAAACAGAATGGGAGGCAGATCTTTTAGTTATCAGGCTCCTCTCTTGTGGAACCAACTTCCAATCTCTGTCCGTGAGGCTGACACATTATCCAGTTTTAAAACTAGGCTTAAGACATTCCTTTTTGCTAAATCCTATAGTTAGGGTCGGCTTGGGTTTCCTGAGCTGTCCCTTAGTTATGCTGCTATAGGCTTAGACTGCTGGAGGACAAATTGACCACAATTTTCACTCTACTTCTGTCTTTACTTACTCTGCTCAACCTGTTTTGTATTTGTAATTATTTTTTCTATCCTTAATGTGTTTTTTTGTCTTTCAGATACACCTGGGCCTATACCTGGACCTACCATTCTGTGTTCTTCTGTCTCTCCTTCCTGTCCTCTCAACCAGGCGGTCAAAGCAGATGGCCGCTTGTCCTGAGCCTGGTTCTGCTGGAGGTTTCTTCCTTTTAAAAAGGGAGTTTTTCCTTTCCACTGTTGTCATTGTGCTTGCTCAGGATGGGAGACAGCATCGAAGCCAAGATTAATCTTGTCTGCTGGATTCCTTAGATAGAGAACTACTAATTGGCTTTTATGTATGTGAATGTTTCTGTAAAGTGCCCTGAGACAACTTTGTTGTGATTTGGCACTGTAGTGAACTAAGCCTCCGGTCAAAACCTGACCCTGAAGATCTTCATGGGACAGAAACTGTTATTTCATTTATTTGAATCCAGAAATACAAATTAGCTCATCCAGAGACTTTCTAATTTGTATCCTGAACTAATCAGTTGAAAGAACACTCTCTTTTTATATTGTCATTACTATTTTTACAAATGTCTTGATAATCAAAAGTGTGCTTAGTTCAAACCATTTTAAATGTTGAAGTGAACTACTCATTTTAAATCAACTGTGAAACAGTATTAATGATTTTTTAATCCTCATTCAAAGTAGAAATCATTTTAAATGTCTATGTTACAAAGTAATTATGCATTTTTTGATCTTCTGTCTGAAATGAGAAGTAGTGATGTCGGTCGAAAGTCAGAAAGAAGTTATTGGAACGAACTGTCATGTTTTTAAACCTAGCAGACGGTAAATAAGAAGTTACTGGCACCTGCGTCCTCCCACTTCGCCAAAACATTTCTCTGTCTGCTCCTAAACATTTCTCTGTCTGTTCCTAAACATTTCCGCTGTTTTTCTGACTTGTAGCAACCCTCTTACGTCACTAAAACCACACCCCTGTTGGTTCTTTCAACCAATTAGGACTTCCCAAAAGGGACCGGAAACAGAACTCTTTAAAGGTCGACACTTCCTAGTTGCAGTTAGTTCTGGGAGCACAGGAGAACAGAAGTTCCGAACAGCAGAACAAAAGTTCTGAAGTGCTGGAGTTAGTTGGGAGTTCTTCCGAGTCTAGTTGGGATTATGGAATCTTCCACATCTGAGTAGAACCTCTGATGGACTCACAGCTCATGTGAGTCCACCCGTGAGGTGTGCGTGTTGTTGAACGGAGTACCGTCACTACTTCGGACGATTCTCAGCCATCCTAAGGAGACGCTGAAAGGTAGCGTTGAAATGGAACTCCGTACCGGAGCAGGCCTATCTTCTGCAAAGGTAACGAGTCGCTTCACTACCGAGTGCACCGAGGTTGAGCTGGGTTCGGATGGAGGGTGCCGTTCTTCGTCAACACACTTCCCCTCATCCACATCTTTTCTCTCCATTTAAACTCCTTCATTCCCCATCTTTAAAGCTCTTCTATCTTGCCAGTAATTAATCCAGATATCTTCAGATATGCCTGTTGTTTTTAGCTGCAAGTGAGAAATCATGGCCGTATGATTTCTCATTGTAAAGCTCATTAATTAAGCTGTGTTATTGCATTCAATCAGAATAATCAAGTGTACAATGTTTGATGTTAAATTTTGATTCTGTTAATAAATGACCACATTCATTTTGATGGGTCAAAGCAAATTAACGTCTCATGTCACTGAGTAGACCATCTCCGACACAGTACTTCTAAGCTCAATATCACTTAGTCCAGAAAAATGAAAGAATCCGTTTAAATTAAGTATAATATCATGTACTTGAACTAGTCCAGATATTATAAAATGTAAGAGAGCACCCCTGAGCTAAATCCATCTCTCGGCTCTCTCACTAATGCGCTATATAAATAAACTTAATTGAATTAGGTAAAACTAGATGTTAAACAACCATTAAAATACACCAGAATGTAGGAAATGGCTTCTACTTTATTCAAAATTTTCTGGGGGAGGACCCCCAGACCTCCCCATCAGTGTGCCCCCCCGACACACATTATAAATGTTTCTGACACCAGTGGCCAACACAATACTAAACAAGTACACATATGGTGTCACGTGGTGTTCAAAGTGCATTCAACTTATTTCAGTCTTGATGATTTGTGTCAATAAACATTTGGAGTTTTATACATAAAAATACACTTGATAGTTAGAATTTTAAGTATATTTACTGTATATTATGGTAATTTATTCTGTATTTTGCCAGATTATGGTGATTCTGGGGTCGTAATGATGGGGCCCTTGAAGATTGTTGCCCAGGGTACAGTGAAGTGTTAATCTGGCCCTGTGGACAGCACGGACTTGAGCTTAGCTATCTGCCTTAGCTGAAGGAAGCTTTTTTGAAGAACAGAATTTATCTGTTTATTAAACTTAAAGTCCGAATCTAAAACTATCCCGAGATTGGTAACAGACTGTTTTAGATATGGCTGAAGGGAGTCCAGGTTTGCAGGATCAGTGACAGTGGCAGAGCTAGGGTTAAACACAATGACATCAGTCTTCTGTCATAACCGAGGGGAACCCAGATTTGTATGAGACCCGGAACGAGACAGACTCAGGTGGAATACAAAGAAAATGGTGTTTATTTACAAGGTGAGAAACAACAGTTCAGGTACAGCTCCTCTGCAGCTCCTTTGATCCAGAGGTGGGGTCCAGTCCTCCGGGGAGCTCCAGAGAGAGAGTCCAGCGGCTGGCAGGGCAGGCACTGGCCGGATTAGAGGCACCAGGCAAAGGAATCCAGGGGCAGGAGAGAACAAACCAAGGAGAGACCCAAGGGGGTCAGCAAACTAGGAACAGGTCTCGAGGAGGTCCAGGGGACCCAGAACAGAACACGAGGAGTCCAGAATCAAAGGGTCACAAGGGGCCCTTTGAACAAGCCGAGGAATCAGGATTACATGAAAGGTGATATGCTCCAGCGAAGAGTAGCACTGGACTGCAGCCTTTTGTAGTAGGAGAGCCTCCTCAGTCTGATGGCCGTCAGGTGTGATTAATTAGCGGCCATCTTGGAGGAGGAGCTGCAGGCAGTGGTACTCTTACATCTTCTGATCATTAAAACTCAAAAAGTTTGCAGCCATCCAAGTCTTGATGTCATCAAGACATTTTAACAAAGGGCGGATGGAGGAGGAACTGTTAGGTGTTAACGGCAGATAAATCTGACAACATAACAATGAAAGGAAAGACCATGTTTCCTCAGGATAGACCCTAAGGGGAGGAGATACAAAGACAACAGAAGGGGTCCAAGAATGGAGCCTTGCGGGACCCCGCAGAAAAGAGGCACTGAAGTAGATAGAGTGTTAGCAAAATTAACACAGAAATTCCTGTCGCTCAGGTATGAATGGAACCATTCTAACACTGCACCAGTAATCCCAACCCAGTGTTCTAGCCAGGATAAAAGGATACTGTGGTCCACAGTATCAAATGCCACGGTAAGGTCAAGGAGTACCAGGACTACAGACTGACCAGAGTCATTTGCCAGAAGAATGTCGTTGCAGACTCTAACTAAGGCTGTTTCATTGTTGTGTAATTTCTTAAAGCCAGACTGAAAGATCTCAAGAATAGAATTTCCACTCAAGAACTTGTTTAATTGAGTGAAAACTATTTACTCCAGGATCTTACAAAGAAAGGGAAGTTTGGAGATGTGTCTGAAGTTTGAGCAGGTTGAAGGGTCAAGTCCGTTTTTTTTTATTAAAGGAGTTACCACTGCATGTTTAAAAGTGTCAGCAACTACACCTGTAGCCATTCTGCTGTTTATAATGTCAAGAACAGAGGGTCCAATGCAGGGTAGGACTTGTTTAAAAAACAATGCTGGGATGGGGTCAGCAAGGGAACCTGAAGGTTTCATATGACATCATTTAGAAATGAGAGGGAAATGGGTACAAACTGGTTAAAGACTGATGTGGGGGGGACAAAGACAGAGGGGTCAGCTGTGGTGTGAGGAATCAGTGACCTGATTGACTCAACCTTTTTAACAAAGAAACTGGCAAAGTCATCACACGTAACTGCAGAGACCTCCATGTCGGCAGACTGACACAGTTAAAATGGCGTTAATGGTATTGAAAAGAACGCGGGGATTGTGGCTGTTTGAGGTGATGATTTGGGAGAAATATTTGTTTTTTTCTGATTTAACAGTGGACTGGTACTCTTTGTAACATGATTTTAGCATGATAAAAGAAACGTGAAGTTTGTCCTTCTTCCATTTGCGTTCGGCTTTCCTGCATTGATGTTTGGCTGTGCGAGTGATCTCATTCATCCAAGGGTGTGGAGTGCGCTTTGGATGCCTAATTTTTAATGGTGCAACTAGGTCAATCACCTTAGCACAGGTATCTTGGTGTACAGTGATTAGCTCATGGGTGTTCATGGAAGAGGATCCACAGACTAAGAGAGAGTTTTTAGTAAAAGCAGATGAAAAGAGCGCAGAAGTGGAAGGGTTAAATATTTGACCAGGCCTGGCTGGAGGGGGAGGGGTTTGGACTCGTTGACAAAAGAAGTGTTGAAAAAAAATGGGTTTGTGGTTGGAGAAAACTGCATCCCCAATTTCTTACTCAGAAACAGATAAACCAAAGGTTACCACTAAATCCAGTGTGTGGCCATGCTGGTGAGTTGGTCCTGCAACATTCTGTACAAAGTTCAGAGACTGGATCAGATCTAGAAAGTCCTGAGTCAACGGCTTTTCTGGGCAACAGCCATGTATATTGAAATCTCCCAGAATCAAAACCCTATCATATCTGAGAAAAATCCAAGTTAAAAAGTCAGAGTTCAGCCATGAAGTCCTTATTATATTTGGGTGGCCTGTATAACACAGCAGATAAAAAAAACAGGATTTGAATGGCCCACCTCAAAACACAGCAGTTCAAAGCTCAAAACATTAGCTGGTATCTGTACCAGTTTGCAGTTCCATCGTTTTTTGAAAATAGTTAATAATCCACCACCTTTGCCTGATGTTCTCGGAGCATTAAAATAAGAACAGTCCGGTGGTAAAATTTCCGACAGGGCCATGAACTCACCACAGGAGAACCACGTCTCAGTCACACAGAAGAAGTCCAGACCTGTGAAGGAGAAAAAGTCCTTCAAGATGAACGTTTTATTAGCCAGAGATCTGGCGAGACTGTTGGCAGATAGTCATAGATTTAGGAGTTGATGACGTTCATAAACCAGCAGTGAGTCGATGTTGTAGGTGAAAAATTACAAAAACAAACAAAAAAAAAACACAATCACTATAGACAGAGGTGGAGGGCAGGCCATGCACAGCGGCGACATCTTCCCAGAAGTTTGATGGAAGAGATTGTTTAAATTTGGTTACAACATTTTCTGATAAGTACCTGCTAAGATGAAATTTACTCTCAGTGACTGTGTAGTATTGTAATGTAAACTCGTAGGTTATTAAAAAATTGTCAGTCAGTAATACATCCTCAAAATCCTGTTCTGAGTCCATAATCTCTATGCCATAAGTCTGAACCAGGCCAAGAGTATGATGATGAGAATGAGTAGATGTGCAGATGTTTTGGATAAAACCAATTGACTCTATTAAATTATTAAAGGCTATGCTTAAGCTTAAAATGGTTCCAAGTTCTTCATTTTAAATTATCCTTTCTGATAAAAAAAAAAACATCATCAATATACAGTACAACACAACTGAGCCCAAAGAACTTGACACTATGCAGCTGCTATTTTTAAAACTTGGGTCTTCTTTCACAGTAAAAATGTTGTCTAAAAAAATAAAAGTTCTTGAAGCAATTTGTAACACTTGAGCTACTTCAATGCAATTCTCTAACTTAGTTTGCAACTGTGCATCAACAAATTGAGCATCAAATACATTTCCTTTTTACTCCACTGTCAGCGGTTCAGTGGGATTTTCAGCAACAACTAAACCCAAAACACAGCAAGTGCCAATGAGATCCAGTGCCAGTGGATCATCTTTCCATATCTGTATCTTGTGAAAAGAGAAACAGTTGAGGTGATGTAGGCCTAATGAATGGAAATTTCTGCCAAATCTATTGCATTTCCACGAGGATGCAAGGTCCTTGGAAAAAAACACAAACAGCAGTTCAATATGTGTTAATGTTCCAAGTCTGCTACACAAATTTATTGTCAATGTTCAAGCCAATTATCTTGATCCATTTAATGGCTATATCAGCTGTGTCAAGCCCAGCAAATAAAGATTTGAAGTTATTCTGGCATTTAATGATGAAAAGCTGAAAGTTGGCAAGTGTACTACTAACATGTAGGGCATTGGACACCAACTCCTTGTGGTTTGCATAAACTTAGAGCCAGGTTACAGCTTTAATCCAGCAGCACTCCTCCCATTTTCTCTCTCTTTTTTCCTTATATTTTTTATCTCTCTGTTGGGTTTACATTTGCCCAACAATCAATGAACTACATGAGGACATTGGCACTTTGCTTCCAGATTCCTCCTCAACCCCCTGCCCACCAGCTGGGCCTCACCTTGTCACAGTCTCAATGTCCAAGTGGCTGATGGATGCAGTGATCACATGGTAATGATCTGGAAAAATCCTTTGGTCATCAGCAGTCTTTGATTTGTTAACCATCTCTTTCTGAGATCCTCTATCAGTAGATGTGAATATGGGTTTAGTTACGCAGTTCTGGGTAGAAATTATGATGTCCTTTATGTAACACATGGGTTTGTTTAAGCATCATCACTGAGTGCTCTGCGCTCTTGCTTCTTTAATACCCTGACAAAGTTAACATGGAGCAGATCTAGTAGGAAAAGGGCACTGAAAAAAAACATTTTTGTTTGTTTGTTTTTCACCAAATGCATGTCTGTACAAAATGTCAACAAATATGAAACCTGAAAATAAGTTGTGTATAGAAGTACAGCTAATATCCATATGTTTTGGCTTAGTATGAAGACTTAAATCAATTCAAACAGTTCAGACATTTCAACATTGTTTTCTGTGGAAAATCTAGAAAAAATAAATAATTTATCTGTTGTAGTTACTCTATTTCCTTGAGTGGCCTCAGTTTGAGGACAGAGGACAGAGTTTATTTCTAGTTGGATCGATGACAGTCTCAACTGGGCAAAAAGTGTTCTAGTAAAACAACTTAAGGTAAGTTAAAGACATTCTTAGTAGTTCATGATAATGATTCATGATAGTTCAGATATTCCTGCTGAAAATTTCCCAAGGCTGCACTGGAGGTGCTGGTTCCGTTATTTGTGGTTGCAAATGACCACAGAATTCTATGTAAATACAGTAAATGTGCAATTTACTATATTTGTATATTATATTTAATACTATAAATCAACCAGTTGTAGTGATATTGAACTGCAATTTGGTGTGATGATAGCTGAGAACATCAAATGCTGCATCAAAATAAAAAAATCCAAGATGGCCATGGTGCTGAGGTCACCGAGGTGGTTAAAAAGCTCCTCGGTGGCAGGGCCACAGGGGTGGATGAGATTCGCCCAGAGTTCCTTAAGGCTCTGGATGTTGTAGGGTTGTGTTGGCTTACGCGACTCTGCATTATTGCATGGACATCGGGGGAAGTTCCCCTGGATTGGCAGACTGGGGTGGTGGTCCCCCTATTCAAAAAGGGGGACCGTAGAGTGTGCTCCAACTACAGGGGAATCACGCTCTTAAGCCTCCCTGGTAAGGTCTATTCGGGGGTTCTGGAGAGGAGGGTCCGTCGGATAGTCGAACCTCGGATTCAGGAGGAACAGTGCGGTTTTTGTCCTGGCCGTGGAACACTGGACCAGCTCTATACTCTCAGCAGGGTCCTGGAGGGCGCGTGGGAGTTTGCCCAACCAGTCTACATGTGCTTTGTGGACTTGGAGAAGGCGTTCGACTGCGTCACTCGGGGGGCCCTGTGGGGGGTACTCTGGGAGTATGGGGTACCGGGCCCTTTGATACGGGCTGTTAGGTCCCTGTATGACCGGTGTCAGAGCCTGGTCCACATCGCCGGCAGTAAGTCGGGCTTGTTCCCGTTGAGAGTTGGACTCCGCCAAGGTTGCCCTTTGTCTCCGATTCTGTTCATAACTTTTATGGACAGAATTTCTAGGCGCCGCCAAGGTGTTGAGGGGATCCGTTTTGGTGGCCTTAGGATTGCGTCTCTGCTTTTTGCAGATGATGTGGTCTTATTGGCTTCATCAGATCGTGATCTACAGCTTTCGCTGGAGCGGTTCGCAGCCGAATGCGATGCGGCCAGGATGAATATCAGTTCCTCCAAATCCGAGGCCATGGTCTTGAGCCGGAAAAGGGTAGAGTGCCCTCTCCGGGTCAGGGAGGAGGTCCTACCCCAAGTGGAGGAGTTCAAGTATCGTGGGGTCTTGTTCACGAATGAGGGAAAAATGGAGCGTGAGATCGATAGGCGGATAGGTGTAGCGTCTGGAGTGAAGCGGGCGCTGTACAGGTCTGTCGTGGCGAAGAGAGAGCTGAGTCAAAAGGCGAAGCTCTCAATTTACCGATCGATCTACGTTCCCACCCTCATCTATGGTCACGAGCTTTGGGTTGTGACCAAAAGAATGAGATCTCGGATACAAGCGGCCGAAATGAGTTTTCTCCGCAGGGTGTCTGGGCTCTCCCTTAGAGACAGGGTGAGAAGCTCGATCATCCGGGAGGGACTCGGAGTAGAGCCGCTGCTTCTCCACGTCGAGAGGAGCCAGTTGAGGTGGCTTGGGCATCTGTTTAGGATGCCTTCTAGACGCCTCCCTGGTGAGGTGTTCCGGACACGTCCCACCGGAAGGAGGCCCAGAGGAAGACCCAGGACACGCTGGAGGGACTATGTTTCTCGGCTGGCCTGGGAACGCCTCGGGATTCCCCCGGAAGAGCTGGCCCAAGTGGCTGGAGAGAGGGAAGTCTGGGCCTCCCTACTTAGGCTGCTACCCCCGCGACCCGACCCCGGATAAGCGGAAGAAAATGGATGGATGGATGGATGGATGGAAGATGGCCACCCATGCTACTTTTAAATGGCTATAACTCAGCCATTTTTACACATACAGCTGAAATTTGGTGAGGTTATAGCTGAGAACATTCCCACACATACTGCATCCAAATAAAAAAGTCCAAGATAGTCACCTTAGCTGAGAAAGGAAAAAAAAGAGAACTCAGCCATTTTTAGAGCTATTCAGCTGCAGCTTGCTATAGTGGTAGCTGAGAATGAACCCCATCACATAGTACTGTCAAATCATTTTTTTTTATTATTTGGAAGCAGCCTGGCAGTCCCCATCAAAATTTATCCAGGAACTTTCTAGAATGCTTTTATATGATTGTCTATTGTTGTATGTACCTCATCTGTGTTCTTTGTTTAAAACAGGTCTCTCTTGTAAATGAGTCCTCCAGGCTCAATGAGATTAATCTGTAAAAATAAAGGTTGAAAGAAAAAAATTCAAAACTGACAATCGTGTAAAGGTTTATGAAAAGGCAATTGTGTGCACGCAAAAAAAAAGTGTACACTAATGTACTGTACAAAAAAAGCAACATTTCACCTAGATTTCCTTTACTTCCACACATTTTAAGCATGTTTCTCACCAAGTTTGTGTAAATTCAGCTGTGGGTTTTAAAGACATTTTAACTTTAATCCACTTTAATTCACAGCATCAGATCTGCACTATTTGTCTTCATAGAGAAACAAAAAACATCCCCACTAGACTTTTTTACTTGTGTTCAACACTACTTATCTAAAGGATGTTTCTCACAAAGCTTGAGGACAATAAGGTGTGGGGTTTTAAAGACATTTCAACTTTAATGCACCTGAGCACACAGCGTCTCTTACACCTGCAGCGTCTTACAGCATCACAGTTACTGCTAAGCTAAGATGCTACAGATGCAGTGCTCCCCTCAAGCATCCTCCCAACATGGATATATGTTTATGATCAACCCCCTGCTCAACAACTGCCCACACTAAGCTCGCTAAACTGGCAAGCAAGCATCACAGAGGAGTCTCCATCTCCTCAACATGTGCGCGTTTATGAGACTCAGAGCAAAAACACTGAGGCAGAAATGCTGCTGTGTTTCGAGTTGAAGGTAACCAGGAAAACCTGGAGTGGAGTTTTAGTGGTTTGAGTATTCTCCTATTAATCAAGTGGAATGGATTTGTTCACAAAGAAAGAAACTGCGCCGACAGAACTAATGTTTCATAATAAAAGTGTGTGTGTGTGTGTGTGTGTGTGTGTGGGGGGGGGGTGTTCCAAATGAACTTTTTTTGAATGTGGGTGGGACTTGTCCCCTTCACATAAAATGGTTGCGACGCCTATGGTTTCAAGACAGCAGTAATCCATTTTGTTCTTTGCCCTACCCTTACTAGCTATTAGCTTGTCAAAAATTCAACTATTTCTCCAAACTGAGGTTGCTAATACCATACCATACCATTCATTCAACCTTTATTTAAACAGATAAATCACATTGAGCCTCGAAGACTCATTTACAAGTGAGACCTGATTGGACAGACAAAAACAGTGGTTAACTGGACACATGTAGGAGTTGGAGGCGAAAAAAATTCCTATCAGACTTTTTTCTTGGCTGAGAAAAATCTCTAATATTGAAAAAACACCTGCACAAACAAGCACATATTTACGTAGACATTCTGCAATAGAGCAGAGCAGGAAGAAGGAAGTGACGAGACCGGTCAACAACGCTTATACATGCTCTCGAGGTCACTGTAATCAGTCAATGTCTTCCGGTGAGATCCATAAACTTTCTCGAGGTATGTCGAGGAATGACCAAGAATAACCCCTGAGAATCCAGAGTCCTGAAATGATGACACAAAGTTTTTCAGTGGGGTTTCATCTGGTTATCAGTTGGAAATTCCTCAGGGAGGGGGTGGTGAGCGTCAGATCACATTTTCTCCAGGCGAAATTCAGATAAGGTGGCCTTCAAGGCCAGCCAAGGGAACCAACATTTAGATAAACACACAGTTGTTTTGGGGACAGGCAGAACTTAATGGCATCTACCTTGAGTCTGTGTTTGGTCCACTCGGTTCCGAAATGTCCAAAATAACATGGCCACAGGCACCGAACATGACTGAGTAAAAATCCCCAAGATCTGATCCAATCAGCCCAAAGCATTTGAGTCCGGGTACTCGAGACATGAAACCAAACCATCATAAAGGCAAGCAGCTTGATCGGGTCCAAATTTTACTGCTGACGACTTCCTTAATTGTAGATAAAAAACCAGCACCAGCTGAATCCAAAAAGCAGGAACCAGTTATCGTAAATCCAATCAAATATGCGTCCTTAAAATCCACAGATGGAAGCAGAGATAGACACAGCATCAAGTCTTCCAGTCGATGAGATATCCAGCTGTGTACATGCCAACAGGGCAAATCGGCTCGCCTAAAGCCTGTCTTCTCTTCAAAGAAATGTTGTAAATTGAGATGAGAGACCAACTGGTCAAAACAAGTCCATAATTATGGTTCGGAAGAAATGCAAGCGAGTCTCAGAAGCAGTTTCACAGACAGACAGAGCAGCAAAGCAGAGAGGGAGGGAGGGAAGCATCTGATCTCGGCTTGAACAAGTGGTGAAATATCAATTTATTTATTGATTTGTCATATAACACAGCAACAAGGCCAACCAAAGTGCTGTACAAAATAAACAAACAAGCACAGTGGACAGGAAAACATAAAATAAAAATATAGATACAAATAGCAGTGGATAATAACTAAATGGCCAACACTGTAGACTACATACAGGATCAAAACAAATCACATCGTTTCAATTCAATTCAAAAATACTTTATTAATCCCAAAGGGAAATTATTTGTTGTTGTAACTCTTTATCCTCATTTCATTAAGAGATGTTATAGATACTGATGGCTGTAGGTAGGAAGGATCTCTTGTAAAGGTCCATCCCACAGTGGATCCTAAGAAACTGGCTGCACATGCCATCCGATCCGTCCACCCAGAGTCCCAGACTCGGCTGGCCTCTCGGTTTTCTCGGGCTGTAGGAGCGCCCTAATGCCGGGCAGAACTCCTCCCAGAGCGATGGCCACTCCTCCAAGCAGCCTGTGAGCTCCTCATCGCTGCGGACAGCCAACTGCAGGTGCCGAGGGACAATCCTGTCTTTCCGCTGTCATGAGCCGTGTTTCCTGCTAGTTCCAGGATCTCAATGGTCAGGCACTTGAGTACAGCTGGCAGGTAGATGAGAATGCATCCACAGAAAATCCTTTCAACTCATTTGAGATTTGGGGCTGTAGTAGCTGAGATATTATTTGAGCTTTTGAGATGTTAATCAGCTGCTGTTGGTTGTAGAAAACTGCCTTGTTGCCATGGTTACGCATCATAACAAATGTCCAAAACTAAAAAAGTTTCAAAGTGTCAAAGGCAAGGGAATAAAAGTGGGTTTTCAGGCGAGACTTAAAGACTGAGTGTGTGAGCCTGCCTGACATGCAGTGGCAACTCCTTCCACAGTCTTGGACCTGCAACAAAGAAAGCCCTGTTGCCTCTGAGCTTGCGGCGGGTTTCTGGACCTGAAAGGAGCATCTGGTCTGCTGACCTCAGAGAGTGTGGTGGGATATATGGCTGTAGAAGATCAGTGAGATAGGATGGGGCAGAACTGTTCAGTGATTTAAAAACATACATGAGTATTTTGAACTGGCTCCAAAGGTGAATGGGTATCTGGTGCAGGGAGGCTAAAACTGGAGTAATGTGCTCTCTATGGCCTGTACCAGTTAAAAATATGGCTGCAGCATTTTGGACCAATTGTAGACGTGCAATAGAGGATTGATTGATTCCAAACAGAAGTGCATTGCAGTAATCAAGCCTGGATATTATGAGCGCATGGATCACTGTCTCAAGATTCTTTTTTGGACAATATGGGCTTCAGCTTAGACAGCCACCTCAGCTGAAAAAAACAGGATTTAACTATCACGTTTAAATGATTGTTAAGTTTTAAGGAACAGTCCGTTATTAATCCCAAATTGGTGACTTTTTGTTTCTCTAACGGAGCTAGAAAGGAAAGGTCAATGCAGTGGTTCATGGACATGCCATTGGGATGGAACAAGATGACTTCAGACTTTTTCTCATTGAAACTTAAGAAGTTTAAAGCCATCCAGTCCCGGGTATCAGCCAGGCAGTCAAGAAGAGGTTGAATAGAGCATGTGTCTCTGTGTCTCAGGGGGAAGTAAATTTGACAGTCATCAGCGTAGGAATGAAAGGGTATACTGTGATTGCGGAAAATAGTACCTAGTGGCAGCAGGTCTAAAGAAAAAAGAAGGGGACCGAGGATGGACCCCAGTGGTACCCCCTACTGAAGTGCTGCCGATGCTGAATTGAAATATTTGATACTGACACAAAAGGTTCTATCGGAGAGGTAGGACCTAAACCAATTGAGGGCAGACCCTGTGATGCCCACCCACTTCTCTAGTCTAGAAATGAGGATCCCATGGTCAATGGTGTCGAAAGCAGATATAAGGTCCAATAGGACAAGCAGCACAGAATCACCTGCATCAGTGGCTAGGAAAATGTTGTTAAGAACCCTCAGTAGGGCAGTTTCAGTGCTGTGGAGAGATTTAAAGCCAGATTGGAATAACTCTAGGATAGCGTGATCCTCCAAGAAGCACTTCATCTGAGACTCAACTATTTTTTCCAGTAGTTTAGAGGTGAATGGGAGCCTGAAGACAGGCCGAAAGTTAGACACAACTGAGGGGTCACGGTTGGGTTTTTTCAGGAGAGGCTGAACAGCAGCATGTTTAAAAGTTTTTGGCACCACACCTGAGGATAAACTGCTATTCACAATATCAAGAATAGATGGACCCAGAGTAGGAAAAACCTCCTTTAGTAGTCGAGGGGGGGACCACATCAAAACGGGAACCAGATGGCTTCATGTTGCACTATACCTGCTCCAGAGAAGACACAGAGATTGGCTCAAAGTGGTCAAATACAGCTGCACATTGAGATGGGATGGAAGGGTCGTGAGCTGGTGGAGAAATGATGAGGTGTTCACAACTTTTTCTAAGAAAAAATGGAGGAAGTTCTCACACAGTTCAGTTGAGGCTTCCAGAGATGAAGGTTCACTGAGGTGTAGAACTACATTCAGGGTTGAAAAAAGAACTTGGGGGTTGTGGGAGTTGGAGACAAATAAATCAGAGAAGAATTTAGATTTAGCAGCTTTAACTGCTTTCTGATAACGACGCCAACTCTCCCTTAGCATTTGAAAAGAAACCTGCAGCCTATCTTTCCTCCACCTGTGTTCTGCTCTCCTACACTGCTGTCTAAAGTCTTGAGTGACGTCATTAAGCCTCATCATTCTGATCGAAGTCTCGTTTTTCTGGTTTTAATGGAAGCAACACAGTCCAGAACATTTAAACAGACAGAGCTGAACTGAGAGGTTAGCTCCTCGGTGGTAAGAGACACCGAGAGCTGTTTGATCCTCTCAGAGTTAAAAGCTTCAGTGAAACGGGCAGCAGTGAAACGGTTAATGGCGCGTGTGGTATGTGCCAGAGTGCACAGCTTAGCAGTAGGACGGGGGGGGGGGGGGGTGTTAAGTCAAACAATGTAGGCATGTGATCAGAAAAAACATTGTCACCAATTTCCAAATTACAAACAGAAACATTGCATGTTAAAACAAGGTCCAGTGTGTGACCGTGTTCTTGGGTGGGACCATTTACCTGCTGAGTTAAATTAAAAGAGTCCAATAAATCTAGAAAGTCCTTCACTAAAGGCTTCTCCTGACAACACACGTGCATATTAAAATCCTCAATAATCAAAACATGATTGTATCTCGGTGTGATGTCAGCCAAAATGTCAGAGAATTAACTTATGAAGTCCTTGGATCAAGGGGAACAGTAGACGAGTGCATGAGAAACTGTGATGGCCAAATGTTTACAGGCAAAGTTTGGTTTAAAGAATGTTAATAATCCACCACCACGCCGGTCTGATGGCCGCGAGGCATTAAAACACAGACAGTCCGGAGGTAATAATTCCACCAAGACTCACCATCAGATATCCAAGACTCTGCGGCATAGAGAAAATCCAACTGTTCATCTTTAAAAAAAGTTATTGAGATTAAAAGTCTTGTTGGAAACAGATCTTGCGTTGATCAAAAACATCCTGATAGGGTCCAACGCAGACACAGCCATGGTGGGGGAAACGCGCACCAGCGGCCACAGATTTTCAAGAACAGCACCTCCTGGTCGGCTTGTGCAGCACTCAAGTAAACAACTCCTGCTGTTTACATGGACTGAGCGCGTGGGTAGCTGGCCAGCAGCAGGGTCCCTGAAGCACCACGGGTCAGAGAGGCGATGATCAGAGCCAGAGCGAGCCCTGTAACTCTTGATAGAAAAATCCATACAGTGTCTTAGTTTCACCAAAAACCCCGTACACTTCCCACGAGGTCTGCAACGTTTCCTCCAGGGAGAAAGGCCAGGGTCACATAGAAGAAATGCAGGAATCTCAGACAGAACAGTTGGAGGAGAGTGCTGCCCGCTGTACAAAAACTCTGCTGGCATTTCAGCAAGTGTACGGCGCTCCAAAAGTGCCCGACGATCATACTGCAAATATGATTTGGTACACTGCACAAAGCATTGTAAAAATAACAAAAATAGAAGAAAAACAGAGAGTGGGGGATGGCAATCCCTACACACCAGCACCATCTTGAAAAGAAAAACTTATCTACAACAAGTAAGATAATACATGTTCATAATCTTCCCAAATAACCTCAGTTCTTAAATCTGAACCTTCCTTTTACAGCAATGAGACCATCCATCCATCCATCCATTATCTTTACCCGCTTCTTCCTTTTTGGGTCACAGGGGTCACTAGTGCCCATGTCCAGCATTCAATGTGCAAGATGTGGGGGGACACCCTGGAGAGACCTCCAGTCCATCACAGGGAAGCATGGAGACAAACGAGACAAACAACCATTCACTCACACCTAAGGACAATTTAGAGTTATCAATCAGCCTAACATGCATGTTTTTGGTCTGTGGGAGGAAACTGGACTACCTGGAGAAAGCACACGCATTAATGGAGAGAACATTCAAACTTCACCTAGAAACCCCCCTGGCCGGGATATGAACCAGGGCCACCTGCTCGCTGAGAGGTGACAGCTCTACCACTGCTGCCCAGCAATGAGACCTAAAATGAAAAAGGCAGCAGCAACGGTACATTTTTGTTTAACAAAAGACTTCAACAGTGCTTTTGTATGTATTATAACTTCAACTAAACTAAAATATTTGATGATGGATTTTTCAAGGTGGCGGCATGGTGGTGCAGTTGGTAGAGTTGCCACAACTCAGCAAGAAGGTCAATGGTTCAAATCCTGGCTCGGGGGCCATTCTGGGTGAAGTTTACATGTTCTCTCCGTGCATGCGTGGGTTTTCTCCGGGTACTCCAGTTTCCTCCCACAGACCAAAAACATGCATGTTACACTGATTGGTAACTCTAAATTGTCCCTAGGTGTGAGTGAGAGAGTGAATCATATATGTGACTTGAGACCTGTCCAGGTGTATCCCGCTTCTCACACAGTGACTGCTGAATATGGATACAAGTAATCCCCGTGACCCGAAAAGGAAGAAGCGGGTAAAGATAGATGATAAGGGACCGAGATAGTGTAGGGGCAGGGCAGCTGACTTGGGACCCTAAGGTCCTGGGTTCAATCCCTGGTCATTGCACATCTCGTGGTGTCTCTATGCAGGACACCTAATCCCGAATTGCTCCCAGGGTGCTTACATAGTTCCCCACTGCTCCATCTGGGTGTATCCCAGGTGCGATGGGTTGAAGAGAGACAATTTTGTCTTTGTATGGGAACATACAATGATGACAACACATAGCACTTTATGTATTATTATGATGGATGAATGGAAGGATTTTTCAAGGCTGTAAATTTAAATATTATTAGTATATTATAGTATTTTAATATTATCCACAAATATAACAAAGTCCATGCTCAATAATCCAGATATAAAATCCAACATTTTTCAGTCAGGTCATCTGGACAGTTTCTTTTTTTGTTCTGAAACGTTACGCCTTTGATCCGGAAAGCTTCATCAGCCTTCCACAAATATAATTAATGGAATCAAATGTTATCATTGATTCAGAACAGCTTAGCCTAACCTTTTTAAATGATTAGTGCAGTTTGGTTAGTGGTATTTTATTTGTTTAATTTTTGTCCTTCTGCAAAGCTATTAGTTCCCAATCTTAGGAAAAAAAAGTCAAAGTCAAAGTTCTGTATTTGTCATACGCACATGTGGTACATGTGGTTGAACAAAATTGTGTACACAGGGTCCCAGTTACATCCACCAAAAGTATAAAATGTAAAATAAAAACAGTAATAAGATCTAAGATATGAACTAAGAAAAACATTAACTAAAAATACACTTAGCACTAGTAGTACAAAAACAATATGCCAAACAGCAGCACGAACATGAGTCTGTGTGAGCACAAATGAACACAGCCGCATGAAACATATCAGGGTAGAATTTGTTCCTCATTCTAGTGGTTCTACACTTAATTCTCCTCAACCTCCTTCCTGAGGGGAGCGGGGCAAAAAGTGTGTGTGCTGGGTGCGTGGGGTCCTTCATGATGCAGATGACCCTCTTCCTGCATCTGGAGGTGTAGATGTCTGTGATGGTGGGGAGGCTGACTCCAAAAGTTTTCTGTGCAACCTTCACCACTCTCTGCAAACAACAACAACAAAACAAATGTAATCACTGACTTGTCAAAAAAAAAGTTAATTTAAGACAAGATGAAGTGTAATGTTTAATGGATGGAGTACATGTGGATTCAGGGTATTCCAGTTCATCCATCCATCCATCCATCATCCTCTGCTTGTTCCTAAGTCGGGTCTCGAGGGCAGCTGCTTGAGCAAGGAGGCCCAGACATCTCTTTCCACAGACACCTCTTCCAGCTCTTCTGGGAGGACTCCAAGGTGTTCTGTTGTGGTTCGAATACCACGTCGTGTTCAAAACGGCTGAGGCGTCG
>NC_056507.1:42617187-42617446 GCF_014905685.2 Nematolebias whitei
TGATAACACTGATTTGAAATAGTTGTTTATTTCTAGGAATAATTATACTATCTAACTTATGCTCGTGTTTTTTATTTGGATCATGGTTATACTTTTAATTTGATTTTACTTAGTCAAACTATATTGTCTAAATTAAAGAGCTGTGTTCTAGCTTTATTTATGTTAATCAGTCTGCTCTCTGGCCTGATTTGATTGCTTGTAATTTATCAAATTGTCATAGCTCTGCTCTCTGTCAGCTCCTCTGTCATGCTGCACACTC
>NC_056507.1:42617456-42621723 GCF_014905685.2 Nematolebias whitei
CTGCATCTACTAACCTTTATCTTTTAGTTGCAAGCCTGTTGGACTCCGTTCCAGTGGACCTTAACATCAGTTCTACTTCTATTGGCAGCCCGCCACTACAACACTACCCAATCTCGAACTACCAATCAGAAGATCGGAACCAGCCCAGAACCGGACCTACTCCAGAGTTTTACTTTATTTCACAATAAATCTTTTAACCCTCTCAGTGGTTGTTGTTGTTGTTTGCGATCCGGCCTCTGGTTCATGACACAAATGTGAACTTGTAAAATTATCCTTAGCTACTATGAGATTATATTTAAAGGTCAACTAGTTAGAATTAGCAAACATTTTCTATAAACATAGTTCAACCTTGGAAGAAAGACACACACACCCTTTATGTGACATGACATTTGAGTGCTTGATAGGAATTATAAAAATGTATAAAATATTAACTCCAACAGTTCCCAGGCCAACCGGGAGACGTAGTCTCTCCAGCGTGTCCTGGGTCTTCCCAGGGGTCTCCTCCCAGTCGGAGATGCCAGAAGCACCTCCCTAGGGAGGCGCCCAGGGCATCTTTATCAGCCTGAACCACCTCAACTGGCTTCTCTCTATGTGGAGAAGTAGCGGTTCTACACCGAGTCTATCCTGGATGACTGAACTTCTCACCCTGTCTCTAAGGGAGAGTCCAGCTACCCTGGATAGGAAACTCATTTCAACCACCTATATCCACAATCTCATTTCTTTGGTCACTACCCAGAGTTTGTGACCATAGTTGAGGGTAGGAATGTGGACTGACCGTTAAACAAAGCGCTTTGCCTTACAGCTCAGCTCCGTCTTCACCACAAAAGACTGGCACAAAGTCCACAATACTGCAGACACTGCACCAATCCATCTGTCAATCTCATGCTCCATACTTCCCTCACTTGTGAACAAAACCCAGAGATATTTTAACTACTCCACTTGAGGTAAAACCTCACCCATGACCTGAAGTGAGCAATCCACCCTTTTCCAACTGAGGACCATTGCCTCAGAATTGGAGGTGCTGATTCTCATTCCAGCTGCTTCACACTCAGCTGTGAACTGCTCCAGTGAGAGCTGAAGATCACAGCACGGTGACACCAATAGGATAAAGATGGAATCCTGAGGCCACTTAACTGGAATCCCTCCACCCCATGCACCAAGTAATTATGTCTATAAAAGTTATGAACAGAATTGATGACAATGGGCAGCCCTGGCAGAGACCAACTCCCACCCTGCAGGGGTCCGACTTACTACCGGCAATGCGAACCAAACTCTCACACCGCTTGTATAGGGACCAAACAGTCTGTAGCAACGGGCCCCCAATCCTATACTCCTGGAGCATCCCTGCCCCCACAGTGTACCCCGAGGAACACGGTCGAAAGCCTTGTCCAAGTCCACTAAGTATTCCAGTTGAATATTGTTTAAAACTCTACAGCCAGAGCTTCTGACCTTCTAACAGTGTTATAGCAATAACACACAAACAAGAAAAAATATATTATGCATATAAAACAATGAAAACATTTCTTTATTGTTTAGTTTGTGCGTAAAATAAAAGTTAAGCAGAATTTATTTTAAAGGGATAGGGTAAAGCACCAAACTGAATTTGTGTCATATATATTATTTTTGTATTTCTTACCTTAAAAAAAGCCCAAAAATTGTATCTGAAAACAAAAATCAATACTCTAGACTGGTTTTGCACTTGTGAACACATTTACCATGTGGGTATGTTTTTTTATTATTTGAATGATTGCGAGACCTTTGATTTTTTTTTTTTTTTTTTTTTTTTGTGATTGCACAGGCTTGCCTTCTGACTTGATCTGAGGAAATGTGGAGCATAATTCTTTAGTTGAATGTCAGAACAAAGCCCCCCACCCCCACCCAAGTTCACAGTATAAAAAAAACAAGTATACATTTGTGGTGTGCCTAAATTTCCCATGCATGAAAACAGTCTTAGAAATATGGAACAAATTCTGCTTAGAGTCGTTGCTTTGTGGTTTTAATAATCAATCTCTTGAAGTTTTTTTTTTTTTTTGTGAATAACATTTTTTCTGTGGGATTCTAGCACGACTATGAAGTGCCATATGTGTCATAAATCTGGTTAGAGGATAAAGTTAAATAGGTTTATGTCTGATGTTAGTTTGTTCCTTTCCTTTGAGTAATGTATTAACAAATGAAATTTATATTCAAACATTACTGTAACATGTTTTGTCTTCCCTTTTAATGCTTAACATTGTTTATTGTTAAGAAAGATCTACTAAATGATCTCATTATTTTGAAAGTTTATTGGGAGCTGGAAGAATGTCTAAGTCTGTTCATTTCAGGATCACTTTACACAACGTTGGATATGTTGCTTCAATTAGCTGGTTCTGGCAGAAAGCAAAGGAAAAATTTACGTTTCTTTTGAGTGTCATTTTTCTACATATGGGCCTGCGTATCATTGCTCCAAAGAAAACTTCTACCCCTATATTCTCTGTTTTATTGAGCTGAATTGCAATAAAATGTGATCCACACATGCATAAATGCATTAGACCTCACTGGAAGTGTCATTAGGCCTAGGAAAGGTAAAATCCATTTCAAACTTGTGCCAATATGTTGGTCTACAACCTGCAGTTACACCTCTCATCACTCAGACCATTAAATAGCACGACCTGGTCCACGTGGAGCTGAGGCAACTGAAGTGATGGAGTGTTTAGATACTCAGGCCTTTGCTGTCAGAATGTCCAAATGTCTACTTGGCCCTCTGTGGACTGTTACCATGTGCAGGGGTTGTTGAGGCATCAGCAGCTGTCAGACAGTGGTTATTGGCAAGGCGTTGTTCCTGACTAGCTGGTCTGACCAAACACTTGCACGGCTGTTCTTAGCCACAGGCAGAGAACTGACCCCCAAATCCTGCCTCAAACTGCTGGTTGAAGTGATGTAGTTCTCAGGGTCAACGACTGCTTAAATGAAAAATGGCAGCTTTGGTGACCTGGATTTCCTGCTTGTATGTTGTCGCACAAAAGAACAGGAGGGTTCTGACAGAAAATTGTTAGGTCTTTTTTTTTCACTTGTTAATATTTTCAAAGCTGGTTTGCAGCTATACAAAATGTGATTTGTGGCCGTTTTATTTAAACTAGGGATGCACAATACACTTTTTTTAACTTCTGATCCGATCCCGATGCCTAAATCTGAATTTCGGCCAATACCGATCCATTTCCGATATCATCATCATCATAGATTATATATGAGGCTGCAATAATCTCCTCTCAAGTACAATTTGTACATATATATGCATGCATGTCCCTATAGCAACCCCTATAACAACCACTTGGAATGATAAAGGGGGAATATTTTCTTTTAGTAGTTCAGCCGGGAGCTAAGTATCATGCTGCCATCTTGCTCGTTTGCATCACCGGAAGTTCACATTTGTAGCTTTGATGTGTGGGACTTGAATGGAGTACATTCACTATATGATCTTGATGTTAATGATAAGGTAGCTTCTTTTGTGCAGCTGGTAAAGAAGGACCCACAAATCAGTTCTTCAGATATCGACAATTGAAACATTTTGTGAGGTCTAACTCTGATTGTCTTCCTTTGTACACCTCTGAACATTTTGTGGTTAACATTTTGGCATGCAGGGGGGACCAACATGGCTGTGGACATGTGAGTTGCATTTTAGCAGAGCTCCAGTCAGCCCCACTGAAAAACTGTTTTTTTTTTTTCCCAACTCTCTCTCAGGCAAGCGATGGAGTAGGACGCAAACTGTGGGCTCTTGCTAACATTTTGTTCTTTAACTGATAATACCCAGCTCTATAGCACATACCTGCTTATACTGAACACACTCAAACCTGAGGAGGCACTAAGGCTTGGTGCATAGGTGTCGCAACCATTATATGTGAAGGGGACAAGTCCCCCCCCCCCCAATCTCCAAAAACGGTCATTTGGACCTCCCCCCCCCCCACTTTTACTATGAAACATTAGTTCAGGCAGCGCAGTTTCTCTTTCTTCCTGAACAAATCCATTCCAATTGATTAATAGGAGAATACTCAAACCACTAAAACTCCACTCCAGGTTTTCATGGTTACCTACAACTCTAAACACAGCAGCCTGTTGCCACGGTCACAATATACAGTGGTCACAGAATATGGTGTAACACCTGTAGTGTTTCTGTGCTCTCCTTCTGCTTCGGCAGAAAACGCGCACAGGTGGAGACATCTCTGTGTTAGTCGCTTGCCAGCGAGCTTTTTGCAGGCAGTTGTTGACCGGGGGGGGGGGGGGGGGGGGGGGG
>NC_056507.1:42621823-42643850 GCF_014905685.2 Nematolebias whitei
GGGGGGGGTGTTGATCATAAACATATATTCATGTTAGGTGGACAGAAGTGGAGCGCTACGTCTGTAGCATCTTACCTGAGCAGTAACTGTGATTCTGTAAGACGCTGCAGGTGTAAGAGACGCTGTGTGTTCAGGTGCATTAAAGTTGAAATGTTTTAAAACCCCACACCTTATTGTCCTCAAGCTTCATGAGAAACATCATTTAGATGAGTAAGTTCAGTGGTGATGTTTTTTATTTCTCCATAAAGACAAATAGTGCCGACCTGACGCTCTGTATTAAAGTTAAAATTACTTTAAACCCACAGCTGAATTTACACAAACTTGGTGAGAAACATGTTTTAAATGTGTGGAATTATAGGAAATCTAGGTGAAATGTTGCTTTTTTGTTCACTAGTGAACACCTTCTTTTACGCACGCACACGCACGTGCACACACGCACACACACACCTACACACATCATTGTGTCCCCCCCAGATTACGGATGCTTCTGACACCGTTGGCTTGGTGAGCTATGTCGAAATCCACTAAGGACAGCAGAAAGGATCAGACAGCAGAGAGTTCCTCTGTGGGCACTGGTGCAGCTAACGGGGCTAGTGGAGCACTGACTTCGACACAGGTTTGGGATTTACTTTAGAAGTTTCAGGAAAGTCTTGCAGCTGACTTCAAGTCTTGAATGACCCTAGACAACAAGCTGAACATTTGACAAATTGAACAATTGACTTTCTCAGGACACGGACAATGCATTAGCGACCTCAAGTACAATGATAACAATGTTAGCCAATGCCTGGAGCTGCTCGAAGCTACAAGTTCAGAGCTATGTGAGGAAAACAGGCAGCTGAAACTGAAACTTTCCGACCTCAACGAGAGAAGCAGACGCCAAAACATATGAGTTGTGGGCCTACCAGAGTCTGTTGAAGGTCCAAAGCCTGCCGCCTTCTTTTGTCAGCTTTTTCTGGAGGTATTTGGAGACCAGGTTCTGTCTTCTCCACCTGAACTGGATAGAGCCCACTGCATTCACATACCAAAACTGGGATCAGGCGAACATCTGCGCCCTGTCATCATCTGCTTTCACTGTTTCCAGACTAAGGATTTAGTGATGAGAGAGGGGTGGAGATGTGGGACTGTGGAGTACCGGGGTCACAAGCTTCGTCTGTAAGAAGATTGCAATGTTGACGTGCTGAAGAAACAGGCCGAATATCTAGATGTCATGGCTCAAATTTACAAGAAAGGTCTCCAGCCATCATTTCTTTTCCGGCGAAGCTGCGCATCACACACCTGAGCAGTGAGAAACAGTGGTTATCTTCAGTCTCTGAGGCTACTAATTTTTGTACGGTCCTTAAAGGAGGACCAGCACTCGTCATTGTGAGATGGGATGTATTATGGTATATCAGCTCGAGTTTACTGTTACTTATAGCTGACTGAGTCCAACTCGGCCACTATTTGCTGACTGATGTTTAGCAGTTGGTTCATTGCTTTGTTTACTATATGTTGCATACTGACTGCTTATACTGTATTTGCCCTCCAAGTTAGTGATGTTGTTGTGTGGGATAAAAGCCTTTAGCAAGGGAGTTATTTTATTGAATGACACGGAGTAGTGGTGCTCTAGTGGTTGCTGTTTTTAGCAACCTGTTTTGTTTTTGTTTTGAGGGGTTTTAAGATGGCAGATTTTTTTTCTTCTGATTTTACCATTTCCTTTCCCCCTTGCCTACTCATTGTCAAATGTGTCTTTTGTGTGTGCAACTGATAATAGTAGATGAACAGTAATCTTACTTTCACTAGTTGGAATGTAAAGGGGCTAAACCATTCAGTAAAATGTAAAAAGATCTTTTCACATTTTAAGCAGGTCAGATCTGGGGTAATTTTCCTACAGGAAACTCATCTGAGGGCTCAGGATCACTGGTGGTTGAGGAAATGTTGGTCTGGGCAGTATTTTCTCTTTAATTCCAGTGCAAAAGCTAGAGGTGCTGCTATTCTACTCAATCAAAATATTCCCTTTGTTGCCTCTACAATCCTCTCAGATAAAAACGGACAATTTATTATTGTATCAGGCAAACTTGTAAATAAGCTTCTGATACTTGCTAATGTTTATCCACCCACTTTTGATAATGTTCAATTTTTCCAGAATATTTTCTCCCAACTTCCAGATCTGATTTCTCATTCTCTAGGTTTGGGAGGAGATTTCAATTGTTTTATGGGTGCATCACTAGACTGTTCCTCCTCTGAATCTGCCTGCCCAAATAAATCTGTCACATACATCAAGTCTTTTCTTCAGGATTTCAGTGTCACTGACCCATGGCATTTTTTATACCCAAATGGTAGGGGCTTTTCTTTTTTTTCCCTCATGTACACCGCACTTACACCCGCATTGATTATTTTTTTATTGATAACATGTTACGTCCAAATCTCAGATCTTGCCGTTATGAAAGCATTACAATTTCTGATCATGCCCCTCTTGTTATCAAGATGGCCTTACTGGACAGTGATTTGGCGAAGACGCACTGGAGACTTGATCCTTTATTGCTTACAGATGATAACTTTGTTACATTAATTACCTCCAAAATAAAAACATTTTTGACTAAGAATAGAATGCCATGTATGTCCTGCAAAACAATTATGGAAGCCATGAAGGCTAAGGGGAGAAATCATTTCATATGCAGCATTTAAAAGAAAAGCTTTAATAAAGAAACAAAAGTGTCTTTCGGATCAAATATTAAGTATAGATAGTCAATATGCACAATCTTCTTCACCTTCATTGTATAAGGAATGATTGAGGCTGCAGACTAAATTTCATATAATTTCTACCAATCAGGTTCAAGGCTGTCTGATCAGAACTAAAAGTGATTTTTTATGAGCAGGATGAGAAAACTGGTAAAATCTTGGCCAATGCATGGCGTTAAAACCAAACAAATAATACCAGGTGTAAGAACTGACAACAGCATTTCAATGACTTGGAAAATAATCAATGATCATTTTAAAGTGTTTTATTCAAGATTGTACATCCCTAAATCTACTGCACGTTTGACTGATATGGAGGCATTTTTTTTAGCATTGTCCCCAGACTTAGGATAAAATCTTGAAGCCCCTATTACCCAGGAAGAAATTCAAGCAGCTATATCATCCATGCAGTCTGGAAAATTGCTGGGACCCAATGGGTTCCCAGCAGATTTTTTTTAAGACATTCTCTAGCAATCTCTCATCCTTTTTGCATTTAGTCTTTACTGAGTCACTGGAGTCTGATGCGCTTCTTTTGTATCTCCCTGCTGTTGAAAAAGGACAAGGACCCATTGGACTGCGCATCTTACAGACATATATCATTATTGAACACATATGTCAAGATATTGGCCAAATTACTGGCTTGATGACTAGAAAATGTCCTTCCTTCTATTATTTCTCCTGACCCGACTGGTTTTGTTAAAAATCACCATTCTTTTCATAATATTAGACATTTGTTTGATATTATCTACACATATAATAATGACGTAGCAGAGTGTCTGATTTTTGTGGATGCTGAAAAGGCATTTGACAGAGTCAATTGGATTATTTGTTTTTTACCTTGGAGAAGTTTGGTTTTGGCCCTTTATTTTGTTCCTGGATAAAACTGTTATATAAATGTACTTTAGCTTCAGTGTTAACAAATAACCAATATTCAGAATACTTCAGGCTGTATCGTGGAACAAGGCAGGGATGTCCTTTAAGCCCCATGTTATTTGCCTTGGCAAATGAGCCACTTGCTGTGGTGATCAGTGGCAGCAAGAGATACAGGGCATCCGTAGAGGTGTATGACCACAAGGTCTCGCTTTATTTCTGATGATTTGCTTTTGTATGTTCTTACCCACTTAAGCCCTTATCTGCAATACTTCAGGTGCTTGATAATTTTGGAAAATTCTCCAGGTATAAAATAAATTGGGATAAAAGCAAATTGCCCCTCCCTGGGCTGCTACCTTACAGTGGTGGAGGGGTTGGAGTGTCCCAATGATCCTAGGAGCTATGCTGTCAGTGGCTTCATGCCCTAGTAGGGTCCCCCAAGGCAGACAGGTCCCAGGGGAGGGACCAGACAAAGTGCAGCCCAAACACCCCAATGATGAGCAAAATAAATGGACTTGATTTTCCCTCACCCAGACGTGGGTCACTGGGGCCCCACTCTGGAGCCAGGCCTGGAGGTAGGGCACACGGGCAAATGCCTGGTGGCCAGGCTTTTACCCATGGAGCTCGGCCGGGCACAGCCCGAAGAGGAGACGTGGGTCCCCATTCCCATGGGCTCACCACCTGTGGGAGGGGCCAAAGGGGTTGGGTGCAATGTGGGATGGGTGGTAGCCGAGGGTGGGGACCCTGGCGGTCTGATCCTCGGCTACAGAAGCTGGCTATTGGGACGTGGAATGTCACCTCACTGGTGGGGAAGGAGCCTGAGCTGTGTGTGAGGTTAAGAGGTTCCGGAAAGAAATAGTCAGACTCACCTCTACGCATGGCTCTGGCTCTGGAACCAGTTTCCTTGAGAGGGGTTGGACACTCTTCCACTCTGGAGTTGCCCGTGGTGAGAGGCGACAAGCGGGAGTGGGCATACTTATTGCCCCCGATCTTGGTGCCTGTGTGTTGGGGTTCACCCTGGGGAATGAGAAGGTAGCCTCCCTCCACCTATGTGTGGAGGGATGGGTTCTGACTGTCGTTTGTGCTTATGCACCAAATGGCAGCTCAGATTATCCACCCTTTTTGGAGTCCTTGGAGGGCATACTGGAAAGTGCACCTCCTGGGGACTCCCTTGTTCTGCTGGGGGACCTCAATGCTCACGTGGGCAATGACAGTGAGACCTGGAGGGGTGTGATTGGGAGGAACGCCCCCCCCCAATCTGAACCAGAGTGGTGTTTTGTTGTTGGACTTTTGTGCACGTCGTGGATTGTCCATAACAAACACCATGTTCAAGCATTAGGGTGTTGAAGGATTTGTGGTGTTCAAAATGACCCGAGCACAGAATTTCAGGAGTACTTCACCTTAGTATAAAAGATTTAATTGAGACAAAGTTAAAGTATGCAGATATTACATATAATCAGAGTGCAGTCTGAGGAACAAAATCAGAGTGAACCTTGCCTGGTCAATCAGCCCGATGTTTGTTCAAACAAACTTTGTGTCTGAGCGAGATTTATAGGTTTCTCATGTCCCGCCCTTTCGGGTTCGGACAGACTTATGATTGGGTGTCAAAACCTCTTGATAGTCTGAGTGACACCCTGTTCAGCCAGTCAGGAGCAGATCTTATCTCCATGGTTACTCCGAAGTCCCCAGACGGCCTTGCTCATTCTTTTCTCTCCATTTAAACTCCTTCATTTCCCATCTTTAAACTCTCCTATTTTGCCAGTAGCCTAGATGCCTTCAGAAATGTCTGTTGTTTTTATTAAGTAAAACGTTTCAAGTTTTATTAATCAGAACCAGACCAGCTAATCACTTGTACATTTTGATGTTAAATTTTGATTCTGTTAAATAAATGACCACATTTATTCTGATGGGTCAAAGAAAATTAACATATCAGTGTCACTGATTAAACAATCCAAGCACAGTTACCTCCATCACATGGCTGTAATTTATCTCGAAAAAGAGAGAACCCGTTATTTAAATATATTGTAGTCAAGGGCAGCTAACCTAGCCCTTAGCACGCTACACTCATCGCCGGTGTTCACCACCGGGTTCGAGGGTTGCTACCACCATGACAGGCACAGACAACCTTGCGGCTGCAGCTCCGGTAAGCCGCCTCGACAATAGAGGCACGGAACACGGCCCACTCTGACTCAATGTCCCCTACCTCCCCGGAACATGTTCATAGTTCTCCCAGAGATGGGAGTTAAAGCTCTGTCTCACAGGAGACTCTGTCAGACGTTCCCAGCAAACCCTCACAATACGTTTGGGCCTGACAGGTCTGACCAGCATCCTCCCCCCACCATCGGAGCCAACTCAGCACCAGGTAGTGATCAGTGGACAGCTCCGCCCCTCTCTTCACCCGAGTGTCCAAGACATGTAGTCGCAAATCAGATGAGACAATGACAAAGTTGATCATCGAACTGCGGCCTAAAGTGTCCAAGTGCGAAGAGCACATATGGACTGTGTTGGATTTGATATATTTTATATCATTTATATCTTTTGACAAGCCTTGACATTTCTTTGATGATGTGAAATGATGCATTTTCTACAAGCTGTGTGCGTGTATAATCATACACTAATTACTTCATGTTATATATAATCTCACAAGTGCTAAGGATAATCATACAAGTTCACATTTGATATAATTCTGAGAGAAACAGAGACAGGTAAGACACTTGTTCGTGCAGCAGGAAACGATCCTTCTTTGTCCTCTGAGTAAAGCAGCTGAGAGTGAGGGCCCACCAATGTGACACACAGCTCACACGTTGATTAAACATAAATAACGCTAAATTATAACATTCATATACTTTATTCTCAACACAGGTTGAGTATATATGCTTTCACATTAATAATAGTTCAGAAACTCAGAAAACATGTTTTAAAGCTTTACACAGACGAGAGCCAGAGTAAGTGTCTTGTGTTCCAAAACAAAGCTCGTAAATCAACCCTTATCAGTAGAAGAATGAGCAAGGCCGTCTGGGGCCTTCGGAGTAACCATGGAGATAATACTCTTCTTGCTCTTCTTTGGCCTTCAAGGCCTCAATAGTAAAATTGGTCTGTCTCACCCATTCATTCAGCAGCTGGGTCTGTGCCTTCTGAAGGATCTTGCTTGCCCGGTGCCCGCTGACCGAAGATTTTAGTTCCAGGCTCTTGGGAATGATGCCACTTTGTCGACATCTGAGGTTGAATCGCAAATGGTTCCTGTAGTCTGCTCTCTTCCTTGCTGTTTTCTCAAACTCTCTAACTAGTTTGAGACAATCCTGGCCAAAGTGGTTCAAAATATCCTGATGCATGCTCAATAATCCAGGTAGAAAAATCTAAAAAAGTTAAATCTGGTCCTCTGGACATTCAAAAAACTGAGGACTGAGTAAGTCTCTCGGATGAGAGACGAAACGTTTCTACATTTTTTTGTTGATTTGCTTTGTTTTTGTTTTTTTTTACACAGACCCAGCTGCTGAATGAATGGGTGAGACAGACCAATTTTACTATTGAGGCCTTGAAGGCCAAAGAAGAGCACATTAAACAGAAACTAACAACATGTCTAGATCAGACCACACTTCAGCAAGTGTTGGACTGTACAGATCAGGCACGCTTAGCACAGCATGTCAAGTCCAAGACTCAACAACAAAACAAGTTTAACGTACTAATAGCCCATCAACACCATCACTATTCCAATAACAACACATTCAGTGTAGGACAACACTCCAGTAGTCAATTACATGCCAGGGAGACAGAAAAGTGGGTGAAGAATTTATCTGACAGACAGCTCACCCAGCCAGAGACAGAGATTCTTGCCTGGGGACTGAACTTTACGGTTGCACCAAGTAGAATTACTCTGGTGGAGATGATCACAGCTACTGAGTCAGCCATCCGCAACAACAAAATGAAAGAGGCTGAAGCAGAACAGCTCAGAGTCAAAGTTTCAGCCTGCCTCAGCAATGCCAAACCACCACCTTCCAACATCAGTAGAGAGGAGAGGGATGCACTCACCACTCTTAGCAAGGACAAAAACATCATCATTCTCCCAGCAGACAAAGGAAGGTGCACAGTGATTTTGAACCAGAAAGACTATCATGAGAAAGTTATGACACTCCTTAGTAACTTAAACACTTATGAACCTCTGAAAAGAGATCCAGGAAGTGGTTACAAGAAAAAGTTAATAGATTGCCTGAAAATTTTGGAGCAGGACAAGGCTATTGACCGTTTTCTGTACCACAGACTGTACCCAGGGGAGGCCACACCTAGTCTGTATGGTTTACCTAAAATCCACAAACAAGGTGTACCTTTAAGACCAATTGTTAGTATGATTAACTCTGTCACTTACAATGTTTCCAAATGTCTGGCGTCTGTACTCATCCCTTTAGTTGGCAGCTCAGAACACCACATACAGAACACCATGGACTTTGTGGATAAGGTGAGGGATGTCATCATGGAGACTGATGAAACAATGGTCTCTTTTGATGTCACATCACTCTTTACGTGCATTCCTGTTGATGATGCAGTAGAGGTGGTCAGTTTAAAATTAAAATCAGACACCACTCTGAGCAGTAGGACCTCACTTTCTACAGAACAACTGTGTCAACTCTTGAAACTGTGCCTGCAGTCAACCTACTTCACATATGGGGAGCAATATTATAGGCAGAAACATGGGTGTGCTATGGGGTCTCCAGTTTCTCCTATTGTTGCCAACCTGTACATGGAGGAGGTAGATAAGAGAGCCTTGACGTCCTTTTCAGGGACACCACCAAGTCATTGGTTCAGGTATGTTGACGACACCTGGGTTAAAATCAAATCTCAGGAAGTCCAACATTTTACTGACCACATCAACTCTGTGGATAAATACATCAAGTTCACACGAGAAGATGTAAAAAATGGCAGGTTGGCTTTCTTGGACTGTGAGGTCTCAGTCTCTGGTAGAGGACATTTGCAAACTGAGGTGTACCGCAAACCCACCCACACAGACCAGTATTTGCAGTTTGACTCCCATCACCCTTTGGAGCACAAGTTAGGAGTCATCAGGACTCTGTATCACAGAGCAGACAGCATCCCCACTAGCTCAGGAGCCAGGCAGAAGGAGAAATCCCACACAAGACAGGCTCTAGAGCAATGTGGATATCCTAACTGGGCCTTCCTGAAAGCAGAGAAGAAACCCAAACAGGACTCCAGTCAGCCAACAGGTGAAAAGGAGGAACCCAGACCCAGACCAGTGGTCATTCCATATGTTGAGGGAGTATCAGAGAAACTGAGACGTTTATTTTCTAAACATAATGTCCCAGTGGCTTTTAAACCCCAAAATACATTACGGCAAAGACTGATTCATCCCAAAGATCCAGTCCCCCGGCACAAACAGAGCAATGTTGTGTATGCTGTTCAGTGTCAGGAGGGCTGTGATCAGTCTTACATCGTGGAAACAAAACAGCCACTGGCCAAAAGGATGGCCCAGCACAGAAGATCAACATCATCAGGCCAGGATTCTGCGGTCTACACTCATCTCCAGGCCAGCGGTCACTCTTTCAGGGATGAAGATGTTCACATCCTGGACAGAGAGGAACAATGGTTTGAGAGAGGAGTAAAGGAGGCCATCTTTGTGAAAAGCAATTGTCCATCGTTAAACAGGGGTGGAGGCCTCCGGGTTCAACTGTCCCCCTCTTACAATGCTGTGATTGCTAGTATCACTCAGCCCTCTGTGAACAGTAAACAGCCATCAATGTGCTAATGATCCATTGTTAGGCTGATGGTCCTTCTTGAGCATGTGATCAGTTGGTTTTAGTTGTCAGCAACAAAATTGGTTGATCCACTCTGAGAAGGTGCTATTTAAGAGACTGAGCTGAAAACAGCACCTCAGACTGAGGAAGTCTCTCGGATGAGAGACGAAACGTTTCTACATTTTTTTGTTGATTTGCTTTGTTTTTTTTTTTTTTGAATGTCCAGAGGACCAGATTTAACTTTTTTAGATTTTTCTACCTGGATTATTGAGCATGCATCAGGATATTACCTTCTTTAACTTTTGTTTTCCTCTTGCTGGATTACATCAAGCTCAAGGACATTCGGAGACGCAAGTTCATGTTGGAATTCATCCCCATTGACAGGCGATGATTTCCAAAGGGGGGACTGTAATGAACTCGGCCTCCGGTCAAACCTGCCTCTGAAGACCTTCATGGGACAGGAACTGTTATTTCATTGATTTAAATCCAGAAATACAAATTAGCTCATCCAGAGACTTTCTAATTGTATCCTGAAGTAATCAATTGAAAGAACACTCTCTTTTTCATATTATCATTACTATTTTACAATGTCTTGATAATTAAAAGTGTGTTTAGTTCATACCATTTTTTAAATGTTGAAATGAACCACTCATTTTAAATCAACTGTGAAACAGTATTAATGATTTTTTAATCCTCATTCAAAGTAGAAATCAAGTTAATTATCTATGTTACAAAGTAATTATGCATTTTTGATCTTCTGTCTGAAATGAGAAAGGTGTGATGTCGGTCAAAAGTCAGAGACAGTCGCAAACAAGTTATTGGAACGAACTGTCTTGTTTTTAATCCTATCAGACAGGAACAAGAGAACTGACACCTGTAGTTTTTCTCTCTTCATCAAAACATTTCTCTGTCTGTTCCTAAACATCTCCGCTGTTTTTCTGACTTGTAATGACCCTCTGACGTCACTAAAACCACACCCCTGTTGGTTCTTTCAACCAATCAGGACTTCCCAAAAGTGACCGGAAGCAGAACTCTTGAAAAGTCGACACTTCCTATCTAAAGTTCTAGTGCCTGGAGAAAGTTCTAAAGTGCTGGAGTTAGGTGGGAGTTCTTCCGAGTCTAGTTGGGATTATGGAGCCTTCCACATCTGAGTGGAACCTCTGACGGACTCACAGCTAATGTGAGTCCACCCTGCGAATTATAATAACTTCTGAGGAAGTTTGTTCTGTGGAACGGATTACCTCACGACTTCTGCCGAGTCGCAGCCGCCCTGAGGAGACGCTGAAAGGTAGCGTGCCAGGGACCTCTTGACCGCAACTGATTCATCCTCTGCCAAGGTAAAGAGTCGTCACGAGCTTCACTACCAGTGTACCACGGGCGAACTGCGCTTGAAAGGAGCGTGTTGTTCTGGTCTACAGACATACATCCTCATCCATCCATTTTCTCTCCATTTAAACTCCTTCATTTCCCATCTTTAAACTTCTATCTTGCCAGTACTTAATCCAGATATATTCAGAAATGTCTGTTGTTTTTGTTAAGTAAAACGTGCCAAGTTTTATTAATCAGAGCCGATAACATAATCAAGTGTACAATGTTTTGATGTTAAATTTTGATTCTGTTAATAAATGACCACATTTATTTTGATGGGTCAAAGAAAATTAACGTCTCATGTCACTGATTAGACCATCTCCAACACAGTACCTCTGTCACATATCTGTCAAGTAGCTCGAAAAAGTGAGAACCCGTTATTAAAAATTGACTGTAGTGGAGCTCTTAAGCTAACTGAAGCTAACCTAGCCTTAGCATACTACAGTCACTCACTCTGAATGTCAGATTTGATCACGTTATCCCGTCTGGTAACATCATCCTAACTACCGTCACCCCCATTTGGTCATGCGGGACCACGAACACGGGTGAGGACGTCGTTCCATGAGCTAAGGTTAGGTTGCCCTTGAGTAGTTTTAGCTGATTGCGCAGCTGAAAGAGGGCTTAAAGGTCTGGATTGGAATCCAGGTTGGCTTCGGACGGAGTGTTTTTCTCTCGTTCAGTCAAAGACAGCATCATCGAGTGTATTGCAGGATCCAACTTCTAAAGTTGGATGATGTCTGGGTCAGTCAGCACGGGTTGTACAGAGACTGTGTTGTCAGCCGGCTTGGCTGTAGCCTGTGCATGTCTGACTGCCATTACCTCGGCTGTAGGTTGTACTGGCAGAGTTGCGAGCAGCCAGGAGGGGTCAGAGGACCTCTGAGGGCCGTCCACGGTACCGTCCTTAATAGTTGGTTTATCTGTCCCTGACGACATTACAGCATCTTTGGTGTGGGATCCTTGGATCTCTACACCTTGAACTACCAATGGTAGGTAGTATTCGGTGGGCCCTGACTGTTTCAGCTCGCAGAAGAGGCTTTGTAATTCAGTCAGAGTCAGGTTCACCGTTTGGGTGTTTTTGGTTTCACATGCTTTTGAAGGATAACTTACCGGGACTGTGTTCTTTATCGAGAGGTCCTCTGTGCCTTCTGCAGTGCCTGCTGTTGGGCAGTCTGTTACTGTCTCAGGAGGCATGAGTATTGGCAGGGGTTTGCTCACTCTAGCCCACATTGTGTGTTTACCATAATCTATAATCGCGTCAAAGCGCTTTATAAAATCCTGGCCAACCAAAAATGGGAATGAGTCAACCATAGACACGTATACTGGGTGGTATAGTGTCATTTCGCCAACCTGCATGTGAACCTTAGCTCTAGCTGTCAGGGTTGTCCTCACCTCTGCGAGGCCCTGCAGTCCTATAGCACATTCTATGAGAGGTATTTCCCTGTGAACACCGTTAGCGGCAGTCCCGAGCTCCTCGAACAGTTTAACTGACATAATAGTCATGTCGGCTCCACCATCCAGTAGGGCTTCACGTGTGACGACCCCTTCAAGTGTGATCGGCAGGTAAGCTTTCTCAGCGACCCCCTTTCTGATCAGGTTACACAGGAACCTTGGAGGGTTTGGCCGACATATCTTCTCACGTCTACCTTCACCTGTTTAATCCTGGTTTTTCCGAACCATTGGCACAGTGGCTGCTGCTCCTGAGAGTTTGGCTTTTGATGGGCTTCTGTCATTGATGTATGAGATCACCCGCTCACTGCGTGTTGAGGGGCTCTCATTGTTTGTAACAACAAGTTTCTGGTGGCTGTCCATGACAGTGGCAACGTTGTTGTTTGTGTCACCCTGAACCGTTAACACAGCTATTTCTGCTGCTGAGGTTTCAGTTTGTGACGGGTTACCGTCGGTGATGTGTTATTGTACCCACCCCCATCTCAGGTGAGGGTGTGTCAGAGTTTACCACAACAGCGTTATGGTGACTGTCTGTGACAGCAGTAACGGTGTTGTCTGTGTGCTCTGACTTATCAGCAATGATATCGCCAAACAAAGCGTTAGGTTGTTTGTCCGTGGCAACACCATCCAACAAGTCCAACAACCAACTCACCCTGTCTATCTCGTCCGAGCTCAGAGGACAGCGGTTCTTTCTCTGGACCTGCTGCTGTTTCTTTTTCATCTCAGGCTGTTCAGCCCGACGTGGTGGGGAAACAGTTCCCCCCCTTTGGGGTTCCCAGTGGGATCCCTGTTTGTATGGGTAACTTTTGGTGCCATACTCTTTACCCTTAGGGCGTTCACCCCACTTCTGGTACGATCGTTCATCCTCTGGTTCCTTGGGAAACCGTTTAGGATCTCGTCTGGACCAGGGGGCCTTCACCTCTTTGGCTGCTGGGGTGCTCATTCTTACCTTGTATGACCTTGTCGGCGGCTGGATACCCGGCAGGTCCCGTGCAAGGTGAATACTCTTTCATAAGAGCAGCACATAACAGGCAGTAATCCTTTCTTGTGGCATCAGTTTGACGCTCTATGAAGGAAAACACCGTCCTGGATGATGTGAGCCTGATCAAACCTACTCTATCCTCAACTGTAGCGTTGGGATAGCTTCTTAATTGGAAGTCAAGGTTGTCCAGATAGACCTTAGTGTCAGTTGAACCCAACGGCCCTGGCTCAAATCGATTGACATATTTTGTAATTTTGTGCAAATCCGAAATTGGGAGCAAAGGCTGTTTTATCGGTATCGTAGGAATCAAAATGGCATGTGGAGGTGTGTCGCTAGACTCATGTGGAGGTGACGGAATGGGACTAAGAGCAGGAGGTACAGCAAAATCCTTCTGAGGTGTTAGTGGGTGACCTGGACTCTGACCTTGTTCGGCTTTGAGTTCCAGACAAGCTCGCCCCATGTCAGAAATCTCATTTGTTACTACGGCTAATTTCGCCTCACAGGCTTTCAAGCGTTCCTGTGATGTATGACATTCACTCTGTAAATGCACGCCTTGTTCGACCAATGCCGCTTTTTCCAATCTGCACTCGTTCAGAGCTTTTGATGTCTTCTGCAACTGTTTTTGTAGCGCCTCATTGTCTGAAAACAGTGTTTGGCACTTAATCTGTCCCTCCCTCATCTTCTCCTCATATGAGTGAGCTTGTAATGACAGCTGAGCTTGTGAGAGCTCTCTGTCACGTTGTAACTCATTCGCACGGGTCTCCTGATCAAATTTAGACTGTGCCATGAGTTTGAGGTACTCTTCTTTTTCGCTGTTTAACCTTATTGCAAGGTCGTCAGCCTTGTTTACCACAGCATAGAATGTTGCTTTCAATAAGAGCGCCAATTTAGCCAGCTGGTCATAGCTTGACTTTGTTCTGGCTGTAGAGGTCACACTCTCTACAACATCCTTCAGCTTGTCCAATAACTCTTTTGAGTTCATGCAGTCCACCTGTTCAGCATATGAATTTAAGGATTCTGTGATCAGTGTCAACATTCTCTCCAACCAATCCATCACACAAGGATCAATATTCTTTTCTGTCACATCTGTCATGGTTATTCACTGTTGTAATGAATGATACCTGTCTGATATTATCCATAATTTAAACGGATTCTTTCATTTTTCTGGACTGAGTACTATCGTGCCTTGAATGATTAAATGTGGACGGAAACGTGTTTTAATTTCTGACTCACCACAACAGTGAGCCGTTTAATTAAAAACTATTTAAAACACATCACACATTTACATTAATTGACAGATTGATTACAATTAACACAGCTTAATTAACGAGCTTTACAATGAGATATCATACGTCCTCGATATCTCACTTGCAACTAATTACAACAGACATTTCTGAAAATATCTGGATTAATTACTGGCAGATAGAAGAGTTTTAAAGATGGGAAAATGAAGTTTAAATGGAGAGAGATGGGTGAGGGAATGTATCTGTATAACCAGATCAGCACGCTTCTTTAGACGCAGCTTAATCCACGGTACACTGGTAGTTGAAGATCAACTCTTTTACCTTTCTGAAGATATCTCAGTTCCGGCGTAAAGTTCCACTTCAAGCCACCTTTCAGCATCTCCGTAAGAACAGCTGTGACCTCAGGAGTCGTGAGATCATCACAGAACAAACCTCCTCATTGTTCAGAGCGTTCGTCGGGTTCGACGTAGAGCCACAGCGAGACGTCGTGGCATCGACGGACTCTTGTCACTCCATTAGAAACTGCTCGAACTTCTGTTCTTCTGAACTTCTCGTTCGGGGTTCTCCCTGGAACTCTGGTTCTCTCTGGAACGTTGTTCAGCTTGGAACTTTGTTCTACTTGGAACTTTGTTCTGCTTGGAACTAGGAAGTGTCAACCCTTTTAAAGAGGTCACTTCCGGTTCCTCTGAGAACTTCCTGATTGGTTGAACGAACCAACAGGGGTGTGGTTTTAGTGACGTAAGAGGTTACTACAAGTCAGAAAAACAGTGAGATGTTTTAAGAACAGACAGAAAGATGTTTTGAAGAAACAGAGACATCTAAGAGCCAGTCTCCTTCTATCTATCTGAGAGAGTTAAACATGACATTTCGTTCCGATAAACATGTTTTTGACCGTTCCTTGACTTTTGACCGACTCACTCCTTCTCATTTCAGACAGAAGATCAAAGATGCATCATTACTTTGTAACAGGCATTTTAACTTGATTTCTACTTTGAATGAGGATTAAAAATCATTTATACTGTTTCACAGTTGATTTAAAATGAGTAGTTCACTTTAACATTTAAAATGGTTTGAACTAAACATACTTTGATTATCAAGATATTGTAAAATAGTAATGATAATAAACAGAGAGTGTTCTTTCAATTGATCCGTGCAGGACACACTTAGAAAGTCTCTAGATGAGCTTAATCTGTGTTTCTGGACTCAAATCAATGAAATAACAGTTCCTGTCCCAGGATCAGGTTTTTGACCTGAGGCTTAGTTCACTACACTGTTCAGCACTTATCTGGTTAAACAGTTTGCCAACTTTAGAGTGTTTAACAGGTAAATATTTATATTCAAGTGAGCAGTGAGTTTCACACACTATTTTAGCTCCGGGTCACTCAACAGAATGGGCACTTACTTGTAAGATTCACCCCAATGCATGAATATTTTAAGTAAATGCCTCCGTCTGGCAGTGTTACTTAATGTGCTTATTTCTAACAGATACAAGAACCAGGCTTCTCAGTGTTCAGTTACTCTAAAGCACTTAAAATTAAATAAACCTGCATTTTTTCTAAAAGTCTCACAGCAACTTTAGTTTTCAGACGCTTTTTAAGCAGTTCTATATACCAGAAATTCGCTATTTAAAACAGTCACTCATAAACCAGGCTGGATGAACAAAAAAAAAACAAAAAAATGAGAGGAAATTATCAGTCCCCCTTCAGGAAAACTGTTATACTCCTCTTTCAACAGCAGGTAGTGGTGTAAGCTTATTTATACCAGTAGAAGTCTATGACAACTTCCTCTGGATCGTTCTGTTGACATCCGGTTGTTTAGCCGTTAGCTAGACGTAGCACACGGTCGAACACGGTCAAATCAGCACTTTCTGAATGGATTTAAAGCTTAAATGAGATGTAGTCTTAACAAGCACGACTATTTGCATGAAAACATGAGTTTTGGGAACAGTGGCAGGCTTCATTTAGCGATTTTAAACACAGAGGAGGTTTCGGTTGAACCGAGATTCATTTCTGGGGTCACGTGACTTCATAGACACGTGAGCAACGTTGTGGGCATTACAATCTGACATCAGAGGGAGTGAACGCAGACACGTCACCCATTTCTCAGTGAATAAGAGCGACCCAAACAGCGGTTTTCAACCAATCACAGCTCGTGATTCCAGCTAGCAGTGTTAGCAGTTAGCCTGAAAAAGTCTGGTCAACAATCGCCCATTAAACCTCCAAAATGCACAATTTACTGTTGAAAACGTTGGTTACGTACTGTAACCCCAGATTCTATGAGTATAAGCTTAGCCCTTTAAGGCCTTCGCTTTAGTGGGTAGTGGGTTTATCCCGTTATGCAGAGCATAAGCACTGAAAAAATTAGTCCACGCCCACCTGCTGTGTGGGCCCCACCCGGTCCGTATAAATTACGTTAAGAGCGGGAAATCGGCTCCCAAAATAGCTTTTTTCTTCAGCCATTTAAGAGCCAGTGAGGCCCGACGCTTAAAGGGCTACGCTTATACTCATAGAATCTGGGGTTACAGTACGTAACCAACGTTCTATGTCGTATAAGCTTCGCCCTTTAAGGCCTTCGCTTTAGTGGGTAAAGGGCGAAGCCGATGTGGTCCTCGCCTCACTGGGTCCATTCGAACACAGTTTGACGCGGAAGCTTGCCCAAAAAACGTCTTGTCACTCAGCTCCCCGTGTGCATAACTACGCGTTACGTAATTATGTGCCATGCACAGACGCATGTTGTGTAACTATACGTTCTGACAAAGCATGAACGCCCCGGAAAACTTTCAACGGGGAGAAGAAGTTGAAAAGAGGGGGGGGGGGGCATGAACCAACTGGTTCATGGCTGAGCAGTATAAACAGATTAATGTCCATGAATTGATTATTGATCAAATGAACTGATTGGTAACAATAATCATGAACTGATTAGTGACAATAGAACCAAAATCACAGACACGACTTGTGACTGATAACAACATCTCACACTGAAATGCATGCAGACAGAAGTGAGCTTAAACAGAGTTCCATGAGAACAACAATATTCATTCTGTTAGAGCACTAAGTACAGAATGTGTCATGGAACGAACCGTTACATCACGTAGGTAAAAGCGAATAAATGAGCAGGGTGTTGACCATGCAGCCGCAGTGCAAATGTCCTGCATTGACATACCATTATGCAGAGCAGTCCAAGATGCGATACCCCTGGTCGAGTGTGTTTAGAGGTTGACAGGAGGCTCTAAATCTGATGCTCTGTAGGCTTCAGAAAAAAACCTCACACATCCAGTGTGACAAGCACTGGATGGATAACGGGCGACCTGCAGAAGCATCTCTATAATGCACAAACAATTGTTGAGTTGAAACGCATTGCAGCTGTGCGCGCTATGTAACACGTCAACGCCCGCACCGGGCAGAGAAGATGAAAAGATGCTTCCTCTTCTGATCTGTTGGGGGGGGAGAAACCCCTCCAACGATATCACTCTTGATTTAAAAGAGCTCGTGATGTTTTAGGCATAAAAGCTGGGTTTGGTCTTAAATCAGCTGAGCTGCCCGTCAGCCTAAATTCTAAGGCATGACGAAGCAACAGAGAGGGCAGATGATTACTTACTCTCTTAGCGGGTGTTAAAACCAGCAGCAGGGCTGTTTAAAGAGACAAGAATTTTAAGTGAAAAACCTGATCCAGAGGCTCGATTGGAGCTTTGATCAGGACGCGCAGGACCAGCGTTAAATCCCACTGTGGAGCAAGTGGACTTGAAGCAGGCCTGCGTCTCTGAACATCTTTTAGAAAACGCTTCATCAGCGGGTGATTAAAAGCTGTTCTGTCTCCGAAACCTTCGTGGCAGGAAGAGGTGACTGCAACGTACGTTAAAGCGTACTGAAAGTCAACTTCCTATCCATCAGCTGTTGTAGAAAAACAACACGCCGCCTAAAAAGGCATGAGGTGGCCTCTAAGCCTTCTCTGTACACCAGCGCTGAAAAGCCGTCCCCTTTGATGTGTACAGAACTGTGGTAGATGCAGCACGTGAATCTGAATTGTGCACACTATCTCCTGAGGGAGACCCATCCTCTCTAAGTGGGACCGCTCAGCGGTCAGACCCACAGGTGCTGACCTATTTCTGGGTAACTCTTGGTCGCTCCTCCTGCCTGAAGGAGAGCATCCTCCTTCCACGGCAGTTCCACGGCGACCCGACAACAGACGGTGCAGGCCTGGGAACCATGGTGCGTTCACACGCCAGGAGCCACCAGGAGAGCTGTCAATCCCTCCTCCTGAACTCGGTTCAGGAACCGTAAAAACAGAGGAGGTGGGGGAAAAAGAAACGTGTATAAAAGCGTTTTGGGCCATGGGCTGTGAGCAAATGCGTCCCCCCCAGCGATGGATCGTCTCGCGGGCTCAGGGAAAACCGTAGTTGACACTGAGCGTTCTCTCGCGTCGCAAACAGGTCCACAGCTGCTTTGCCAACTTCTGCCACGTCTGAAAAACATCAAATCTGGATGGAGGGTCTGGTCCACGTGACGTGGGCCGCCCCTGGACATCACATCTGCCCCTCTGTTCAGAACACCGGATATGTAAACCGCTCTAATAGAGAGCAGGTTTTGATGAGCCCAACACAGTAGCTTTCGCACAATGTGTAACATCTGGGCTGCACGCACACCCCTTGGTGGTTATGTACGCAGCAGTCATCATGTTGTCTGTGTGAATCAACACGTGTTGATTCTGTAGCACGGGAGCAAAGTGTTGAATCATATTCAGTGCTGTGCGACACTCCAAAACATTGATGTGGGCTGATGTGTGATGGGGCCACAGCGCCCCTACTGCTTGAGATAGGCATGTCCCCCCCCCCAGCCTGACAGCGACGCGTCCGTGAAGACTGACCCTGTGACGTGGGTCTGCTGAGGGGGACTCCCTCTGACAGAAAACAAGGTGTTTCCCCAGAGTCGGAGGTCTGCTCTCACAGAGGAAGGGACAATGATCATCCGTCGTTTGTTTTACTGGATCCACATGCAGACGTGTAAAAACCACCTCTGGAGGCGTCTCATGTGTAACAAACCAGCGGAACCACTGTGTGAGTGACATCATTTCCAACAGCTTCATGACGGAGACAGCTGTTATCACTTGCCAGGTCTTTACGTGGCTGAGTTGACTTTAAAAAAGTGTCGAATCTAGTTTGTGATAAACGAGCTTTCATGGTGGTTGAATTTAATTCCACTCCCAGAAAACAATTGTCTGGGCCGGGAAAAATCGAGCTTCCTTCCAATTTATGGCGAAGCCCAGATTTAACAGGTGTGATGTCAACACCTGATCCTGCATCAGCGCCTCCTGTCTGAAGTGACAGGAGCAGCAGATCATCCAGGTAAAACAAAAACTCTTGTCTCTGTGTTAGGATGATCGGTATGCGTTCTCTGGATGTTATATAACAGATCCAAAAAACGGTCTCACCCCTCCGATTCGTGAGTAAAAACTCTGTGTTTTCTCTCCGTTGGGGGACTCTGTAGATTACTTTTATCAGAAAACACTTGGATTTCTGCATTTAGGGATGAGATTCAGTCTGATGATGACGGGACCGTTTTTTATAACTCCTCTGAATGGAGGGGTTCGGGTTGCAAACTGTAACTTGTACCATTTGCATAAAACCTTGTCCATCCATCTGAAAAACGGCGAGCATGTTTTAGCCACTCTACGTAACGTTCGTAGGGTGAACGTGCGTTAAGTGAAGTGTCATGTTTTGTACGGCTGTCAGCAGTCCGCCCCTCAACCGCCGTCATGCGTCGCGGGAATGTTTTCTGTGTGATCCCGGGCGAGACTTGAGCTGAGGCGAAGCGTGTGACAGCTGATGACGCGGTGGGGCTGCGCGTTTGACGTCGCTGTGCGAATGTTGAAAAGGCGGAGGGCGTGACTTCATTAACGCCGTGCTGTTGGAGTGAAGGCTGCTAGCCCCGCGGGAGCACACGTTGTTCTCTGGAGGGACGCGCGCCGCTCTCGCTGGAGGGGCGCGCGCTGGAGGGAGGCAGGACTCATTACCGGGTTCTTCAGCTGCTTCACGTTTAAGCTGCGGTGAGCTGCCGAAAGCTGAGACGCGGTGGGTGACGGCTGCCCGCGTTTGATTCGTTGAGACGGGTGTCGTTTCTTGTGAGAGAGAAGGACCTCCACCCGAACCAGCCTGCGGACCACATTTATACCGATGTGAGCTGGTTACCGCCGGCAGCTGTGTGTATGCGCCAGCATCAACGCAGCGCCGTTGGATGGAGGCTGTTCATTTTAGTGATCGACTCGTCATGTCTAGAGCGACGGTGAGTTTAAAAACCTTTAATTAAGGACACCGGCTCATGTGTGAAAGCTGTTCTGTGATCGACTCGTCATGTCTTAGAGCGACGGTGAGTTTAAAAACCTTTATTTAAGGACACCGGCTCGTGTGTGGAGCTGTTTCATCACACGAGTGCGAGTTGACATCGCTTGGGTGAAAATCGTGCAGCTCGGGATTATAACGAGTTATTTTCACTTACCATCGTGCCCTGTAAGCGACTAGTAATGTCTTGGAGCGGCGGTGAGTTTAAAAACCCTTATTAAGGACACCGGCTCTTATGTGTGCGGCTGCTGTGAGCTCATCCGAGCTTACAGACTGGCAAAAAAACAGACACTTGATCATTAATGATGATTTATTTCAACTTTCGTGTCACTTTTACACACACCCTCCGGAGACCGTCATTTTGAGAAACTTCTCTCTCATGAGCTCTGCGATTGTTTGCCCAGAGCGCTGTCTTGCAGGCGAACTCTGGGGAAACGCTGAGCTGCAGGTTGCCGGAGTGAAGAGGGCTGGATTCTGACGGGCGGGGCTGGTGGTAGAACTCAGAGAGAGCCGCGGCCGTGGAAAAGTCGAAGCTTGCTCACGACGGTCCCTCCAGCGGGCCGGGGTGGGCCGCGCGGCTTGATGAGGTGGCGCACAGCCTCTGGCACCTCCTCCGACTGTTTCACTTCGCCAGCATGGTTTGAAGCTGCTCTGAACAGCGCGTCCACGATGGGCCTCATCAGGTCTTGTGCAGATTCTCCGGCAGCGAGGGGAGTAACGAAGCCAGGTGGGTCGTTGGATCATCATCATCCGCGCTGCAGTCCTCGACAGGCAACCCGTAGGAGAGGCACACATGTTGAGCTGGCGTCAGCTGCCTTACAGAGGGAGTTCTTTGTCTCCAAGGCAGGTCTGCGGCCTTCAGTCCCTTGGACATGCTATATGCTAGCAGTGCACGTTGTTGCTAACTGTGGCTGCCTGAAAACACATCGGTGGGCTCGATTGGAGAGCGTGGTCGCCGTCTGGTTCGTGTTCCTCCGGAGGGACGGGACGCTGCTCCGACCTGGGCAGCTTCGCTCCGGAAGCTTCCGCGAGGCTTGGCTCCAGGGGGGGTACCGAGGAATAGCCCCGCTCGGTGAATCCCTCAACTCTGGTGATGTGAGCGGACTGGGGACCGACTCCTCTAATCTACCAGGAAAGAACCGTCTGTGGCCTCGCCCGTCGAACGTCCTGTTGGAACGCGAGGCCGTATGGATCAAGACGGTGAGCCACAGTGGAGCCCAGTGAAAACAACCTTCCCGCCGATCATCCGAACTGGCGGGAAAAGGCGAGGGACGTAGAAAAAAAGGGGGGTCCCTTCATGTCAGCCTCCTCCTGGGTTCCGCCG
>NC_056507.1:42643950-42645280 GCF_014905685.2 Nematolebias whitei
CTATTTAAAACAGTCACTCATAAACCAGGCTGGATGAACAAAAAAAACAAAAAAATGAGAGGAAATTATCAGTTCCCCTTCAGGAAAACTGTTATACTCCTCTTTCAACAGCAGGTGGTGGTGTAAGCTTATTTATACCAGCAGAAGTCTATGACAACTTCCTCTGGATCGTTCTGTTGACATCCGGTTGTTTAGCCGTTAGCTAGACGTAGCACACGGTCGAACACGGTCAAATCAGCACTTTCTGAATGGATTTAAAACTTAAACGAGGTGTAGTCTTAACAAGCACGACTATTTGCATGAAAACATGAGTTTTGGGAACAGTGGCAGGCTTCATTTAGCGATTTTAAACACAGAGGAGGTTTCGGTTGAACCGAGATTCATTTCTGGGGTCACGTGACTTCATAGACACGTGAGCAACGTTGTGGGCATTACAATCTGAAATCAGAGGGAGTGAACGCAGACACGTCACCCGTTTCTCAGCGAATAAGAGCGACCCAAACAGCGGTTTTCAACCAATCACAGCTCGTGATTCCAGCTAGCAGTGTTAGCAGTTAGCCTGAAAAAGTCTGATCAACAATCGCCCATTAAACCTCCAAAATGCACAATTTACTGTTGAAAACTTAACAGATCAGCATTTAACAGTGGTCTGAGACGGCGCTCAGCTTCAAAACAGTGTTTTATCCATTCAAAACACGACTCGTTCAACGAGTCCAGTGACAGAACCAGGTCAGACAGAACCCCCTTCTCTGCTACCGTTTAAAGAGAATAAAACATTTTTCCACAGCATGCCAGCTTTAGTTACACAACAGATGTACAATTTTCAGCTTTAAAATGAACATATTGACATTACTCTCAGCTCTCTGAACACCACAAGCAGAATCATGCCTGTATCAAGCTCAAAACTCAGACCTTTTCATGCCAACATGAGCGTCCATCTCAATAACACAGGCTCCATCACATGTAATTCACACCTCTTTAAACATTCGTACAGCCACAAATTGTCTAAAGGGGAGGATAGCGGGTCACGAGAAGCTCTTTAGAGACCACGTCGGGCCACCAGATGTAGTGATGTAAAGACCTTAACCTATATGCACCTGGTGTGTAAGCGATCATGGTTTAGATGAGCTAAAGTTACCAGTTTAAATGGTGGGTCATGCTGAATTTTTTTTATATAGGGATTTATACCTATAGAAGGGCATTCCAAACTATTTTTCCATTCCTAAATTGGTTTAAGTTAGATTTACATGGCAAATATAGTTTGGTTCAATTGTCTGTTGTCCTTTTAGACGAATGACTTGAGGTTTGGTTTTTTGGTTTTCCCCTAAAT
>NC_056507.1:42645380-42651828 GCF_014905685.2 Nematolebias whitei
CGACGCCTCAGCCGTTTTGAACACGACGTGGTATTCGAACCACAACAAATGGTGACACCCGACGTGCGGCGAGGATGCGGCCTAGACTGAACTGGATCGAGGTGGCTTGCGGTGCACACAGAGAGAGGAACTGGGCCCATTACTTTCAGGTAAGCTGGTTAACTGTTTGGACCTTAAGGTCCGGAGTTTCTGGCTATTCGGCCGTAAACCAAATTATAACTAAATTAAAATTCCTCTGTTGGTGTGCATGCGGCCATCTCCAGAAAATAAAGATGGTTTTATTTAAGATAATTTCCGGTGATTCATGTTAATCCTGACGAGGTGGGTTATGATATTCAGACGGTTTAAGCGCCGAACGCTTACTTAGACGTTTTTAGGTAGTTTTCACAAGTTTGTGGACTTGTGCCGGTGGACGGCGGAAGGCCTGCCGGAGTCACGTGGGTGACAACGTTTTCCCTCAATTCAGCGGAAGTGGCCATCAAAGCTTTGATCTGACGAGATTAAGGTGCCAAGCGTCTCACAAACGTCTTGACGGCTGAGGCGCGGGTTTATCCTCTGGTCGTGTAGACTGCGGCCTAAATTGGACTTCATTATTAGTTTAGCTTTGAGGGACAATGTGAACAGAATAGAGAGTTTACCAAATTTCATGTGGTCAGGGATCGCATTAGTTTTAGGACGTTGTAATAACTTTTGTTTGCGCCGTGTTTTGTATGTCGTGTGAAGGCAGCTTCATGGCCGGGACACGTTGGGAGAGACGTAACAATGAAAAAAGGAGGGAGTGAGCTGTGTGTGGGTGGAAGCTCAGGGTTACTTTTCTCTTTTTTCTGTGTGTCGGAGAAAGTCTGCTTGGGGCCTGTGTGTGTGGTAAAGCACTCGTGTGGGGGAAGGGAGCGTTTCTTTGTTCCACACACGAGGTGAGAGCTTACGCGTGTTTTGTTTTGTCTTCGTTTCTGCGTCAGAGGTGTCTTGTGTGATCGGTGCTTCCGTATCCTGACCGGAAGGGGGCGCTGTTGTATGAGGCAAGGGCAGGTCTGGCCGCTGGGTTGTTCCGTACCAGACTTGTGTTTGCTTTATTGCGGCTGCAGCCAGGAGTGAATGAAATTAACATATTTGAATGCCTGGGTGTGTGAATGTTGTTATCAGGTGTGGAACTCATGAATGTGGTACAGGTGAAGCCTGTGGAAAATCTATAGGATCATATCAGAGGAAAATTGGACAACTTATAGGGAGTATCAAAATGAGAAGGAGGTAATTAGTTTGAGATCAGGGGGCCACTAGCTCAAACAAGCGGAAATGAGCTTTATGTACCAAAATTAAGGGGGTAGAGCTTGATTTTTAATGATTTAGGCTGTACAAGTTGGATTAATTTAAAAATATAGCTGATTGGCGTGTCACAGCTAAATGGTATCTGATATGGGAACAGGGATAGCTGAAGATCTTTCAAATATTTGCTGATAGCCGTCTGAGGCCAGACAGAAACGGAGATAGGAGCAGACACAAGGTTAAACAAAACAATTTTCTGTATGATAGGAAGGAGGCAGTGAACTCTGAAACAGAGGATGGTTCGAATCTCTAGGAAAGAGGGGACATCACGTGTACGAGCTGTAATTAACCAGGAGATGGAGTCAGAATGGGTCAGCTGGAGAGGGTTGAATCATCTTGGGGTCAGATTAGACGGTAGAGGGTTGAGATGTCAAGGCGACCGTGGTGTTGGTGGTAGTTAACAAATTAGTTTAACTTTCTTCTTGGAATTGACAATAAACTCAGGTTTTAAACTCAACTGAAAAACAACAGAATAAGAATAAGTAATAGACAAAATCCTTGACACTTGTAAAATAAGGTGGAGAGATGGATTTTTTTCTGGTCAAACAATACCTTACCGGACTCAAATTGAAAAGGTCAAATACGTTAGGAAACTAAACTCAAATTGAAAGAATTAGATTACATTATACAGCCATAACTAAACTCAAATTGTAAATACTTGGGTTAAATTAATCAATCTTAATTGTACTCAAATTGAAAAACTTAGATTAAATTAATCAGCCTTAAAAGGTAAAGGCAAAGCCCAAGGAGCTGTTTCCTTCTAAGAGCTGCAGGGACTGGGTTATTTATGGGATGACAACAATTCTAGTGGGTAAACGCCGTGACTTTAACTTTATTGTTTGAGACTTCACACAGGTCCTGGGAGTGCAAAAGGACGACAGAGAGGTGTACATGGTGAGTTTAAGAAGTTGTACTTTGTGAACAAAGGGCATGTACACGTTTTTGTGCAGCGATAATGGACTCTGTGATGTCTTGAGGAGTATACATGGTCTTAATTGATTTGTATTAAAAGTATCTTGTTTGGGATACAGTGAAAAAGCATAGTTAGGAGAGGAAATGATTTGCAGATTTGTTATATAACAGTAAGTGATTACATATTGTCATGCTGCCTAAAATTACAAGGTCTGGACGATAATGTGGCCCTGAGAGTGGACTTCACTGTCAGGTGATGTGTCAACACACATACTCTACAAGATGGAGAACATTGTTTGGAGGGGAATATTTTATGCGGTAGGCGTAAAGAATTGGCTTGTGCAGTGTTTAATGAAAGCTTTCACTCTTGTGTAATTGAGCGGTTAAAACATCTATTGTACAATCCAGGACACCAGAATGACTCTGTTGGGGTAAACGCTGTGGTTCCAGAGTAAAACTTGCTAACTAACGATTAATGTGGATAACAGATGAAGGTTGAATCTGATTTTAATAATTTGATTATTTTTTCTTCTCTGCAGCTGGAGATGACAGAACTTTGGAGTGGGAAGATGAGTCTGATTAGACCCACGAAACATAGAAGGTAGCATTTAACTGCATACAGCATCCATCTGAGTTTTGATCAGGACTCTCGAGTGCCGGGGGCCGGATCGGATACAAATGTGTTCAGGTGGGCGCTGACGTTGGGTCTGTGAAACTGACCAATGGGACGGTTCAAATAAGTTGTCAGTCGAACACAACTGACACAACAACAAAGAACTTTTCAGCCAAGTAACGTGACTTTTCAAAGATCTACCAGTCCAAGAGCGAACTGAACTAACTGTCCAGAGGGGGTGATGGAGTTTGTCCACAGCGAGAACATCCAGTCAAGTCTTGCTGTATGCTGAGATATGAACTACTGTACAAAGCTGAACTGGTCTCCAGACAGACGGAGATGAATCTGGGGACTGAAAGGCTGAAAGAAGAACTGGTGGTCACTCTGTCCGAGGTCACTAACATCAACTGCAGCCTGACGGATGTGTCGACCCCACATTTGGTCTGTGATGGTCATCTAAGCGCTTTGGGGTCGTGATCAAAAACTGCAGCTGGCTTTGATAATAATCACTCACATAGACTCATTTTAAAACTGGTGACACAACATGACACAGACGTACTGAGGTGGGAGTGCTAGACGATTCGCCCTGCTCCAACTGCTCTGAGATGAAAATTGTTTTATTACCTCAAATGCTCCACACCCCTGAGCAAAATATTGATTTTAACTTTCTGTTTATACAGGTCAGGAAGTCTCATTCAGGAGAAACTTGAGACCTGATTTGGATGAAGTTCACTAATGTTTTCTAAAATAACACTGAATGATTGTCTTTGCCTTGAAGGGGCTAATTTTGGTGGGTCTGGTTTGATACAAGAGATGAAATTTATTTAATGATTAACATTTTGCTACTTTATAGGAGAGCTTGGGTTGTAGTTGGGTAATTGTTTGCAAAACCTGGGTTGAATAACAGTAGTGGGAAGTTTAAAACTGCACCATATTTTTAGTTCTGTAACTAATGCTCAATCTGGGTGTTAGTGGATTGCAGACGGTAATACTTCAGATTTGAAACAATGCCGTTTCAAAAAGGGGGGAGGTGTGTAGGCGGCTCTGAGCAGGAAACAGTTCGTACAATGATTAGATCATTACAAACTATACAAAAATAACTTCTTCTGAGGCGATTAAAAGATCATATCATGTAGGGTAATCACATTGACATTGGGAAATGAATAAATCAGAAACCTACATAACGACATTGCACTTGTATATATGTATATCAGTTTAACAAAAGTATCTTTTTCTCTTTGTTGTAATGTGTACAGATTCCAGAAAGGGGGACGCCCCTAGCCTGAGGTGGATTTGAGCAAAGGTTAAAGGGAAATGGGTGATTCGGTATTTTAAACACCACTGACTTGACTGACTGGACTGGACTCAAATAGTTTAATTGGGCTAATAAAAGGGTTCATGAACAAAGTATTTTAACCATAATTCTTCCTCTTTTATTTTTTCCTCTCCCTCTTTTTCTTCCTTGCTTTTCCTCCCTCTCTAGCACAGACAGGTACCTGGATGGAATATTAAATTCTTTTTTTTTCTCACAGTGTTGTATGTCAGTTGTTTAAACTTTTAAGTTTATATTGTATTTTGATTGATGCTGTTGGCGCAAGCGATGTAATGAAGTAACTTCCACAGGCTCCAGGAGGAGGGGGGCCGGCGTGGGGGATTGTTATTGTTGTTGTATATTGTATGTTTAATTTTAATTGTAGGTAGACCGGTTGACGGCAAAGGCTTGTAAGGGTGACAGATGGGACGAGAGCACACAGGTATCCCTGGAGAAGTCCAGTATGTAACACAATTCAGTTTCAAGTGTACAGATGCATGTAAGAATAGCATTTTATTTTAGTTTTACAAATTCTGTTTTAGGATAACATTACAGTGTAATAATACACCTATCAGTAGCAATAATACCCATCAGGGTGTCCAATAATTCAGAAATAGGTTTTATTCACTAAAGAAGTAACCACAGTCAGTTTTTCCAGGTCCAGGTCATGGATCCCACAGATAAAATAATCAAAAGGCCATGCAGGGTGCTTAACAATTCGCAAGCTTTGGTGTCCAACTTTTCTCACCAGGAGGGAGAATCTCTGACCGAGGAGACAAACTCACATCAGACTGGGTCCTGCTGAAAAGAGGGACAGGACAAGACCCCACCAGGTGGTGGACAGAACATCACATGCCATCGGTCCCCAGAAGGAGAGTGGCACCTGTACGACCCCACCAGTGCACCCCTGCAGAAGAGAGGAATCGATCGCTGGACCACATGGAGGATGATCTGAAGACAGCTCCCCACTACACCTGGAGGAGGTGACAGGACCTTCGTGGGAGCTCATTCTTTGCCCCTTTGTTCTGGTTGGAAAAAGGCAGTAGCAAACATCGGAGAAGGAGTCTCCGCTCTGCCTGAAGTCGGTCGGGTGGATTGGGTAAGGACGGAAGATTACCAGCCCTGACCGTGAAGAACAGAAGACGCGTCAAACTGATTTTAGTTTTTGTCCCAATACACACACGTCATTTAGAATGTTTAATCAGACTGATAAGGTTCTGAGGACTTTACATGAAGATAACTCCGCGGGCCGAATCCCGCCGAGCACCAAAGGACCCTTGTGGACGAACAAGGGCTCCCACCGCAAGCTCAAGAACCGAAGACCTGCTAGATAGAAATGTTTAAATTGAGGGTGTTGGCTTTTCCTGTTTAATATGAGTGTTTTGTCTTACCTTTCAGTCATTCTGAAAAACAACTAGAGAAGGGTCGTGGATTCAATTGGAAACAAATATTCACTTAACTTAACTATTCACTTAACTTAATTATTCATGTTAACTTAACTATTCAAATATTTTACTCCATTCAATTGGAAACTTAACTATTCATTTAACTTGACTATAAACTTAAATATTCATTAACTTAAATATTCAGTTAACTTAAATATTCAAATATTTTACTCCATTCAATTGGGCATTTAATCATTCTAAAATACCACGAGGTATTTTAAAGGTAGTTTAAAATAGAGTTTCACTTATTTATCTTTCTCTAGGAGGGGTGTTGCCGCTTTTTTTGTATTTTTATAAAGGTTTATGTGTGTGGTACTTTTCACAGGTGTTGGATCAGGGGTCTGGTCCAGGACCCCTGGGGAGTGCAGTAAGTTTGCGTCACGTCCATATTGATAAATCCATAAAGAGGGTGAACTCCCATGAATATGGGAGTTCAAAAGAGGGAATGTTGGAGTTAATATTTTATACATTTTTATAATTCCTATCAAGCACTCAAATGTCATGTCACATAAAGGGTGTGCGTGTCTTTCTTCCAAGGTTGAACTATGTTTATAGAAAATGTTTGCTAATTCTAACTAGTTGACCTTTAAATATAATCTCATAGTAGCTAAGGATAATTTTACAAGTTCACATTTGATAAATTACAAGCAATCAAATCAGGCCAGAGAGCAGACTGATTAACATAAATAAAGCTAGAACACAGCTCTTTAATTTAGACAATATAGTTTGACTAAGTAAAATCAAATTAAAAGTATAACCATGATCCAAATAAAAAACACGAACATAAGTTAGATAATATAATTATTCCTAGAAATAAACAACTATTTCAAATCAGTGTTATCA
>NC_056507.1:42651928-42665827 GCF_014905685.2 Nematolebias whitei
ATATATATATATGTATATAAATTAAAACTGATGAACCAGATTCTACAAAAACATTACATTTAAATTTTTATAGGTTTTCATCATCATTTGATGTATTTGCACTCATTGTGTCTACTTTTAATGTTCATTTTAAATGTGTGGTTTCTTTTCTTGTTCACATATATACATTTTAGTTTTAGCTTTGCTTTAAAGTTCTTGTTTTGTGATTTGTACATTTGTGAGTTAAAATAAAGTTGAACTGAAGGTTGTCTCTTTTCTTTAAACATGTTTGAGGGAAATATTTCTGAGATCCAATAGTTTTGTGTCTTTTTATGATTTTCAGCTGAGTTAACAGTCATTAAAGTGAAAACAGGATTTCATGATGAAGCTGGCACCGTTTATTTTTATTTTTTTTTATCTTTAACGCAAATATATATATATATATATATATATACAAAAAAAAAAAAAAAAAATATTATATATATATATATATTATTTTTTTTTTTTTTATGACGATCCTCTCCTCCGGAGACAGGACGGGCAGGCTCATCTTCTCAGCTCCGAGCTCAGCTGGTGACTCACAGAGGCTGTTCCAAGACCCCAGCCGCGCGTAATCATGATGGCCCGACCCGCGCAGACAGGCGGGCAGAGACGGGTTTGCGAACGGTGGAAGCGATTTTTAAAAAAAATTTACGTGTAAAAAAAATAATAAACATTTTTAAATCGCTTCAGCAATTTTTTAAAACATTTTTTGTATAAAAACAAAATATTATTTTATTTAAAAATCGCTTCCACCGTCCGCCTGACTACCGGGTGGGATCGGGATTCAGCCTTCATGATTACGCGCGGCCGGGGTCTGGCAACGTCCATCTGCGAGTCCCCATCTCCAGCTTTGCAGTGACCAGCGAAGCTCTGAGCACACAAGGCTGGTATCCGGAACCCGAGCCTCTGAGTCGGCACATCGAAGGATCTTCCACGGTGACCTGCTGAACTTGGAGCCGGGGAGATGACGTCCTACCCGGCCTGGCGCTCCGAGGCTCCGGAGGGAGGATCAGGGTAGACCAGCAGAGCTCCATCCAGCTTGCTCTAAATTATGTTGTCGGCCACCAAGCACAAAAAATGCCAGCACATCAACATTAGACCAAGATGTTGTCAGTATTGTTTTAAAAATCTTTAAAATAAATCCAGCTGCTGCTCCAGTCCAAGAAATTGCAAATGGCGGATTATTGTTTTGAAAAGTTTCTGAAGGATCCAGTGACTCCGCCCCCGACTCCGCCCCCGACCAATCAGTGACCGACAGTTTTCTGACGTCACGTTTTTGTACCTCTTCGTACCAGTTAGAACCACAGAGCCAAGGGTACTGAAAATAGTAACAGGTGCTAAGTACCGGTACTAATGGGAAAGCCTCAGAACCGGGCCAAGTAGGGTACAGTCGGCCCGTACCGGTACTAATGGAAAAGTGGCATCAGTCACAAACTTTGATCCATCCTCTTCTGGGTCAGGTAAGAGGTCTGCAGCATTTTTGACGTCATCACTTGACATCAGTCATGGGAGCTGTGACATCAGGGTGTTCTTTAGCCTGACCGAATGAACGGAGATCATAGGGGTGGGTCACGGCAGATGAGGATGATGATGGTGTGGATGAAAGCGAGGATGGAGAAATAGGAGCAGTGGTAGAAGATGATGCACTCTGAAGTGGTTCTGAGGAGGGAGGAGGGGCAGAAGGTCCTGCATTTGGATCATGTCTTACTGGAGGAGAGGAGTCCAGGTCTGGATCAGACAGGGCCATTGCCTGTATATCTCTGTGTGGATATAAAGAAGAAGACAGAGAGAGAGGTGAAGGACCACTGTTTGTGTACGGAGGTGGGACACTTAAAAGTTCATTTGTCTTTGTTTGTACAGAAGCATTGTCTGTCCGACCAGCAATCACTCCACTCACATCCATTCTTCCTCCTACTTCCTGTACCATTATCTTTCTTTCACGTCTTCCTACTTCAGCCTTCCATTGACTTAAACATTTTCTGTTCAATTTATATGTATCATAATGTTTAACAGAGACCCTTTTTCCTTTTACATTTCTCTGACCATTCTTGTTCAATACTTTCTGATAACTTTTGTAATTGTAATTAAACATTCCCCCATCCCTCATGTAGTGACCTCGGCCTCCGACCAAAACCTGCCTCTGAGAACCTTCATGGGACAGGAACTGTTATTTCATTGATTTGAATCTAGAAATACAAATTAGCTCATCCAGAGACTGTCTAATTGTATCATGAAGAAACCAATTGAAAAAACACTCTTCTTTTATAGTATCATTACTATTTTACAATATCTTGATAAATCAAGTGTGTTTAGTTCATACCATTTCTAAATGTTGAAGTGAACCACTCATTTTAAATCAACTGTGAAACAGTATTAATGCTTTTTTAATCCTCATTTAAATTAGAAATCAAGTTAAATGTCTATTTTACAAAGTAATTATGCATTTTTGATCTTCTGTCTAAATGAGAAGTAGTGATGTCGGTCGAAAGTCAGAAAGAAATGATTAGAACGAAGTGTCGTGTTTTTAAACCTAGCAGACGGTAAACAAGAAGCTACTGGCATCTGCTTTCTCCCACTTCGCCATAACATGTCTTCCGTCTGTAGGGGACGTTTCTAAAACATTCCTGCTGTTTTCTTGACTTGTAATGACCCTCTGATGTCACTAGAACCATCCCCTGTTGGTTGTTTCAACAAATCAGGAAGTCCTGAGGTGAACGGAAGTGAGAACTTTTTAAGAGTCCACACTTCCTGGAACTTCTCAGGTCAACTGGGTCTGTCAGTCAGTCGGTCAAGTCTCCTGAGCTCCTCAAGCGGGTCTCTGATGAAGTCTAGTCTTGAACTTAGTCTTCGGAGCCTGTGATAGATTCTTTCACATCTGAGTGGAACCTCTTACGGACTCACAGCTTGCTGTGTATTCACCCGGGAGATGAGCGTGTTTGTTGAACGGAGTACCGTCACTACTTCAGACGATTCTCAGCCATCCTTACCGGAGACGCTGAAAGGTAGCATTGAAATGGATCTCTGTACCAGAGCTGAACAAAGGTAACCAGTCGCCACACACCGAGTGTACCGGGGCTGAGCTGGGGTTGGATGAAGGGTGCCATTCCTAGTCAACACACTTTCCCTCATCCATCTTTTCTCTCCATTTAAACTCCTTCATTTCCGATCTTTAAACTCTCTTATTTTGCCAGTAGTCTAGATGCCTTCAGAAATGTCTGTGTTTTTATTAAGTAAAAAGTGCCAAGTTTTATTAATCAGAACCAGACCAGCTAATCACTTGTACATTTTGATGTTAAATTTTGATTCTGTTAAATAAATGACCACATTTATTCTGATGGGTCAAAGAAAATTAACGTCTCAGTGTCACTGATTAAACAATCCAAGCACAGTTACCTCGGTCACATGGCTGTAATTTAACTTGAAAAAGAGAGAACCCGTTATTTAAATATATTGTAGTCAAGGGCAGCTAACCTAGCCCTTAGCATGCTACATCTGGTGGCCCGTAAGGTCTCTAAAAGAGATAAGTTATACCCCATCCTCCTCTTTAGACATTTTGGTGGCCGAACAGATGTCTAAAGAGGTATGAATTATATGTGACACGAGGTTCAGTGCTGTTGAGATGGACGCTGCTTGTTGGCGCATGGGAGTCTGTGTTTTGAGCTTGAAAGGACATGATAAGTCATGCTTGTGGTGTTCAGAAAGCTGCAATTAAGTCAATGTGTTCTTGTTAAAGCTGAAAAGTGTACATCTGTTTGTGTAACTAAGATGGATACTGTGGAAAAAAATGCTTTATTCTGTTTGAAACTGTTGCTTGATCGGAGGTTCGGCTATCTGACCCGGTTCAGTTTACTGGACTCGTTTTGAACGAGTTGTGTTTTAAATGGATGGAAAGCTGTTTTAAAGCTGGGCTGGGCGCTGACTCAGACCACTGTTATATGCTGGTTCGTTACATTTTTAACTGTAAATTGTGCATGTTTGAAGTTTAATGGGCGATAGTTTGACCAGACTGTTCATGCTAACTGCTAGCTGGAGGCAAGTAAACACGGGCTGTGACTGGTTGAAAACCGTTGTTTGGGTTGCTCTGATTCGCTGAGAAGCTGGTGACGTGTCTCTGTGCGTCCACTCCCTCTGATGTCAGATTGCGAAGCCAACCTCCGCTGTGCACGTGTCTGAAAAGTCACGTGAACCCGGAAATGAAGCTCGTTTTAACCGAGTCCTCCCTTGTGTTTAAAAACGCTAAATAAAGCCTACTACTGTTCCTAAAACTCATGTTTTCATGCAGATAAAACGTGATTGTGCATAAGCCACGTTTAAAAGCTTTAAACCCGTCCATAAAAATGTTACAGAACTATGTTCGACCGTGTGCTACAGCATAGCTAACGGCTAACAGCCAGATGTCAACAGGACGGTTCACAGGAAGTTGTCATAGACTTCTACCGGTAAAAGTAAGCTTACACTGCCACCTGCTGTCGAAAAAGGAGTATAACAGTTTTCCTGGAAGAAAGCTGATCACTTGATTTTCATTTAAATTTTTTTTTGTTAATCCAGCCTGGTTTTTGTGTACTGTTTAAATAGCGAATTCTGGTAAATTTAAACTGCTTACAAAAGCGTTTGAAAACTAAAGTTTATGTCAGACTTTCAGAAAAATTGCAGGTTTATTAATTTTAAGTGCACTCGAGTTAAATTAACACTGAACAGGTCTGGTTCTTGTATCTGTTAGATTTAAGCTCATTAAGTAACACTGCCAGAAGGAGGCATTTACTTAGAATATTCATGCATTGGGGTAAAACCTACAAATGGGTGCCCATTCATTTGAAAATTTGGCTTATAACAGTACTTTGATGGAACCGCAGAGCTAAATAGTGTATAAAATTCACTGCTCACTTAAATACAAATATTTACCTGTTAAAAACTCTAAAATTGGCAACTGTTTAACAAGATACATGCTGAACAGTGGATTACAATGGCAGATGTGACAGAAACAAATATTGATCCATGTGAGGGGAAGGACTGGTTGGAGAGAGCGTTAACGCTACTAACAGAATCCTTACATCCATATGGTGAACAAGTGGACAGCATGAACTCAAAAGAGTTATTGGACGAGCTGAAGGATGTTGCAGAAAGTGTGACCTCTGCAGCCATAACAAAGTCAAGCTATGACCAGCTGGCTAAATTGACACTCCTACTGAAGGCTAAATTTTATGTTGAGGCAAACAAGGCTGAAGCCCTTGATAAAAGGTTAATGCACAAGACAGAGGTCCACGTGTGATATAATAATTATTTTTATGCTTTTATGTCAATTTATACTCAACTTGTTTGTAATTAGGAGAGTGGTGGCGCAGAGGTTAGAGAGGTGGGCTTGTGATCCGAAGATCGCCGGTTCACGCCCCGGCCCCGACAACATCAAAAATTGTGGGTGGGGCAGGTGAAACACCCACACTTGCCCCCACCCTCATTCGCCCCACTCTGGGCCCATGAGCAAGGCCCTTAACCCCCACCATGTGCTCCCTAAAAAAACAGGTCTCTCTTGAAAATGAGTTCTCGTGGCTCAATGAGACTAACCTAGATAAATAAAGGCTAAATGAAAAAAAAAAAAAAAAACTAGGAACTTGTGCTACAGAAGAGATCTACTCAAGAGGAATGCAGTGTTAAACCTCTGTGTGTTCTGACTGTGAAACTTGGCCCGTTTTTTCAGATACAACACCCAGAGTTTCCTGAAAAGCATATTTTTCTCCATCAGAATTGCATACCACAGCCTTGGTTCTTCAAAACATGTTTTTGTGAGTTATTGTTCTGTAGCACAACTATCTTGGTAAACCGGTAAACATGTTTTGTTGCTCGCACGTGATTCAGGAGTTTCAAGGTATAAAAGATGTAACACTCAGAGTAATGACAGAATCTGCTGGGGTTTCCGATCGCAACGCCCAGCTGTTTTGATGTCTGCCTTTACCTGGATCGTACAGGCTCTCTGATCTAAGTGTCACGGTGAGGAGCATATGCATCTTTACTTTGTGTTGTACTGAATGTACATTTATGTTTTTGCTTGGCTGTTATCTGTGGCAGATTAATAAATGACACTATTATTTCTAGCAGGACAGTCTCTGACTTTTATTCATTGTACCGACTCTTCTCTTATCCTACAATTTATTTAAAGGGATTTCACAGAACAACGTGGCAGCACGTGTGGAGTACCTAAAACTCGAGGCACAGTCTAAATTTGATCAGGATACCTGGGAAAAGGAATTACAACTTGAGAGAGAGATCTCACAATCTCAGCTGTCGTTACAAACTGACTCCTATGAGGAGAAGCTGAGGGAAAAAGAGATTAACTACCAGGCACTGTGTTCAGACAATGATGTTCTACAATGAAAGTTGCAACTCACATCAAAAGATCTGGACGAGTGCATATTGGAAAAGGTTAGTCCAACAAGGTGTGCGTTTACAAAGTGAATGTCATACATCACAGGAACGCTTAAAAGCCTGTGAGGCGAAACTAGCCGCAGCAACAAATGAGATTTCTGACATGGGGCAAGGTTGTCTGGAACTCAAAGACGAACAAAGTCAGAGTCCAGGTCACCCACCACTACCACAGAAGGATTTTGTTGTACCTCTTTCCTTAATCCCCTTCTGTCACCTCCACATGAGTCTAGCGACACACTTCCACATGCCATTTTGGTTCCTACGACACCAATCACTCAGCTGCTATCGATTTTGGATTTGTACAAAATTGCAAAATATGTCCAACGCTTTGAGCCAGGGCCGTTGGGTTCAACCGACACTAAGGCCTATCTGAACGACCTTGACTTCCAATTAAGAAGCTATCCCAATGCTACAGTTGAGGATAAAGTAGGTTTGATCAGGCTCACTTCATCTAGGACGGTGTTTTCCTTCACAGAGCGTCAACCTGATGCCACAAGAAAGGATTACCACCTGTTATGTGCTGCTCTTATGAAAGAGTATTCCCCTTGCGCTGGACCTGGCGGTTATCCAGCCGCCGACAAGGTCATGCAAGGTAAGAATGAGCACCCCAGGGCATATTATTCCAGGATTTTGCAGGCTTATTTTGGTTACAGGAACGATTCCGGCATGGAGGAGGAGGAAACGTTTAAGTTCGTTTTCAGCAAAAATCTCCACCCTGACATAAGAACGTCAGTGCAAATGATGGCTAATTTCAAAGAGAAATCCATCAGTGAGATAAAAAGTTGTGCTGTGAATGTCTTTGAAGCCCGTTCACAGGCCACAACACCCATTGAGGTGTTCCCAGGTGAGAGGATTCCTGCCCAATCATTAAAATTGGAAGGGACGAGAGCTTCGACTCCTGCTCCCAAAAAAGGCGAGAGGAAACGAGGTTTCCCAGCAGCCAAACCACAACAGATGAGTGCTCCCTGGTCCAGACGAGATCCTAAATGGTTTCCCAAGAAACCAGAGGATGACCGATTGTACCAGAAGGGGGTGAACGTCCTAAGGGTAAAAAGTATGGCACCAAAAGTGGCCCATACAAACAGGGATCCCACTGAGAACCCCAGAGGGGGGGAACTGTTTCCCTACCATGTCGGGCTGAACAGCCTGACACGAAAAAGAAACAGTAGCAGGTCCAGAAAGAGTGCCGCAGTCCTCTGAGCTCCGACGAGACAGACAGGGTGCGTCGGTTGTTGGACTTGTTGGAAGGTGTTGCCACGGACAGACAACCTAACGCATTGTTTGGCAATATCATTGCTGATAAGTCAGAGCACACAGACAACACCGTTACTGCTGTCATAGACAGTCACCATGACGCTGTTGTTGTAAACTCTGACACGCCCTCACCTGAAATAGGGGGGGTACAATCACACGTCATTGATGGTGACCCGTCACAAACTGAAACCTCAGAAACAGCAATTACTGTGCTAACGGTGCAGTCCAAACAGGGTGACACAAACAACAACGCTGCCGCTGTCATGGACAGCCACCAGAACCTTGTTGTTACAAACAACGAGAGCCCCTCAACACACGGTGAGCGAGTGATCTCATACATCAATGACGGACGCCCGTCAAGAGCTGAACTCCCAGGAGCAGCAGCAACTGTACCAACGGTTAGGAAAAACTGGGATTACACAGGTAAAAGTAAACGTAAGAAGAAACGTAGGCCAAAACCTACAAGGTTCCTGTGTAACCTGATCAGAAAGGGGGTCGCTAAGAAAGCTTACCTGTCGATCACACTTGAAGAGGTCGTCACTTATGAAGCCCTACTGGATGGTGGAGCCGACATAACTATTATGTCAGCCAAACTGTTCGACGAGCTCAGGACTGCTGCTAATGGTGTTCACTGGGACATACCTTTCATAGAATGTGCTATAGGGCTGCAGGGCCTCGTAGAAACAAGGACAATCCTAACAGCTATAGCTATGGTTCACATGCATGTTGGCGAGATGACACTATACCACCCGGTATATGTGTCTATGGTTGACTCATTCCCATTTTTGGTCGGCCAGGATTTTATAAATCGCTTTGACGCAATTATAGATTATGGTACACAGACAATGTGGGCTAGAGTGAGCAAACCCCTGCCAATACCCATGCCTCCTGAGACAGTCACAGACTGCCCAACAGCAGGCACCACCAAAGGTACCGAGGACCTCTTGGCAGGGAATACAGTCCCGGTGAGTACGCCTTCAAAAGCATGTGAGACCGTAGGGACCCAACCGGTGGACCCAGCTCTGACTGAACAAGAAAGCCTCCTCTGCGAGCTGGGACAGTCAGAGCTCACCGGATACTACCTACCGTTGGTTATTTAATGGTGTAGAGATCCAAGGATCCCACACCGAAGATGCTGTACTGTCACTGTGGACAGATAAATCAGCTATTAACCAAGCTTTCTACGAAACATTGGTTAAAAAACATTTGGGTCCAGTTCTGATCAAGAAAGCTTTCCGCTTTCCTCTGAATCCCCACAGTTGACGTTTGATGACTACGAAAGGAGTCATTAACCTGAAACTGATCTGGAACCAATGGGAACTGGTACACCCATTCCTCGTGGTCCAAGACTTACCACATGCAACCTACATAGGCTCTGACATCTTGGTAAGATTAGGTGTCCAAGTGGACACCAGCCACAATGTACTGTGGTCACTAAAACCAGCCAAAAAGGATCCTCCTGTGCTAGACACAGCAAACCTTATGGCTGGACAGACCATTCCAGAGGTCTGCCAGGTTGCTAGCAACCAAAAAACCTTAGTACCACCTCAGGTAACAAACCTAATGGTACAGGTCCACATTGTGGCGGGACAAGCTATTAGCCTTAAGCAAGTGTACTTTCAACCATCTCAAACGTTTTTCAAACTAGGACAGTCCATTGAGGCCACAAGCCAAGTGAGCCTCGACTCCAGAACCACATCTGTCGTTGTGTGTAACACAGGCACGGAGGAGGTACTGATCCCAAGAAACTCAAGGCTTGGATGGTTGATATCCACAGATTTTCATGATTTTGAACTTGGCATTCCATTTCTGGGAGGACTCCCAGTCAATCTGGTATCGAGTAAAGAGACTGGTCCAGTTTGGTTCACGAAACCAACACAGGCCATAGCTCTCTTTTCAACCAATGATGTCGATTTAGGACCTCAAACCTATAGTGTCTTACCTATAGACAGGTCTGACGACACAGAAGGGGACTCACTGGAATTCCCCGAACATCAAGAGCCCTTAGCAATCGCTTCACAGATTGAACAGGTGGTCGCCCAAGCCGATGCCCTGACGACTGATGAAGAAAGGGATAAACTCCGCCAAGTTCTCATGAAATATGAAGTCATTCTCGACTGACTCAATGGATTGTGGGTTGACTTCGCTTCACACAGTGAGCATCCCAACTCCGCCAGACTCACCGTCCACATTTGTCAGACAATACAAGATTCCCCTGGCAGCACATCAACCTGTCAAGGAAATCATTGATGACATTTTAGATAAAGGCATAATCAGACATTGTAATAACACCTACTCTGCGCCTTTTTGGCCAGTTTTGAAACCAAATGGTAAGTGGAGACTTACCATAGACTACAGAAATCTAAACAAACAAGTTCTTTTATCTAGGTGGCCAATGACCCAGATCCAACAGGAACTGTCCAAGGTCACCGATGGTAAGTACTTTTCCACCCTCGACGTCGCCTCTGGTTTTTGGACCACTCCTGTGCGTGCCGAAGACCAACACAAACTAGCTTTCACTTTTGGTAGCCGACAATACACCTTCACCAGGTGTCCCTTTGGCTATGCTAACTCACCAGCTGAGTTCAACATTTTTTTGAACAAAGCATGTCCAGATGCCCATGAACGTGGGACACTGATCTACGTGGACAATGTCCTTTTGAGGCAGCCAATGCTGGACTTACACTTGGCTGAGTTCGACCACGTTCTGAATCAACTGACTACTGCTGGTGCTAAAATCTCACTGTCAAAATGCCAGTGGTGCAGGACCAAGGTGGACTACGTTGGCCTACTAGTAGGTTCAGACGGAGTACAACCACAATTGACTCGCACCCAAGGCCTAGACAATCTCAAAGTCCCCACCAATCTCAGAGAACTACAAAGTTTTCTGGGCGTGTGTAACTACTCATGCCAATTTATAGAGAACTATGCAGCCCTTGCGAAACCGCTGACTGAACTATTTAAGAAAGACGTCCCATTTGTCTGGACTGATGACCAACAGCAGACAATGAACACTCTCAGGGACAGACTCAAGTCAGCCCCATGTCTAGTCTATCCAGACTACAACAAAGAGTTTCACCTGGAAATGGGCTTCTCAGCTCACTGCATGAGTGCAGGTCTGTACCAGATGCACGACAAAGACAAGCGTGTGGTGGCCTACGCCAGTAAGACAATGGCAGGCCCCGAATTAAACTTTTCAGACTGTGAGAAAGCTCTACTGACCACTGTGTGGGCAGTTAAACACTTCTCCAGTTACATCGGTGGACAAAAGATCATTGTTAAAACACAACACCAGCCAGTGACTTTCCTGAATAGCCAACGCATCAGAGATGGTGTGGTGACAAACTCAAGGGTAGCCACGGGGCTCATGGCACTTCAAAGTTTTGACCTAGACATCCGCTACGGACAAAACAAGAAGTCACATTTGGGCACCGACCTGGCACTCTGCCAGGGATGTATACAAGATGTACCTGCCACCCATCCGCCAGTTGCGGAAAAACTCTCAGTAAGTGATGACCCAAATCACCACTACTTTGATAGCAATATCTGCAAAGATATGACAACACTGTACGTGGATGGATGCTCATTCCACCACGAACAAACCTGCAAATCAGGTGTTGGAGGGGTCCTCCTCCAAGACCAAGAAGAGGTCACTTTTAGCTATAAATTAGGCTCTCAGACTTCTCAGTACACTGAGATAGCAGGAATCCTAATAGCTCTCCAGATGGCAGTAGAACGCTCCATCCAAACGCTAGTCATCTGCACGGACTCTAATTACGCTCGAGTTAGTTTCTTGTGTCATCTCGCTCTGTGGAAACAGAACGGCTTTCTCACAAGCAACAAGAAAGTGGTCAAACACAAAGAGCTTTTCATGGCATGTGATCACTTGGTGACATCACATGACCTACAGGTCTACTGGAAAAAGGTTCCAGGACATTCAAGAGTCCTAGGTGATGACAAGCGGTATAATGACCTTGCAGACTTCCTAGCCAAGGACGGAGCCGTGGTCATCCCTCTGTGGTCCTTTGACCCCTCCTGGCTGCTTGCAACTCTGTCAGTACAACCTACAGCCGAGGTAATGGCAGTCACACGTGCACAGGCTGCAGCCAAGCCGGCTGACAACACAGTCTCTGTACAACCCGTGCTGACTGACCTAGACATCATCCAACTTCAGAAGTTGGATCTTGCAATAAACTCGATGATGCTTTACTTGACTGACCCAGAGAAAAACACTCTGTCCAAAGCAGACCTGGATTCCAATCCAGACCTTAAAGTCCTCTTTCAGCTGCGCAAACAGCTAAAACTATCCAAGGGCATCCTAATTTTTGTTCATGGACCGACGTCTTCATCCGTGTTCGTGGTCCCCCATGACCACAGGGGGGTGATGTTAGTTCATGCGCATGACCTCCTGTCCGCAGGATACAAGGGCGATAACGCCATGTTGAAAGCATTAAAACAAGTTGCTTATTGGCCTGGAATGAAAAAGGATGTCAAGAGCTATATTAAAGGGTGCCTGGTCTGTGGCCAGTTTCAGCCATCCAGACCACTCCACAGAGCACCACTGCAAAGTAGAGGCATTGCATTCCCATGGTCCGACCTCCAGATCGACTGGGTTGGACCACTTACTAAGAGCACTAGAGGAAATAAGTATTTTCTCACGGTAACTTGCACATTTACCAAATGGGTAGAATGCCTACCAGCTCCTAATGACACAGCACAAACAACTGCTATGTTACTAATGAATCATGTATTTTCAAGGTTTGGACTTCCCCTCAGGGTGAACTCAGACCAAGGTACGCACTTCACAGCTGAAGTGATGAAAGAACCGTGGAAGATGCTAGGCATCAAAGTCAACTTCCATGTTGGCTACCACCCACAGGCCTCAGGCCAAGTAGAGAGAGCAAACAGAACTGTGGTGAGTATTTTGAAGAAATACGTAGCCACAAACCACAAGGACTGGGACGTGAAACTCCCTCTGGTCCTCATTGCCATAAGGGCCACTCCACACACATCGACTGGCATCTCTCCTTTCGAGATGATGACGGGTCGACAAATGACTCTCCCTCTACACCTGTTGTACCAACCAGGCGATGCCACCATGGCAACAGCCTACAACACACAACAATACATGAATGATTTGGAGGAACACCTTAAGAACACCTTTGCATTTGCCCAGAAAAACCTGAAAAAATCCGCTGAAGGACGAAAGGCGTACTATGATCAACAGGCCTCTCACGAGGAACTCCAAGTGGGAGATAGGGTCTGGTACTACACGTTCGCTCTCACAACCGGGAAAAGAAAGTCCGGGACCGGAACTCTCGCCCACAAACTGATGCCCAGGTGGACTGGACCCCACCTGATAACAGATAAACTGTCTCCAGTTGTCTATCAGATCAAAATCAGCAAAGGCCAGAAGGAGCCAACGGTTAAATGGGTACATCGAAACCAGGTTAAACTACACAAGGCGTTAAATAACTTCCCAAGAGACAAAGATCTCACAAACTCAGACCTAGTGGAAAAAAGGTTGTCCAAGCAGAAACAAAATAAGTTTAAGCTTAATTAAGTGTTAAGATAACAACTCAGACGCGATAACATGATCAAATCTGACATTCAGAGTGTGACGCACTGAAACGTCGTTTTCTAGTTGCTTAATCACTACTTTTGTCAATGTTGAAACGCTTTTTTTCTGGTTGCTTAATCACTATTTTTGTCGATGTTGAGACATTGTTTCATTGGTTTTTGGTATTGTTTCTGAACACCCCCAGCAAGAATGAATTTTGTGTGTATTTTAGTTAGAGACTAAGAGGACTTTAACTGTGCCAACACGCAGTTAATTTTTTAAAATTCAATCTTTGAGGAGTCAATGTAGATTAACACTAGAAGTCCCAGAGAAGGGTCATTTAACATTTCTACCTTTGGAACCCAGAGACGGGTTGAGTGACCTGAAGGATTTTAGCTAACATCCTATAATGAGCTGTTAACAGGCGCTTTTGTTTTGTAAATAAGGCCATTACTGGTGTACCACAGGAGGGGGCACGCTTAACTCCCAACTAACTGTTTTCCATTGAGTTTAGCCATTTAGTTTCTAGTTAGTTATATTCAGTTAATTGTATTTTATAATATGAAGATTTTATATATATATATATATTGGTGGCATGTTGTTGCACATTTTGAACAAATTGAAGTCGATTTACCGTTTATTTT
>NC_056507.1:42665927-42670344 GCF_014905685.2 Nematolebias whitei
ATAGTCATTCAGACCAGTCACTGTAGAGCTTTTTGGGACTGGGATGATGGTGGCAGTCTTCAGGCAGGTGGGAACTGTCTCCAGGATAAGTGAGGTGTTAAAGATGTCTGTCAGCACCTCACAAAGCTGATCAGCACATTCCTTCAACAATTTTCCGGGGATGTTGTCTGGGCCAGTTGCTTTGTGCGGATTAATCCTCCTAAAGGTACTCCTAACTTCTGCTGAGGTCACGCTGAGATGCTCTTCGTCCGGTGGTGAGGTGAGTCTGCTGCTGGGTGGTCTGTTCGGGTCTTCAAAGCGTGCATAGAACTTGTTGAGGGCATCAGGCAGAGATGGGTCTTTGGGGCATTGTTCACTCCTACCTTTATAATCTGTTATGCACTTAATGCCCCTCCACATGCTCCGAGGGTCTTGTGAGATGAATTGACCCTCGATCCTCTTTGCATATGTGGCCTTGGCCCTCTTAATACCAGCAACCAGCTCTTTTCTTGTCCTACTCAGCTCCTCTGAGTTTCCAGACCTGAAGGCAGTGTTCCTGGCTTCCAGCAGGGTACGCACCTCTGCATTCAGCCAAGGTTTTCTGTTTGGGTAGCTTTTAACATTTCTGATAGTGGAGACGGTGTCAGTACATGTACTAATGTAACCCAGAACTGAGGATGTGTATTGGTCAAGATCAAGCGAACCTCCATTTTCAGCAGCTTCTCTGAAAACCTGCCAGTCTGTTCGATCAAAACAATCTCTCAGTATGGGGCCACTGTCCTGGATCCAGCATTTAACTTCCTTTTGTACCGGTCTGGAGCGTCTCAGTGGGGGCATGTAAGCAGGAGCCAGGAAGATTGAGATGTGGTCTGACAGTCCTAGGTGGGGGCGGGGTTTGGCTTTGTATGCATCTTTTACGTTCGTGTAAACACGGTCCAGCGTGTAGTGAACCTAACCTAAGGTCAAAACCCTTGACCTTAAGAACCTTGTGGGACAGAAACTGTCATTTCATTGATCTGCATCCAGAAATACAGTTTGACCCATCCTGAGACTTTCTTTCTTGAATTAATCAAGTAGAAATGACAATTCTCTATGATCATTACTATTTTACAAATGTTTTAATAATCAAATTGTGTTAGTTCAAACAATGTTTACAGGTTGAAGAGAACTACTCATTTTTATTTTGCATAAACAGTAAGTAATGATTTTTATTCCTCATTCAAAGAAGAAATCAGGGTAATATGCATTTCTTGATTTTTCTGTCTTCAATGAGCAAGTTTGTAAGTGTGTTAAAGTTCAGGCTTCGGTCAACTAGAAAGTTTACTGAAAAGAAATGTCATGTTTAACTTTTACAGCAAGATACAGGAGAGTTGACTCCACGAAGTCTGGTTTTCTCCAATAATCTTTCTGTCTGTTTTAAACAATCTTAATCTCTATCCTTGACTTTCCATAACACCTTACATCACAAACCACACCTCTGTTCTGGTCCATCCACGAATCAGAAAGCTCTCAAATGACCCGGAAGTCGAACCCATTTAAATGTGGCAACTTCCCGGTTCTCCAAAAGTGTGTGTCAAAGAGAGACGAGATGAGAAGAGCTTAAAAGAGTAGAGCACTGAAGGAGTTCAGAGTTCTTGAATCCAGAATGCAGAGACGATTTCAAGAAGACCATGAAGACCCTGACATGACCACAGAGCTCTTCCGAGTTTCATGGGATTATAACATTTTCCACTGAGGTGAGCTTGTGTCGGACAGAGCCTTGCCACTACTTCGGACGATTCACAGCATCCTACGGAGACGCTGAAAGGGTGCGTTAAACGGAATCTCGCCTGAGACATCTCCAGGTAAAAGAGTCGATTTCACCACCTAAGTGTACTGTAAGGAAGAAGCTGAAGAAAGCCCGGAGAGTGCCGTTCTGTTCAACACTCTCCCTCAAACACCATCTTTCACCCACTTTAAACATCCTTCCCATCTTTAAATTCTTCTCTCAAGTAGAAATTCTTCCAGATATTTTAGAAATGTCTGTGTAAAGTGCTCATCCACCGCCGTGTGGACAATTGAACATAATTGTACAGTTTTCATAAATGTCTGTGGTGAAGCAACGGAAAATCATGGCAGTATGGTTTTCCTGATTGATTATGTGTTATTTTCATAATTTGCCAAATTAATGTAAATGTTTGATGTTAAACTTTGATTCTGTAAATAAATGACCGCATTCATTTTGATGGGTCAAAGATAAATGACGTCTCACGTTTGCATTTCATTAAATTCAATGCACGTTTTATTCAGTCCAGAAAAATGAGGAATCCGTGTTAATTGATGAATATATCTGAGCATCTGTTCATCTACAAGCGTGCGGTCTCCACGTGTCGGAATCGTCACATGCTGATTAAAGCTTGGGAGACAGTCCTTTAGATTCACGTGGTTAAAGTCTCCGGCTACAATGTAAAGAGCCTCGGGGTGTTTGCTCTGCAGCGAGCTGATGATATCATGTAGCTCCTGTAGTGATTCATTAGCATTAGTGTCCGGAGGAATGTAAACGACAGAGATGAAAGTCACCGTGAACTCTGGGGTAGATAATGTGGCCGACATTTCACTGTTATTTGCTCCAAAGCCTTCGAGCATGAGCTATTTACAACAGTACAGTTCGTGCACCAACTTTTACTCACGTAAATGCACACTCCGCCTCCCCGTGATTTCCCCGTTAGCTCGCTGCAGCGGTCCGCTCGAAATAAAAGTCTGTCATCCAGCTGGAAGACTGTGTCCGGCGTTTCGCTTGTAATCCACGTTTCTGTGAGGCAAAGCACTGCACACTTCTTCATTTCTTCTGAGGCGCCCGTTCTCAGACGAAGTAAATCGAAGTGTTGATGAGTTATGAGTAAGTTAAACTTATTTTGTTGTCGAGTCTTGGACTTGACATGCTGTGCTAAGCGTGCCTGATCTGTACAGTCCAACACTTGCTGAAGTGTGGTCTGATCTAGACACGTTGTTAGTTTCTGTTTAATGTGCTCTTCTTTGGCCTTCAAGGCCTCAATAGTAAAATTGGTCTGTCTCACCCGTTCATGAAAGATATATCTCTGACAAACCCTGACATGGTCCTGTACGTGGATGGATCCTTTCACAGATCTGCTGTTGGTATGAACTGTGTAGGTTTTGCAGGTTACTCTGACCATGACACACTGCTCTCTGGCCCACTGCCATCTAATTTTTCTGCGCAAACTGCTGAACTTGTTTTCACAGATTCCAGGTATGCGTTTTCCACGATTCATGAATTTGCTTCCCTTTGGAAGCACAGGAAGTTTCTCAAATCTGACGGAAACACTTGTGCTGATGTTGCTGCAAAAGAAGCCTCTGCACAGCCACTTCCTGTTCTATTTTCAGCTCCTGTACAGCCTGTTGAGGCCACTGCTCAGCCTCCACCTTTGCTCTCTGAGGTGCAGTCCTTGGCCACAGCTGATGAAAAAACCTTGTGGGCTCGCTGTGGCTGTTCCCACACATCTGAGGGGTGGTTTTCAGTGGAAGGTAAACCATGTCTTCCTAGGCATTTTTTCTCCTGGTTCGTTAAATGGAGCCACGGAAGGGATCACCTGTCTAAGGGAGAAATGATATCATTTGTAAGTCAATTCTGTTTTACTAAAGGCTTTACAGCCATTGCTGAAAATTACTGCAAAAAAATGTTTGATTTGTGCTTCTAATAACAGTACCAGAGCTGCTCAAGTTACACAAGGAGCACACCCAAAACCTGATCAGCCTTTTGATCACCTTATGATAGATTTCATAGAACTCACTCCATCAGAGGGCAAACAATTTTGTTTGGTTGTGATAGATTTGTTTTCAAAATGGCCAGAAGCCTTTCCTTCAAAACATGCAGACAGTAGCTCAGTAGCAAAAGCACTGTTAACTGAGATAATTCCAAGATGGGGAATCCCACAAAAAATCACTAGTGAAAATGGGACCCATTTTGCTAACAAAGCTCTATCTGAAGTTGCAGAGGTCCTAGGTTTTGACCTGAGGACACACTGTGCTTATCACTCTCAATCAGGAGGGGCGGTTGAAAGAGTAAATGGGACCTTATAGAACAAATTTGTTAAGTGTTGTGAAGAGACTGGCTTCCCATGGATCAAGGTATTACCTTTGGCTCTCGTGTAAATGCATGTTAGGAGGAGAGCTAAGTGTAATTTGAGTCCTTTTGAAATTTTGTTTGAGAGACCAGCACGAACAGGAGCTGAAACACAAACCAAGTCATCTCTTCCAACACATTTAATGGAACATGGAATGATTGATTATTGACCAAATCTCTCTAAACTATTGTTACAGAACCACCAAATGGTGAAGGCGACACTGCCAAGCCCAGCCACACAACCACTGCATGAGCTGAAATCTGGGGATTGGGTACACTGTAAAAATTGTGGCCCTGCTTAAATTAAAAAAATTGATG
>NC_056507.1:42670444-42679433 GCF_014905685.2 Nematolebias whitei
TTTTTAGCTTGAATGAACAACTCTGTGCAAAACTTTTTCCAGTGTACTCGTGAAGGAGCTGAGGAGAAAACATTGGAAGTACAAATGCTGGTTGGGCCCATTCCAATCCTGCTTGTGACCCACACAGCTGTGAAGGTCGCCGAAAGAGCCACCTGGATCCACGCCAGCCACTGCAAACGCTTCACTGCCGTTCCACCCACCGAGGGGCAACCCAAACCACCTGCAGAGGAGGGAATCAAGTTCTGGTCACCTGTTGAGCAACAGGTCGAAGAAATCACAGTTTCCCAGTCACCTGCTGAGCCATGGTCAACATCCCGGTCGAAATGTCACTGGACATGAACCTGCTAGATGAAACCAGTGACACAGTTCCAATTGCCCGTAAGAATGAGGGGCGACAGATGAAAAAGCAGAAGGAGACCACCTGTGGCGACTCGAGTCTGCTATGGGCACTGATGGGCATCACACTGATAACAACCACCCCCATTATAGTCAACGAGTACCTGATTCGTCAATATACTAGAGAAAAACAAGAGAGTCCAGTTAATTTAGAAAAGGTTCGAGTTCATTGTGAGCTTGCACAACATGAAATTAATCATCACTCACCAGATAAAGCAACGCCTGATGGTTTGTATCAAGACATTTGACAAGAAAAGTTACAAATCAAAGTTGTTATGTTTGTTCCCTCATTCCCCATGCCACCCCTGATAATACTCTTCTGCATCCAATTCCAAAATCCCTTAACGAGTCTTTAGCTGTCTTTCTCTTACAGGGATTCAAGTATGCCACCCAATATTCTCCCAAAATAAGAAATGACATCCTGTTATCAGAGTGGTGGCCATGGGCCGCAGCAGTCCTGCTCTCCTCCTTTAAGAGTACAGCATCGTTCTCTGAGACTACCAAACCCACTTGTGTGGAGGCAGGGACTGTTTATCAGTTACGTAGTAATTTGCATCCTTTGCATCCCCCTCCTGTTTGTATTTCACAACCCAATAAAACTGACAAGTTTTTGGGAAACTCTCAGTGCCTGATCACACTTAATGTGTCATGTTCACCTACAGGTTTAGGATGCCTTAATGGAACTTTTCCACACACGTATGCGCCTCCTGGTTCATCAGTTAATCCCCACTTGTTACGGATAGATTTCAGTAGTTTCCCAGGAGGTTCTGAATTACACACTTATTTTAATGGTTCAGTGATGGATATAGCTACAGTTTATCTTCCCACTCGGGATGGTTATGGTTGTCCTAGAAACATGGTTTGGGTCTGTGGTAGACATTCCTATTTGTATCTTCCTGATGACTGGTCTAGCACTTGTTATTTAGCTCATCTAGGCCCTACACTGTCTGTGTATGTAGAATTGCCAGAACAAAGAACCTCTAAACCCACTCATAGAGTTAAATGAGCATGCATCTCCAAAGTACAAGGCTTTTTTGGGACCCTTCTTCCTATGCTGGGTACTGCCTACAATGCACATAAAATAAATGAAATTTCTGAGGAATTGGAGAACCTGACTTATTTAGTGGATCAAAGTTTCACAACCTTGACTTCTGAGGCTCAGGCTCTTCGCACGATGACCCTTCAGAACTGTCTCGCATTGGATTTTCTCTTATCTGTGCAAGGTGGAGTTTGTGCTTTAATAGGTGATGAATGTTGTACCTTTATCCCAGATCCAACCTCTAATATGACTGCTGGTTTCCAAGCTCACCACACTGGGCCTGGAGAAGTCCATCTGCTGCTAGATACTGGACTTCCTCACCAACAGACCACAGGCAGTGAAAATCGGCAGTCACCTCTCCTCCACACTAGTCCTCAGCACCGGTACACCTCAAGGCTGTGTCTTCAGTCCACTCTTGTACTCTTTATTTACACAAGTGTACCCCCAAGCATAGCTCTAACATCATCCTAAAGTATGCTGATGACACCACAATCTTGGGCCTCATCACCAGCAACAATGAGAGTTCCTATAAAGATGAGGTGAAATCACTGACCAGCTGGTGTCAGGAAAATTCTTTAGAGTGCTTTACTAATTGACTTTTTTATGTATGTGAATATTTCTGTAAAGTGCCCTGAGACAACTTTGTTGTGAACTGGCGCTATAAAAATAAACTGAATTTAATTGAAAATAATCTCTCTCTTAATGTCAGCAAAACAAAGAAGATGATAGTGGACTTCAGGAAACAGCGTGGAGGTCAGCACTCCACCATCTACATAAACAACACTGAGGTGGAGCTGGTCAGGAGCTTCAAATCAAGTTCCTAGGCATTCACATTGTTGAGGATCTATCCTGGACTTTACTGTATATACAAACACTGTGGTCAAGAAAGTCCAACAAAGACTCTACTTCCTAAGAAGACTAAAGAAGTTTGGTACCAACACCACCATCCTCACCAACATTTATAGGTGCACCATTGAGAGTCTGCTGACAGGCTGCATCACAGGGTGGTATGGGAACTGCACCAGTCAGAGCCGGAAAGCTCTACAGAGGGTGGTGCAAACAGCAGAGGGCATCACTGGTAGCAGTCTCCACACCATCCAGGACATCTACCACAGCCAATGTCTGCATAAAGTATGCAGCATCATTAAGGACCACACCCACCCAGCACAAGGACTCTTCTGTCTACCACCCTCAGGCAGATGATACAGGAGTCTGCCATCACTTACAAAAAGACTCAAAGACAGTTATTATCCATAAGCTGTCAGATTACTGAACTCTTGATAAATAACATTGAACAACTGGCAATAACATTGCAACAAGCCACATCTGTGACAACTAATATGACTAATATTAGCTTGTGACACCTAATGTTTTTATTGCTTATGCATTATGTGGCTGTATCATGTATGACACTACCTTACCATCATAATCCATCTCAATGTTACTCACTACCTGTGCAATAACCTGACACACAACCTGTGTAGTTTATGTGCAGTATACATCATGTGAATTTAAGCTTATATTACTACCTTGAAATACTTATTCATACAAATTCATCCTACTTGCACTGTTATATTCTACCATGTTGTTTACTATTTTTTCTTTAGCACTAGAAGTCCCAGGAATTTCGACCTCCCCCCAGAAGTTCTGAAAAAGGGTCAAAAGACCCTTAGCACTAGAGTGACTAGATTTTCAAGATCCTGAGGACAAACCCCATCCTTTTCCTCAACAATTTGCGGGCCATTAACTGCCATTTGTTTTAAATATGCACACAAGTAACTCAGACACACCCACCTCACCAGACTGCATTCCAATGTCCAATCCAGGGAGCGGGGGATTTAGAAGCCAGGTTCACTTGCGCAAAAAAGCGCAGCCTTAGTCAAAGTAGTGCTCCAAACCGGACAACTCTGATGGCTCCAATTAGCATCCTTTCATTTGTAAATGTGGCCATTGCCTTAGGAATCAGCAGGGGAGAGATGAGCTGAACTCACACAAACGTCCGTCTAATACTCCAAACAGATGCGAAATCAACTGGTTATATTTTGAACTTATATCTCTTGGTGGCACGTTGGTGCACATTTTGAACAAATTGAAGTCGATTTACCGTTTATTTTTCAATTGGTTTGGCTCATTTCTTGAAACCGAGATGACATTCTCAAAACATCATGTGAAACACAACTCAAGAGACTTTGCATTTTGAGGTTACTGACAATTTGTATGAAACACATATTTTGTTTTGAAGCATACATGAAGTGTTTTGGGAGAGATGCATTATCCAGGTCATTTTGCCAAATGAACAAAACAAAACAAAAGTTTGCAAAACATACAATCTGTTTCAAGATATATGCAAAAGTTTTTCTAAAAGATTTTAGTAATGTTTTTCTTTCAGAAAAAAGAGAAGTGGGTTCAAAATGACAATTTAGAAAAAAATAACCAAATTAATTGTGAGAAGAAGGCACGCAAGGAGAAACTGCTTCAGCAACAACCTTCCACACCCAGCCCTGGCAAGAGGGCAAAGTGTCAGATCAAACATCGATGCACGAACAATTGTGCAACTGTGAGATGCGTCAACTGCTACAAATACACATGTGGCAAATGTACCAGGGACATACCCTGGCAGTGCCAGGTATGTTTCGACAGTGCAGATGGACTGCTGAGTGAGTGCTGAAATGCCAGTCACACAAGGAGGACATGCCACTCACACACACGCAGCCCCCCCACTAGAGCATAGTGTAAATATGTGTAGAATTGTTTTATCCCTTGTATTTTTATGACAAAAATAAAAAGCATGGAAACAAATAACGGTTGTTGTTTTTTATATTTCTCATGCTGAAGTTTTAGTCCTCTTGACTTACACACAATTGCTTATGGTCTGTGCTTTTTTGCTCAAAACTAAGCTAAATACTATATATATCAAAACAAAATATGTGTTTCATACAAATTGTCAGTAACCTCAAAATGCAAAGTCTCTTGAGTTGTGTTTCACATGGTGTTTTGAGAATGTCATCTCGGTTTCAAGAAATGAGCCAAATCAATTGAAAAATAAATGGTAAATCGACTTCAATTCGTTCAAAATGTGCAACAACGTGCCACCAATATATATATATAAAAAATCTTCATATTATAAAATACAATAAACTGAATATAACTAACTAGAAACTAAATGGCTAAACTCAATGGAAAACAGTTAGTTGGGAGTTAAGCGTGCCCCCTCCTGTGGTGCACCAGTAATGGCCTAATTTACAAAACAAAAGCGCCTGTTAACAGCTCATTATAGGATGTTAGCTAAAATCCTTCAGGTCACTCGACCCGTCTCTGGGTTCCAAAGGTAGAAATGTTAAATGACCCTTCTCTGGGACTTCTAGTATTAGGACCTTGTAAATATTGTATTTACTTTTTCACTTTTTGGTACTTTATTTTGTACCCTTATTGAATGCTTTAGTATTTCTTGTTTGTTAATTGTTTTAGCGAGTCAAATCAGTTCTTCTCATCCTGAATATTTTATTGTACTGTTAACTGTTAGAATTCTGCCCAGCATTGAGGCAGTCCTGCTGCCCAGAAGGACCGAGAAGCCCACCGGATCTGACAGCAAGCTGGATCTGGGTGGATAGATCTGTGGCCAGATTCTTCACATTTGCTGCAGGAGATACTTCCTGCCTAGAGCTATCAACATCTAACAACTCTTGAATGAAACCAGGATGATGAGCTACGACAACACTTAATTTCCCTCTGGGATTAATAAAGTATTTTTGAATTGAATTGAATTGAACCTTGTGTTAACCTGCATATGACAAATAAACATAACCTAAATTAAGCAATAACCTTTAATTTAACCATTAAGTTATAACTTGTGATCAGCTGATCGGGTCGGTCCCCAGCTTTTTACACGCTTTACAAACTCTGTTTGATTTTTGAAAAAGAATAAACTGTATTCCACCCTCTAAATTCTCAGGATAACATGTGTCTGTATTGCCTGTTCTCCACTGACACCGATTAACCATTTTTTTCTGGTGATTTTCACAAAACTCTTGACTGCAAAGCCTGTAGCCTCAGATATGCACGTAAGGGGCGTTTACCTTTGGGACAAATTGAGGTTACCAATTGGTCATTTGCTGACACGCCTACTGGATTGATTGACAGGTCATGCAGCAGAGCCGACTTGTGGAATAAAGAAAAAAAAAAACGAGAGCTGCAGCCGGCCCTGCGATAGAGGCAGGGCAGCCCAGGAGAAGCGGTAGCGTGTTCTGTGTTTATATGTTGTTAATAAAAAGTTCTATAAAAAAAAACAGGGAGCGCTGACCCTGTAGCCCACAAATCAGACCGGCCCACCGGGAAATCTCCAGGCCATCCCGATTGGCCACTCCGAGCCTGTTCAGATGGATACTTTTCCAGCTTCTCTAAATTAACAAAAAAAAAAATGGAATTGCTTCCTCAAATTTTTTTTTTTTCAGATTTCTGCAGGTCAGGCATTATGTGAAATGTATTAAACCATAATTTCCCTGTAAACCTCCAGACAACCCTCTTGATGCATTTCTGTCAATGAATCCTACTTCCAAAGGTGTGTTGTCTAAACTTAAAATTCTCATTTTCAAATTGTATTGTCCATCTCTGCCTGCTATTAAAACAGTGTGGGAACAAGACGTTCAATCCCCCATCTCTGATGAGGTGTGGGAATCTATTCTGGATCAAGAGCATGTGTGCTCGGCATGCACTCCTGCAATTTAAAGTTGTCCATCCGGTATACTTCTCTAAAGTTAAACTGGCACGCATTTATCCAAATGTGGACCAAACGTGTGGCAGGTGTAGGAGTGCACCTGCTATAATAATCCACATGTTTTGGTCTTGCCCTTCTCTGGCTATCTAAAAAAGTTAAATCTGGTCCTCTGGACATTCAAAAAAAAAACCAAAACAAAGCAAATCAACAAAAAAATGTAGAAACGTTTCGTCTCTCGTCCGAGAGACTTCTTCAGTCTGAGGTGCTGTATTCAGCTCAGTCTCTTAAATAGCACCTTCTCAGAGTGGATCAACCAGTTTTGCTGCTGACAACCAAAACCAGCTGATCACATGCTCAAGAAGGACCATCAGCCTAACAATGGATCATTAGCACACTGATGGCTGTGTACTATTCACAGAGGGCTGAGTCATACTAGCAATCACAGCATTGTAAGAGGGGGGCAATTGAACACGTAGGAAACGTTTCTACATTTTTTTGTTGATTTGCTTTGTTTTGGGTTTTTTTGAATGTCCAGAGGACCAGATTTAACTTTTTTAGATTTTTCTACCTGGATTATTGAGCATGCATCAGGATACTTCTCTGGCTAATTTCTGGAAATCAGTCTGCACTAGATCTGAAGTTTTGCACTGTGCGATCAAGCCAAACCCCATCTCCACCATCTTTGGAGTTGCCCCAGAACCAGACTTACCACGCTTCAAAAAAAGAATGCTTTAATTTTTATCATTACTTGCCAGGAGACCAATTTTATTAAGGTGGAAAGATCCAGCTCGCCTTTCACATTCACACTGGATAAGGGGCATTTTCTTTTGTATGGACTTAGAAAAGATAACATTTACTGTCCGAGGTTCTGGAAAAAAAAGATTTTATAAAGTTTGGCACCCCTTCTTAACTGTTTATGGGAAATTATTATTATTATTATTATTAGTTTAATTGACATGGACAATGCACACAAACATAGAACAGAACAACTCTGTGACTGATGTGTTACACAAGTGTATATAACTGTAGTGAACTAGGCCTCCGACATCAATCTGTCTCTGAGGACCTTCAGGGGACAGGAACAGTTATTTCATTGATTTGAATCCAGAAATACAAATTATCTCATCAAGAGATTATTTAATTATATCCTGAATTAATCAATTGAAAGAACACTCTTCTTTTTTATATTATCATTAACTATTTTACAATATCTTGATAATCAAAAGTGTGTTTAGTTCATACCATTTCTAAATGTTGAAGTAAACCACTCATTTAAATCAACTGTGAAACAGTATTAATTATTTAAAAAAGTTAAATCTGGTCCTCTAGACATTCAAAAAAAACAAAACAAAGCAAATCAACAAAAAAATGTAGAAACGTTTCGTCTCTCATCCGAGAGACTTCCTCAGTCTGCGGAGCTATATTCAGCTCAGTCTCTTAAATAGCACCGTCTCAGAGTGGATCAACCAGTTTTGCTGCTGACAACCAAAACCAGCTGATCACATGCTCAAGAAGGACCATCAGCCTAATGTAGTATGAACAGTATGCTGAGATATATTCATACATTTACGGGTTCTTCATTTTTCTGACTGTGTAGCATGCGTGCATTGAGTTTAACAGGAATGTAACGAGAGACGTTATTTATCTTTGACCCATCAAAATGAATGCGGTCATTTATTTACAGAATCAAAGTTTAACATCAAACATTTACATTAATTTGGCAAAATATGAAAACAACAACATGGCTAGTTTCACAGGAAGTGAAAACAATACGGCGATTGTTGTCACTTTTCAGCAGAACAGCAGACATCAATTCACACGGCGGTGATTGAGAAACTTTGCCTCAGACATTTCTAAAATATCTGTAATGATTTTAGGAGAAAGGAGAGTTTAAGATGGAAAATGGAGATTTATCTTACAGAGAGATGTGTGAGGGAATTTATCTGTGGTACCAGAACAACACGCTCTTTGGAGAATAAGCTTGGCCCACGGTACGCTTGGTCGAAATAGAACCTTTACCTGGCAGATGATAATCAGCGTCGGTGTAGAGTTCCCTTCTGACTCTTTCAGCGTCTCCGTGAGGACAGCCAAACCCTTAGGAGTCGTGTGAGGTTATCCAAACAGAAGTTATAATCCCCAAGATCGTCTCTGGATTCCAATAGAAGCATCCTGGACGCCTGCGTTAGCATCCAAGAACTCTGAACTCTTTAACTCTCTTCAGAGAGTTAAACTCTGGAACTCTTCTCCAGGAAAAACTTTCAAGCTCTGAAAAACTCCCAAGTTGAACTGGGAAGTCGCCACATTTAAATGGGTTCGACTTCCGGGTCATTTGAGAGCTTTTTGATTGGTCGATGGACCAGAACAGAGGTGTGGTTTGTGATATAAGGTGTTATGGAAAGTCAAGGATTGTTTAAAACAGACAGAAAGATTATTGGAGAAAACCAGTCTCAGTGGCGTCTCTTCTCCTAGTATCTGCTGTAAAAGTTAAACATGACATTTCTTTTCAGTAAACTTTTTAGTTGACCGAAGCCTGAACTTTGACACACACTTACAAACTTGCTCATTGAAGACAGAAAAATCAAGAAATGCATATTACCCTGATTTCTTCTTTGAATGAGGAATAAAAATCATTACTTACTGTTTATGTAAATAAAAATGAGTAGTTCTCTTCAACCTGTAAACATTGTTTGAACTAACACAATTTGATTATCAAAACATTTGTAAAATAGTAATGATCATAGAGAATTGTCATTTCTACTTGATTAATTCAAGAAAGAAAGTCTCAGGATGGGTCAAACTGTATTTCTGGATGCAGATCAATGAAATGACAGTTTCTGTCC
>NC_056507.1:42679533-42687333 GCF_014905685.2 Nematolebias whitei
TAAGTCTAGATTGACATAAAAGCATTAAAATAATAATTTCTATATCAGGCGGCCATCTTGGATTTTTGATTTGGATGCAATATGTGACAGGGAACATTCTCAGCTATAACCTCACCAAATTTCAGCTCTGTATGTGGCTGAGTTATATTAATGGCATAGTTAAAATGATTCAAATGTAGTGTTGGTGGCCATCTTGGATTTTTGATTTTCATGTGGCATTTGATGGGAAATATTTCAGCTATCACCACACCAACTTTCCACTCAATATGACGAACATTGGCTGATTTAGGGGATTTCCTATATTTGCCAAGGTGGCCATCCTGGCTTTTTTATTTTCACTCTGTCTATTAGGGATCTTTGTCAGCTAACAATGTGCCAAATTTCAGCTGAATAGTTCTAAAAATGGCAGTTATCCTAGTTTTTCTATAAAACAGGTGAATAGCTAAAGAAATGTAGAAAGAAACTTAAATTTCCAAAAGGAAGTGGAGGGAGCTTAATTGTGCCCACTAAAGCTGAAAAAGGCAGAAATTAGCACAATAAAGTTGAAATTATCTGAGAAAAGCTGGAATTTGCTAAAAACAGCTATATAGTAACTAATAAAGGCAGAAAGAAGCTTAAATTACTAGAAGGGTGTCAGGGAACATGTTTTTGCTGAATTAGGCTGACAAAAGTTTAAATGATTGCAAAAAATGTGGAATTACCTGCTAAAGATGAAATTAGCATGAAAACAGCTAAATGCTAGCTGAAATAGTAGAAATAGCTGAAACATCCAGAAATAAGCTGAAAGGAGCAGAACAAGCTGAAATTAACATAAATAACTTCACCACTTGCTCTCGCCGAGATCAGATGCTTCTCCCCTCCCTCTCTGCTTTGCTTTGCGCTCTGTCTGTCAGTGAAACTGCGTGTGAGCCCTCTTGCATATCCTCCGAACCATAATTATGGACTTGTTTTGATCAGTTTGTCCCTCAACTCAATTTACAACATTTCTTCAAAGAGAAGACAGGCTTTAGGCGAGTCGATTTGCCCTATTGGCACGGACACAGCTGGATATCTCATCAACTGGAAGACTTAATAATAAATAATAATACATTTTATTTGTAGGCGCCTTTCTTGGCATTCAAGGTCACCTTACATTGTCAATCATAAAAACAGACACAATATTATACACACAGTAAAAACAAGTAAAATAGAATTAAAATAAGACAATGCAGTTGCAAGCACAGAGTGTAGGCTTCTTTAAACAGATGAGTTTTGAGTTTGACTTTGAAATTTGGCAGTGAGCTGGGGAGCAGAGCAGCTGAATGCTTTGCTCCCCATAGTAACAAGACGGGCAATGGGAACAATGAGCTGAATAGAAGAAGAGGATCTGAGGGTACGAGCGGGTGTAGCAATGTGAACAAGGTCTGAAAGGTATGGAGGAGCGAGGTGGTGGACAGCTTTGAAGGTAAGGAGGAGTATTTTGTAGTTGATGCGATATGGGATGGGAAGCCAATGAAGTTGTTGTAAAACAGGTGTGATGTGATGGATTGATGGGGTCCGTGTAATGATACGGGCAGCTGAATTTTGGACCAGTTGTAATTTATGGAGGGTTTTCTGAGGTAGGCCAAAAAGAAGAGAATTACAATAATCTAAACGAAAGGTGACCAGACTGTGGACCAGAACAGCAGTGGAGTGAGGATTGAGGGAAGGACTGAGACGATTAATATTTCGAAGATGAAAGTAGGCTGACCGAGCGATATTATTGACATGAGAGGAAAAGGAGAAGGTGCTATCAAGGATGACACCCAGACTCTTAACCTGATGGTAGGGAAAGATGGAAGAGTTATCATCTGGAATGGAAAAGCTATGAAGTTTATTTAGTATTGATTTAGTGCAAATTAAAAGAAGTTCTGTTTTATTGCAATTTAGTTTATGAAAGTTGGAAGTGAACCAGTGTTTTATTTCAAGCAGACAATCAGTGAGGGACGAAGTTGGAAATGTTGAGTTAGGTTTGGTTGAGAGATAGAGTTGGGTGTCATCCGCGTAGCAGTGAAACTGAATATGATGTTTGCGAAAAATGAAACCAAGGGGGAGAAGGTAAATGATAAACAACAATTGTCCCAGGACAGAGCCCCGTGGAACACCTGAGGTAACAGAAACAGGATGAGATATGGAAGATTTTAACTGAACCTCACCAGACTGTTTAAAGAGGTATTCCCCCTAATTAATGTCCATATTTTGGAGCTACTTAATTTGTCTTTAATGGATGGTTATGTACCACAGCGTTTTAAGGTTGCTGTAATTAAAGCTTTACTTAAGAAGTCTGACCTTGATTCAGAAATTCTGGCCAACTATAGACCTATATCTAATCTAACTTTCATCTCAAAAATTCTAGAGAAAATAGTTGCAGGTCAGTTGAGTGAACATCTACAAAGAAATAATCTGTTTGAAGAGTTTCAGTCAGGGTTTAGAGCTCATCATAGCACAGAAACAGCATTAGTAAAAGTAACTAATGATATTCTCATGGCCTCAGACAATGGACTTGTGTCTATACTGGTCCTGTTATACCTCAGTGCTATATTTGATACAGTTGATCACAATATTTTACTACAGAGGCTTGAATATGATATTGGGATTACAGGAATGGCTCTAAAGTGGTTTAAATCATATCTATCTGATAGATTCCAGTTTGTAAATGTAAATAATAAATCTTCTTCATACACCAAAGTTAGTCATGGAGTTCCCCAGGGCTCAGTGCTTGGGCCAATACTCTTTATTTTATATATGCTTCTATTAGGTAAAGTTATTAAACAGCATGGGATAACTTTCCATTGTTATGCTGATGACACAATTATATTTGTCCATTAAACCCAATGAATCATATCAGCTACGTAGACTACAAGCATGTCTTAAAGACATAAAATCTGGATGACTCTTAATTTTCTCCTGTTGAACACAGACAAAACTGAGGTTTTGGTTTTTGGACCTAAGCACCTTAGGAATGAATTTTTCAGTCTTTCTCCCTCCTTAGATGTCATTAATCTGTCCTCCAGCTCTAATGTTAAAAATCTTGGTGTTATTTTTGATCAGGACATGTCTTTTATCCCCCACATTAAAAACGTTACTAGAACTGCCTTCTTCCATCTGCGTAATATCACTAAAATTAGAAACATCTTATCTAAAAATGATGCAGAAAAACTGGTCCATGTATTTGTCACGTCTAGACTGGACTATCACAATGGTTTATTATCTGGGTGTCCAAATACTTCTTTAAAACGTCTTCAGTTGATCCAAAATGCTGCTGCTAGAGTCTTAACCGGCGTTAGTAGGAGAGATCATATTTCTCCAGTTTTAGTTTCTCTCCATTGGCTCCCTGTCAAATCCAGAATAGATTTCAAAATCTTACTTCTAACCTACAAAGCTCTCAAAAACCTGGCTCCGTCTTATATTACAGATCTTATTGTTCCATATTTTCCTAACAGAGCGCTTCGCACTCAGACTGCAGGTTTACTTGTGGTTCCTAGAATTTACAAAAACAGAATGGGAGGCAGATCTTTTAGTTATCAGGCTTCTCTCTTGTGGAACCAACTGCCAATCTCTGTCCGTGAGGCTGACACATTATCCAGTTTTAAAACTAGGCTTAAGACTTTCCTTTTTGCTAAATCCTATAGTTAGGGTCGGCTTGGGTTTCCTGAGCTGTCCCTTAGTTATGCTGCTATAGGCTTAGACTGCTGGAGGACAAACTGACCACAATTTTCACTCTGCTACTGTCTTTACTTACTCTGCTCAACCTGTTTTGTATTTGTAATTATTTTTTCTATCCTTAACATGTGTTTTTTTTTTGTCTTTCAGATACACCTGGACTTATACCTGGACCTACCATTCTGTGTTTGTCTGTCTCTCCTCCCTGTCCTCTCAACCAGCCGGTCAAAGCAGATGGCCGCTTGTCCTGAGCCTGGTTCTGCTGGAGGTTTCTTCCTTTTAAAAGGGAGTTTTTTCTTTCCATTGTTGCCACTGTGCTTGCTCAGGATGGGAGACTGCATCAAAGCCAAGATTCATCTTGTCTGCTGGATTCCTTAGATAGAGAACTACTAATTGGCTTTTATGTGTGTGAATGTTTCTGTAAAGTGCCCTGAGACAACTTTGTTGTGATTTGGCGCTATATAAATAAACTGAATTGAATTGAATGAATGAAAATAAGTTTGAAGAAGCACAAAAATGGTGATGTTAGCAGAATGAAGCTGAAAGGACCACAAAACAGCTGAAAAAAAACCCAGCTGAAATTAGCTGAACTAGCTGAGTTTTGTTTAAATTTTTGTACAAGGAAGTTGAAAGAACCTTAACAAGGTCTAAATGTGAACGTATTAGTACAAGGTTGTAAACGGATCAAAAGTTATAAAAAATGTAAAATGAGCTCCATTCATTTTCAATGAGAGTAGATATGGCAGAAAAGTCTAAATATCTAAAAAAACTAAAGTTGCACCAATACTAAGTCATAGTAGTCATGTCCTGAAAGAGCTGAACGTTTTGATATATGATTTGTTGAAATAGTACAAAAACTGTGGGAGTAGTTAGATGCCAAAAAATGTACGGAAGAAAAAGTGAATCTCAACAGTGTCAATGCCTATAGGCATTCACACAATGATCACTGTTATGGTAAAGGGTAAATGGACTGTACTTATATACCATACCATACCAATTTTTTTATAGAGCACTTAAAACAGCAACAAGGCCAACCAAAGTGCTGTACAAAAGAAAACAAACATGCACAGCGGACAGGAAAACATAAAATAAAAATACAGATACAAATAGCAGCAGAAGCTAACTAAAATGGCCAACAGTGTAGAGTACAGACAGGACCAAAACAAATCACACCGTGTTCAAGGCAAGAGAATAGAAGTGGGTCTTCAAGTGAGACTTAAAGACTGAGAGTGTGGGAGCCTGCAGGACACTCAGTGGCAACTCATTCCACAGTCGTGGACCTGCAACAGAGAAAGCCCTGTCACCTCTGAGCTTGCGACGGGTTTCTGGGACTGAGAGAAGCATCTGGTCTGCTGACCTCAGAGAGCGCAGTGGGACATATGGCTGCAGAAGATCAGTGAGATAGGATGGGGCGGAACTGTTCAGTGATTTAAAAACATACATGAGAATTTGGAATTGGATCCGAAGGTGAATGGGTAGCCAGTGCAGGGAGGCCAAAACTGGCATGATGTGCTCTCTATAGCCTGTACCAGTTAAAAATCGGGCTGCAGCATTTTGGACCAGTTGTAGGCGTGCAATGGACTGATTCCAAACAGAAGTGACTTGCAGTAATCAAGCCTATATGTTATGAAGGCGTGGATCACTGTCTCAAGGTTCTTTTTGGAGAGTTTAGGCTTCAGCTTAGACAGCCGTCTCAGCTGAAAAAAACAGGATTTGACCATCATGTTTACGTGACTGTTGAGTTTTAAGGACGGGTCCATTATCACCCCCAGATTAGTGACCTTTTGTTTCTCTAGTGGGGCTATAGAGAAAAGGTCAATGTCATGGTTCATGAGTGAGTCACTGGGATGGAACAGCATGACTTCAGACTTCTTCTCATTGAAGCTTAAGAAGTTTAAAGCCATCCAGTCCCGGATGTCAGCCAGGCAGTCAAGAAGACGCTGAATAGAGCGTGTGCCTCTGTCTCTCAGGGGGAAGTAAATTTGGCAATCATTGGCGTAGAAATGAAAGAGTATGCTGTGTTTGCGGAAAATAGCACCTAGTGGCAGCAGGTATAAAGAAAAAAGAAGGGGACCGAGGATGGACCCCTGCGGTACCCCCCCACTGGAGCGCTGTCGATGCCGAACTAAAATCTTTGATATTGACACAGAAGGTTCTGTCAGAGAGTTGCTGTTGGATTCGAACCCCCAACTCTCGCATTGGAGGACGACTGCTCCAACCACTCAGCCACAGCCGCCCACTGTTGTAAACACTCTTTGTTAAAGAAATCAGGTTGTTGTTGTTATCCACTGTTGTCATCACTCTTTGTTAAAGAAATCAGTTTTCTCTTGTAAATGAGGCCCTGAGGCTCAATGGGATTAACCCGTATAAATAAAGGTTGAATAAATGAATCGATCAATAAAAATACATTTGAAAAAAAACCTGCCTTTTTTATTATATCCTCGTTGCCTTCAAGCTGGATTTTGTCTTTAGAACTGGTGTTGTTGTGTAACTGAATCAACAAACTTGTGATATGGCCTCTAGACAAAAAAAAAAAAAAATTTGAAAATGTCTATCTTTTCCCTCCTGTGGCCTATTATCACTGCAGCAGCCCCGGGCCGCCGTGATAAAGGAACAGGTGGACCTGCAGATGCGTCGACTCTATCTTTGCTGAGCTCTGGAGGGACGAGCCGGCTCTGAGGTCAGACATTCTGGCCTCAATTCAATCCGAAACCATAGAGATAATTAGGATGGAAATAAGAGCGGCTCTGACAGAGATTTTTAATTTCATCAACAGTGAATTGCAGGCGGTCCGATCTGAGCTTGCTAACATCACTGCAGACATCAAAGCGGAGTTCAACCGAGTTAAACTTGGTATTTCAGAAGCTGAGAACTGTTTGTCATTGTGCTCAGATGAGATGGAGAAGCTGCGTGAGACAATGATGGAGTTAAAGAGTGAAGTTGATGGGCTTAAAAAACAGTTTGAATCCATGGAGGGAAATATAAGACATGATACTGTTACATTTATTGGACTTCTTGAGTCGGCGGGTGAATACTCATCTACAGTAATAGCTAAAATGCTAATGGAAACCCTAAAACTGGATGAATTGCTGCTGATCGATCACGTGTACCGGACACCAGGCAAAGAAGCTCAGATTACGGATCCAGAGTTATCGTGGCCAGGCTTCGTTACCATCAAGTACATGTGGAAACAATATGGCGGGCATGCAGCAATGGCCCGATCCACTTAAAATAATCAACCATATTCATCTCAGCAGACTACGCCCCAGGAGAAGCGAGAGCACGAGCAGTGCAAGGACCCACACCCACCAGCATGTGTACATTGTGTAGATGAACATATTCTGATATATTCATAAATTAAACGGATTCTTTCATTTTTCTGGACTGAATAATAACGTGCATTGAATTTAATAAAATGTGGACGGAAACGTGTTTATCTTTGACTCACCAATGACAGTGGGTCATTTATTTAAAAACGATTTAAACACATCACACATTTACATTAATTTGGCAAAATGATTTCAACAACAACATGGCTAATTTAGCAAGCTGTACAATTAGAAACCATACGGCGATGGTTTTCTCTCTTCACAACAGACATTTCTAAAAATATCTGGAATGATTTCTAGCAAAAAGAAGAGTTTTAAAGATGGAAATGGAAGTTTAGGGGGAGAGGAAAAGATGGATGAGGGAAATGTGTGTCGGCATCAGAACGGCACTCTCCGGTGAGTTCCCAGCTTCTTCCCCGGTACACTTAGGTGGTATAAATCAACTCTTTTACCTGGAGGAGGTGATTCCACTGGTACGGAGTTCCATTTAATGCACCCTTTCAGCGTCTCCGTAGGAACAGCTGTGAATCGTCCGAAGTAGTGACGGTATTCCGTCCGACACAGGTTCACCTCTCGGTGGACTCACATGAGTGGAGTCCGTCAGAAGTTCCACTCAGATGTGGAAGATTGCATAATTCCCACAAGACTTGGAAGAGCTCTGGATCATGCCTGGACTTCTGGTCTCCCAGCACTGGAGCGGCAAACGACTGAAGCCGAAGCCTGAAGCGATTGGTTTGAACTAGGAAGTACCGACATTTAAAGAGTTCTATTTCCGGTTCATTTGGGAGGT
>NC_056507.1:42687433-42691950 GCF_014905685.2 Nematolebias whitei
CCCCCCAGGGGAGGCAGAGGTGATGAACTGTATGCCTCCTTGTTATTGGCAAAAAGTAGATCCAGTGTGTTGGTATTTCTGGTGTGGCAGGTGATATACTGGATGAAGGTAGGGAGAATGGAGGACAGGGAAACATGATTAAAGTCCCCAGAGATCAGAAAGAGAGCCTGTGGGTGCTGTGTTTGGAGTCTGCTGGTGGTGGTGTGAATGATGTCACAGGCTGCAGCAGCATCAGCAGAGGGCGGGACATACACCGTTATCACAATAACGTGAAAACTCCTGCGGAAGATAGTGTGGTCTCATACCAACTGCTAGAAGTTCAATGTCTTTACTGCAGAGCGTCTGTTTGATGGTTAAATGTCCAGCGTTACACCATCTATCATTCACAAACACAGCCACACCCTCTCCTCTCTTCTTACCACTCTCTGGTTCTGTCTGCACGAAGTAAATGAAAGCCGTCCATGTTAATATGTGAGTCCGGGGTTAACTCAGTCAGCCACGTCTCCATTAGGCACATGAGGCTGATCTCCCGGTAGCTCCTTTGATGTCTCGTTAGAGCCGCCAGCTCGTCCACTTTGTTGCGAAGAGATCTCACGTTTCCCATAATGATGGACGGGAGGACAGGTCTGTACCTTCTGCCCTGGCTGCGACGCCCTATGCCTGCACGTCTCCCGCGTCTCTTCCTTCTCAGCTCGCGGGAGACATCAGGTCGCTCTGCAGGAGGAGGCACAGTGGAGCTGCGGATGGAAAGCAGCTGGTCTCGAGAATAAAAAATAAAAAAAAAGTTAAAATTAAATCTCAGGAAGTCCAACATTTTACTGACCACATCAACTCTGTGGATAAATACATCAAGTTCACACGAGAAGATGTAAAAAATGGCAGGTTGGCTTTCTTGGGCTGTGAGGTCTCAGTCTCTGGTAGAGGACATTTGCAAACCGAGGTGTACCGCAAACCCACCCACACAGACCAGTATTTGCAGTTTGACTCCCATCACCATTTGGAGCACAAGTTAGGAGTCATCAGGACTCTGTACCACAGAGCAGACAGCGTCCCAACTAGCTTAGGAGCCAGGCAGAAGGAGAAATCCTACACAAAACAGGCTCTAGAGCAATGTGGATATCCTAACTGGGCCTTCCTGAAAGAAGAAACCCAAACAGGACTCCAGTCAGCCATCAGGTGAAAAGGAGGAACCCAGATCCAGACCAGTGGTCATTCCATATGTTGAGGGAGTATCAGAGAAACTGAGACGTTTATTTTCTAAACATAACGTCCCAGTGGCTTTTAAACCCCAAAATACATTAAAGACTGGTTCATCCCAAAGATCCAGTCCCCCGGCACAAACAGAGTAATGTTGTGTATGCTGTTCAGTGTCAGGAGGGTGATCAGTCTTACATTGGGGAAACTAAACAGCCACTGGCCAAAAGGATGGACCAGCACAGAAGATCAACATCATCAGGCCAGGACTCTGAGGTCTACACTCATCTCCAGGCCAGCGGTCACTCTTTCAGGGATGAAGATGTTCACATCCTGGACAGAGAGGAACGATGGTTTGAGAGAGGAGTAAAGGAGGCCATCTTTGTGAAAAGAAACCGTCCATCATTAAACAGGGGTGGAGGCCTCCGGGTTCAACTGTCCCCCTCTTACAATGCTGTGATTGCTAGTATCACTCAGCCCTCTGTGAACAGTAAACAGCCATCAGTGTACTAATGATCCATTGTTATGCTGATGGTCCGTCTTGAGCATGTGATCAGCTGGTTTTGGTTGTCAGCAGCAAAACTGGTTGATCCACCCTGAGACGGTGCTATTTAAGAGACTGAGCTGAATACAGCTCCTCAGACTGAGGAAGTCTCTCGGATGAGAGACGAAACGTTTCTACATTTTTTTGTTGATTTGCTTTGTTTTGTTTTTTTTGAATGTCCAGAGGACCAGATTTAACTTTTTTAGATTTTTCTACCTGGATTATTGAGCATGCATCAGGCTACAACAAGTATATTATTAACTGTTCATAACTTTTCAAGATACTCTCACTTCAAAATGTAGGGCATTAAAAATAATCTTACTTGACTGTACATACTTTTGTTGATATAATCAAATCAAAATCACAGGACAGCTGTGGTGTCAAGGTAGGGCAGCTGATTTGGGACTGGAAAGTTTCAAGTTTGACTACCCGCCATGTACATATGTTGCGGCATCCTTGAGCAAAACACCCTTTCCCTCACTACTTCCCAGGCACACTGTACATGTCTACCTGCTGCTCCACTTAGGTGGATGTTATGGGTCAAATACCAATCAAAAATGTTGTCATTGCATGGTAGAACACAACAATGACAACACATAGCATTTTTCACTTTGAACTTGTAAAAATACACCTGGTTTCTACTAGATATTTATTGCAGAGGGATTAGAACATGAGAGTGGCATGGTGGCTCAGCTGGTAGAGCTGTTGCCTCTAAGCAAGAAGGTTGTCAGTTCAAATCCCGGATTAGGGCCTTTCTGGGTTAAGTTTGCATGTTCTCTCTGTACATGCGTGGGTTTTCTCCGGGTACTCCGGTTTCCTCCCTCAGACCAAAAACATGCATGTTAGGCTGATTGATATCTCTAATTTGTCCCTAGGTGAGAGTGAGAGAGTAAATGGTTGTTTGTCTCGTTTGTCTCTATGTGGCCCTGTGATGGACTGGAGACCTGTCCAGGGTGTACTCCACCCCTCGCACAGTGATTGCTGGACATGGGCACCAGCGACCCCCATGACCCGAAAAGGAAGAAGCAGGTAAAGATAATGGATGGATGGATGGATGGGTGGTTGGAGGATAATTACATGTTCCAGTAGACACTTAAATCTGAATTTATTTAAATTATGGAAGTTTGCAGAACACACAGTAAGTCCTCTCCTCACCACTTTGACCATGGGTGGCTCCTCTGACATGGAATCATATGTACTATATCACTGTTTCATGTGAGACACATTATCTGGCTCTGGCCACCAAGACTTTATGTGGTAATGAAATTATACTTTGTTAGTTCTAGACACAAGACTCATTTAATGATGATTGTGGTGGTGCACCTGTTTATTGGAAGCCCAGAAAATATCAGATATGCTGCGGTAGAAAAGTCCTTGTCCTCCCAAGACAGAGTTGGTGTCAGTGAGTGTCTGAGACATCTCATTGCTTTCCCAAAATTACAGAGCAGTTTTCCTTTGCACACAAAAACATGCCAGCATGGTTTCATTTGATATCTGATCACAGATTATGTTCCCGATTCATGATTAGGAAATACTTCTTTTGGTCATTTTGTGCCAGCAACATTATATTATGGTTAAGGAAAACCATTCATGCAATGTTGAAACAGCAGGGTTCAGAGGGAAAAAATAAGCCATTTTCTTAATGTATTTGTATTTAGTATCACTGAAGGAATTTTTTCCCTGTCTGAGTGCCCAAATTACTTTAACCAACACGTTTTACCAGCCAAACCATCAAATAACTGACATACAACATATTTTAAACCAAATGTGAGCAAGTTACCACAACAACTGTTAGAAAGCCAAGCTTTTCTCATGCAGGAGGGCTGTAAATGAGTCCAAATAATGACCCAATGGCTCCAAGAAACAGCTGTTTTGGAATGATGGTAAAGAAAAGTGGCCAGACGAGGCAGTGAGAGCCCATGTGGGGTCCTTTTCATGGCTAGGGAGGAGGGATCTGTGAAAGGGCCTGCCACGGGAAGAAAAAGAACCTCTCATGGCCCATTGTGCATGAATACACCAGCCTCCAGACCTGTCTCCCTGCTGACTCGTTCTCATTGCTCAGGCTCTCCTGCTCAGCCTGTAGGAATGTTGGTGTTTGTCTCTGCACTTTTTTCCACTTCATTTTACTTCCACAGTGACAAATTGTAATCTTTTCTTTTTTATACCATACTGAGCATGGCATACTGCTTTACATTACCATTGTGTAAATGCTGATTCAATAATATTGATCAAAAATAGATTGCCAGTAGCCTCACAGCTTTGGACAAGTCTAAAATGTGTGTAAGAACATAGATGGAGTTTGTTTACAGTGGTTACATGCAGGATCGAGGTCAGTTTTAATCTTTGACATTTTGTCTTTGGACCAGTGGAGATGGTGCACCATCTTGAATTAGAGCATGTCTCAAACAGATTGAGGATTAATAAATGATCTGAACGATCTTTCACCAGACTGAGTCTGAACTGGATTCCTCCAAGTCTATTTACCATTTCGGTTTAAGAGAGTCCAAACTGGTCTATCTTTTAACAAAACCCTTCATGGTATATTTAATGTTTTCCAAATTGATATGATACATCATCTCTCTTATCCAATTGTAGTGAACTAAGCCTCAGGTCAAAATCTGGCCTTGAGGGCCTGCCTGGAACAAGAACTGTATTTCATTGATTTGAGTCCAGAAACACGAGATTAAGTCATCCAGAGACTTTCTAAGTGTCCTGCACTGATCAATTGAAAGAACACTCTTTTTCTATTATCATTACTATTTTACAAATGTTTGATAAT
>NC_056507.1:42692050-42697034 GCF_014905685.2 Nematolebias whitei
AATACAGCTCCTCAGACTGAGGAAGTCTCTCGGATGAGAGACGAAACATTTCTACATTTTTTTGTTGATTTGCTTTGTTTTGTTTTTTTTTGAATGTCCAGAGGACCAGATTTAACTTTTTTAGATACTTGTTGTAGATACATTTTTAAAGGTCTCGGATTAGAGAAAGAGAGTTTGTTTCTAATAAGAATGATTATGTAATGGCAATGTATGTATATGCAAATATTATTTTAAAAAACTTTCATGCTTGGGCTGCACAATCTATTCTAAATTTATCTTCATGTAAATATTATCATCTCAAAGGACTGCCTGAAATCATAGGCAAATCATATTTTAAGATGTTGCTGTTTTCCTATCAGCTGCTCCCTACTGCAGGGGTTAAGTAAACTTAACTCTTACAAAGGTCTTATGGATGTAATTTTTTTAATTGTTGAAACATTTCGTCTTTTATCCAAAAGACTTTGACAGTCTGAGGAGTCATCAGGACTCTGTATCATAGAGCAGACTGCATCCCCACTAAAGGCCCCAACATACTCAGGCTTACTTCACTCTGCAGAGGTCCGCACATACTCGAGACGGACCCAATGCAGACTCAATGCGGACTCGAAGCGGATGTCCGCTGGCCATGTCCACGCAAAGATCAATTTTTATGACCATGTATGCATATGGGGTATTGCACAATAAACTGCCCGGCAACAGACTGTTTTGTATGTGACACCAACCGCTCTCTGTGCAGTTGCAAGGACGCATAGTGCGACTTCTGCTCTCTGTGCAGCGCTGACAGGTGTGCGGTAGCTGCCCTGGTGGTGAAGAAAATGCCCAACTAACAGGACTCCAGCCAGTCATCAGGTAAAAAGAAGGAACCCAGACCAGGGATCATTTCGTATGTTGCAGGAGTTTCAGAGAAACTGAGACATTTATTTTCTAAATATGACATCCCAGTGGCTTTTAAACCCCAAAATACATTACAGCAAAGATTGGCCCATCCCAAAGATCCAGTCCCCCGGCACAAATAGTACAGCAATATTGCATATGCTTTTCAGTGCCAGGAGGGCTGTGATCAGTCTTACATTGGGGAAACTAAACAGCCACTGGCCAAAAGGATGGCCCAGCACAGAAGATCATCATCAGGCCAACACTGCGGTCTACACTCATCTGCAGGCCAGCAGTCACTCTTTCTGGGACGAAGATGTTCACATCCTGGATAGAGAGGAACAATGGTTTGAAAGAGGAGTGAGGGAGTCCTCTTTATGAAGAGAAACCGTATATATCATTAAACAGAGGTGTAGGCCTCCATGTTCAGTTGTCACCTTCTTATGATGCTGTCATCGCTAGTATCACTCAGCCCCCTGTGAATAGCAAGCAGCCAGCAGTGCATTAGGTCATTAGGTTGATGGTCCTCCTTTTATCATGTGAGCAGCTAGTTTTGGCTGTCAGCAGGAAACTGGTTGATCCACTATGAGAAGGTATTCATAAGACTGAATTTAGTGCAGCTCCTCAGACTGACAAGGTCTTTTGGATAAAAGATGAAATGTTCCAACATTTTTTTTTTTATTCCATCCAGAGGACCTGACAACTTTGTTAGTTTTTTCTACCTGGATTATTCAATGATTCAAGATTCTTTATTTGTAATTTTTACCCCATGTGGTACATGTGGTGGAAAGAAATTGAAATGAAATTGAAAATTATTGAGCATGCATCAGGATATTGCAGGTAAAATGTTTGCAATTGTTTCACGCCAGATGCCTTTGCTGACGTAAGAAAGCATGGATTTATCACATTTGGTACCATCATTGCAATATTAAATATAATATTACTAATCACAACTTTTTCAACTAATGTGCAACTCTATTTTACAGGCCATAAATTTTACTTTGCACAGGTTTTTACATTAAATTTTAAAACACAAACAACCTTTTTGTGCAACCAGCAATTTTAATGGAAGCACATTTTAGATGTTGAGATAATTAGGCCCGAGCAGCTAAGTGCTGCGAAGGCCTATTGTAATCGCTCTGTTCAGGCCCAAGCTGTAATTTTTTCCACCAAATGAATTGGCGTTTTGGGGGCCTTAACATATCCCAAAACTCACCAAATTTGGCGGGCGCATCAGGACTGGTGAAAATTAACAAATTTTAAGGGCGTGGTAAAAATTTCAACAGAAACGGCTCAAGAGAGCCACCTAGAAAATTTCAAAATAACCTCCGCATTAACCTTAGTTTGTCATAGAAGCATGAAATTTGGTATGCTTGTCCAATTCCCCAAGGTGCACAGAAAACCCTCTGGCACCAACGTTGTACAATAAACAGGAAGGCGGCCATTTTGGAATGTCCGCCCATTTTTCACACCTTTTTGACAGTTTACAGCCTCCGCATTTTGACGAACTCCTCCTAGGGATTTCACTCAATCCATTTCAAACTTGGCCATTTTGGTCAAAAGGCGTGAAGGACAAAAAGTTATCAAAACGGTGCGTTTATCATGCTGAAGGGGCGGGACCAGACCTCAATATTTGACATCTCGCCATGAAAAACGAAATGCTAATAGCTCCTACATGAAAACTTTCTGAGACATCAAACCTTCAGTGATTGATCCACATCTGGTCCCCTGCAAGACTGAATAGTCAAATCATGACATAACTTAAGCCACGCCCCCTGACAAAAGGAAGTGTAAAGTTTTACCTTGAACAGTCCCTATCTGACCCCTGTCACCTGATCAGTATGATAGTGTGTCCATTGACCGAAGACTTGTTGGTGCAACTTGCTTTCCAACACTGACAGTTTGGGGTGGAGCATGTGGGCGTGGCGAAGTTAGATGTAACGCCGTCGCCATATGTTTGGTTCTAAATTCCAGAGATTTGAACCAAGGTGCACCAAAATCAGTATGATTGATCATTGTCTATCCCTTGAACAGGAAGCCATGATAATTGCCCAATAGCCTACACAGCGCCCCCTATAATATTTAAAAACTCAACCCCAAGCCATTTTTTGGCCGATAATTCTGGAAATCGGTGAACATCTGTATCGTCTCATGACCTATGAAAAAGTCTCTTGGAGCCCTGGTCCAAGACCAACAGGAAGTCAGCCATTTTGGGACAAAGGGTCATTTTTGGGCATTTCAAATGGCAAATTTTAACAAACTCCTAGGGATTTTTAGTGATTGCCTTCAAACTTGGTTGATATGCCCTTAACACATTGGGGAGTAAAAGGTATTAAAAGCTTGTGCTTTCGTTTATGTTAAAGGGGCGTGACCAAGCCTCAAATTTGCACTTAACGCTTCCTTCCGGTGAGCGAACGCTGGCGCATCCTGGCTGCCGCTGCTCGTCGTGCTTTTTTTGCTTTTTTCTGTTTTGTTCAGTCCTTCCTGCCTTTTCCACTACACCAAGTCTCTGATCCGTCTCAATATCAGCCATGCGGTTCATTAGGATTTACCTGCTGCCTGCTCTGCTTTGGACTCTCCAGCTACTCACCCACTACCACCCGGCGTCCGGTCTTCTCCATTACTCAGTGTTCGAGCTCCTTCGCCTTCATTTCCTACCAGCCGTGCCACCTGTGCTCCCTCTTCAGGACATTGCCTTCCATCCTCACCAGAGATACATTCACCGTGGCTCCCGCCGTAGACTCCATGCTGACAAGTCTAACCCCATAAACTCCCTCTGGTCTGACTCTCACCATTCTACACGCCGCAATACTCGGGCCGCTAACAGTAATAGCATGTTAGGTAGCCTAGCTCAGTTGGCTAATGCTCCGGTCGCTACCAACTCCTCCTCCGTAAAGTTTGGCCTTCTGAACGTTCGCTCACTCACTGGCAAAGGTCAGCTTATTCAAGACCTAATATCCGATCGTAAGCTAGATTTTATTTGTCTAACAGAAACGTGGCAACAACAAAATGACTTTTTCCACCTGAATGAATCTACCCCACCGGGGTTTGCTTACATCGCCAAATCCCGTGAGTCCGGCTGCGGAGGAGGTCTTGCGATAATTCACCGCGAGAACTGGAAGGTCACGCTGGTTCACACACCTCCCTCTCCCTCCTTTGAGCACACTGTGTGTCTACTCTCCAGCCCTACCCCCACCATTGTTGCCACTTTCTACCGTCTGCCCAAAATCAACAACTCTTTTATAAATGACTTTGCTGCTCTAATCGCCCATCTCTCAGCACTTTCACCCAACATTATTCTGCTTGGAGACTTCAACATTCATATGGATGAAGACAACAACCCCCTCACCAGAGACTTCACATCCTGCCTCGACAGCTGTGGCTTCCAGCAGTTCATTAACTTTCCAACCCACATAAAGGGCCACACGTTGGACTTATTATGCTGCTCTGGACTCTCTCCTCTCAACTGTTCTTCTGATGAATTTCCATTTACTGATCATCTCATGATTTCATTCAGTGTCAATCTTAAATTTTCTTCAGAGAAACCTCAACGCACTCGTTCCTTCCGTAATATTAAGAATATCAACCATGACATTCTTTTGTCTCATATTAATAATACCATCTTCACCTTCAATTATTTTAACCCAGATGACCTTGTCACATTCTACAATAACAGCCTCATCAACATTCTTAACTCTGTCGCTCCTCTGAAAACCTGGTCTGTCTCCTTCTCCAACTCTGCACCCTGGTTCACTCCAGAACTCCGTTCTCTGAAATCCAAAGGTCAGAGGTTGGAGCGACTCTATAAGGAATCCGGTCTCTCAATTCACAAGGAACTCTATGCGAACCATGTCATCCAGTATAAGGACAGTATTTCTCAAGCCAAATCCAGCTACTTCTCTGACATCATCAGTTCCAATGTTGGCAATTCAAAGACTTTGTTCTCTCTCTCCTTAACCGTTCAGTCTCATCTCCTAACTCATTACCTTCTCACATGGTTTCCACAGAATTTTGCAACTCTCTGATGTCTTCAAAAAAGGTTGAATCATGTCATCTGGACTTCGTTTTTTTTGTTAAAAAGAAACGTTTCGCCCCTCATCCAAGAGGCTTC
>NC_056507.1:42697134-42705102 GCF_014905685.2 Nematolebias whitei
TTTTTTGTTGTTATATACCTGGATGACTGAGAAAACAAACTTTGTGTCTCTGATGTCTTATTTCAATGAAAAGTTTCTTTCAATTCATAAACACCTTGGACCTAATACCACCCCCAGCATCTATGTTGAACTCCCCCCTCCCTCCCTCCCCTTCTCTGTCTTCTCCCTCCCCTCTGCTCATGACATTGTTGACATTATCAGCAAGTCTAAGTCCTCATCCTGTCAGCTCGATCCATTTCCCGCAGTTCTTGTTAAATCCTGTCTCCCGTCTCTGCTCCCCATCATCACCAACATCATCCACTCCTCCCTAACCTCTGGCATTGTTCCCACAGCTTTCAAATCTGCGGCCATCACCCCCATCATCAAGAAACCAGGTCTTGACTTTACCAACTTCAGTAATCTTCGTCAAATCTCTAATCTGCCCTTTATTTCCAAAGTTCTTGAAAAAGCCGTTGCTAGTCAACTTCACTCTCACCTATCCAACAATAACATTTATGAAGAGTTTCAATCTGGTTTTCGCCCCCACCATAGCACTGAAACAGCTCTAATAAAAATAACTAATGACCTTTTTCTTTCTGCTGACTCTGCTCTTCTGTCTATCCTCATTTTACTGGATCTAAGTTCTGCCTTCGACACAATCTGTCATTCTATCCTCCTCAACAGACTAACCTCCATTGGCATCTCAGGTTCTCCGTTAGACTGGTTCAAATCATATCTCTCTGACCGCACTCAATTCATTCAGCTCAAATCCTTTCATTCCCAGTCTTCCCCCATCTCCACGGGTGTTCCCCAAGGCTCTGTCCTTGGACCCCTCCTCTTCATCATTTACCTCCTTCCTCTAGGTCACATCTTCCATAAATTTGGTGCCCATTTTCACTGTTATGCTGATGATACACAGTTCTACTTGTCAACAAAACAAAATTCCACCCACCCACCCTCCATCCTCACCGACTGTCTCAATGAGCTAAATCACTGGTTTTCTAACAATTTCCTACAACTAAACAGTAACAAAACAGAAATCATTCTTGTCTGTACCAAAAACTCTCTTTCAAAATCAGAAAATCTTCTTATCCCCCTTAACAACTCTCTGCTATCCCCCTCGCCTCAGGTCAAGAGTCTTGGTGTCATCCTCGACACCACTCTCTCCTTCACTTCACACATCAACAATGTCACTCGGTCTGCCTATTTCCATCTCCGAAATATTAACAGTCTCCGCCCTTCTCTCACACCCCGCTCCACAGCCGTCCTTGTTCACAGTCTTGTGACTTCTCGGATTGACTACTGCAACTCCCTTCTTTATGGCCTCCCCAACAAATCTCTCCAGAAGCTGTAATTGGTCCAGAACTCAGATGCCTGTGTCATAACTCAAACCTCCTCCTATAACCACATCACTCCAGTACTGCAGCAGCTCCACTGGCTCCCGGTTAAATCCCGCATCGTCTTCAAAATTCTTCTTCTCACTTTCAAAGCTATCCACAACCTTGCCCCTCCGTACCTATCTGACCTCCTACACATCTCCATCCCCTCTCGCACTCTCAGAACCTCCTCTTCACTACACCTCCATGTATCCCCTGCCCGCCTCTCCACCATGGGGAGCAGGGCCTTCACCTGCTCTGCTCCTCATCTCTGGAACTCTCTACCCCCTGACTTAAGAAACACCACCTCTCTTTCTACATTCAAGACTGCTCTGAAAACACATCTCTTTAGACTTGCTTATCCTTAACTTTGCTGTATGTATTTTATATTCTTTATGCATTTTATATTCTGTATGTATTTTATATTCTTTATTCCTGTTGATCTTTGTTCTTACTGTAAAGTGTCCTTGGGTGTCATGAAAGGTGCTTTTTAAATAAAATTATTATTATTATTCTGACGCATGCTCAATAATCCAGGTAGAAAAATCCAAAAAAGTTCAATCTGGTCCTCTGGACATTCAAAAAAACACCACATACAGAACACCATGGACTTTGTGGACAAGGTGAGGGATGTCATCATGGAGACTGATGAAACAATGGTCTCTTTTGATGTCACATCACTCTTTACGTGCATTCCTGTTGATGATGCAGTAGAGGTGGTCAGTTTAAAATTAAAATCAGGTACCACTCTGAGCAGCAGGACCACGCTTTCCACAGAACAACTGTGTCAACTCTTGAAACTGTGCCTGCAGTCCACCTACTTCACATATGGGGAGCAATATTATAGGCAGAAACATGGGTGTGCTATGGGGTCTCCAGTTTCTCCTATTGTTGCCAACCTGTACATGGAGGAGGTAGAAAAGAGAGCCTTGACGTCCTTTCTAGACACATTGGTATTGTTCGTTAACATTTGTCTCAAATGCGCTCCCTACATTATTCCAACAGTTATATCTCAGTGATACATCATCCGATCGAAACCAGATTTTTTTGTGCATAATCAGTGAGCAAGTCTAGACACACTGATATTGTGGTTTAACATATGACTCAAGTGCACCCCTTACATTAGTCCAACAATTATATCTCAGTGATACATCATCCGATCTGAACCAGATTTTTTTGTACATAACAGACTTTTTTCACGTTTTAAAGCGGATGTGGTGTTAAACAACTTCCGGTGGCTATAGCGTTAGCATTAGACAGTGACGAAAATGGCACGGTTTCTTTTGTTCAGTTCCTGGTTGTTCTTGTGGGGCAAGAAAACAAGCATATCTGTTCTACCATGCTTTTCACGACGTACCCAGACCAAAGGAGGCAGTGGATGCAAGCGATCAGAAGAGATGATGGTCCCGACTTCTGCATTAAGCCAGGGAGCATTGTATGTAGCCTGCATTTCACTCAGGAGGATTTTGTCCTCGGATCCACCACCAGCTGCTTTAAAGGTTGAGTTGTTCCTTCTCTCTTCACCTGGAATAATTTCACGGCACCAGCTAAGAGTGAGTCTGTTTTTAGAGGGCTCAGAAATGGCAGCTTGTCCTCTCACAGAAAGCTAGCCAGGCTGAAGCTGCTAATGGAGTCCACGTAAAACTCACTTCACCTGGTGGCACAACCACCCACAGGTAAGATGGTTCATTATAAACTTGTCATGTAAGTCATGGAGAGATCAAGTTTTATAAAATAAAAATAACATCCATACCCAAGCTTGTTAAATATTGTTCTAGTGTTATGTAATTAGTTATTTAAAGGTTTTGAATTATTTTAAACATTCTTCAATTAAAACACACTTGAACATCATACGGTACTGTTTTTTATTTAATTTGTGGATTGATTCAGTTGTATTGAAAGGAAAACAAGTGTAATTTACAATATCTAGTAAAACCAAAAACAAAAAACCTTATCTATTTAACATTTTAACAGTACACTATAAATTGATAGTGGATTATAGATATTTTCCCAAAATTATGCTATTTCATTTGAAAGAAATTGACATATTTATGGATTTTTCATGAGTTACAACTTTTTACAGTATTTAAAGTGATTCACACAGCTTGAGACTTAATATTAAAAATATGAAGAAACATAAGTGTGATTTGTACATTTTATGATTCTTACTGCGTTGATATAAACACATAGATGAAGGTGTTGAAGTAAAATATGTCAGCAGACAGTAAGCCTTGGTTGTAGAAGCTATACCCCTGCAGAACATCTGGACTGCTCCTTGTTTCTGGCCTCTGAGAAGACATTTCCAGAGACACTTGCAGAGACTGAAGATGTGTGAAGTGTGGACACAAAACACGTTGGGAAGACTGCAGCTTCAGAGGAAGAGCAGGGAAGTGTGGAGCCATGTGGTCCAGAATGATGCTACCGCAGGACTTCTCAGGTGTGCACTGGTAAAACACCTGTGAGCCCTGTGGCACAGGCCCAAATCTGGATAGTACCAGCTCCAAAGTTTAGAGACCATCTAGGACAAGAGCGAGAAGTGGTTGGGACTTCAGCTGACAGTTTTTCTCCTGCTGTCACCCAGTGAGATCTAAAACAGATAACTGTTTTTAGCACATACATATAATACTTGTGGTATTTAGCTTTAAACAAGTAATAGATTCTAGTTTGAAGATTAGCTGAAACAGCAGCAGAACAAAACAGACTATGCTGCTACCACAACAGAAGACAAACATTAGCCACTGAGCAGGAAGATGTTACTGTAAGCTCTCAGTAGTAGAGAAGTTGTCCATCGTACGTCAAAGTTTTTCAGCAGTCATAAATGAACAGGAACTCATGAACATGAGCCAACTGGCTTTCTGACTGTTTCAAACCTGCAGTCTGTGTGGTTCCTCATTTTTCTTCATGGACCTGAAGCATCTAGCTCTGACAACTACATGTCCCTCGACAATATTTGACATATAGTTATGCAGAAGTAAAGCACAATTTGAACATCATAGCATCTCATAACTAACAGCTAGCACGTTTGCTTTCACAAACTGTAGTGGCAAACACATATCCATCCATCCATCCATCCATTTTCTTCCGCTTATCCGGGGTCGGGTCGCGGGGGTAGCAGCCTAAGTAGGGAGGCCCAGACTTCCCTCTCCCAAGCCACTTGGGCCAGCTCTTCCGGGGGAATCCCGAGGCATTCCCAGGCCAGCCGAGAAACATAGTCCCTCCAGCGTGTCCTGGGTCTTCCTCTGGGCCTCCTTCCGGTGGGACGTGTCCGGAAAAACCTCAACAGGGAGGCGTCCAGAAGGCATCCTAAACAGATGCCCAAGCCACCTCAACTGGCTCCTCTCGACTTGGAGAAGCAGCGGCTCTACTCTGAGTCCCTCCCGGATGATCGAGCTTCTCACCCTGTCTCTAAGGGAGAGCCCAGACACCCTGCGGAGAAAACTCATTTCGGCCGCTTGTATCCGAGATCTCATTCTTTCGGTCACAACCCAAAGCTCGTGACCATAGATGAGGGTGGGAACATAGATCGATCGGTAAATTGAGAGCTTCGCCTTTTGACTCAGCTCTCTCTTCACCACGACAGACCTGTACAGCGCCCGCTTCACTGTAGATGCTGCACCTATCCGCCTATCGATCTCACGCTCCATTTTTCCCTCATTCGTGAACAAGACCCCAAGATACTTGAACTCCTCCACTTGGGGTAGGACCTCCTCCCTGACCCGGAGAGGGCACTCTACCCTTTTCCGGCTCAAGACCATGGCCTCGGATTTGGAGGAACTGATCTTCATCCAGGCTGCGTCGCATTCGGCTGCGAACCGCTCCAGCGAAAGCTGTAGATCACGATCTGATGAAGCCAATAAGACCATATCATCTGCAAAAAGCAGAGAAGCAATCCTAAGGCCACCAAAACGGATCCCCTCAACACCTTGGCTGTGCCTAGAAATTCTGTCCATAAAAGTTATGAACAGAATCGGTGACAAAGGGCAACCTTGGCAGAGTACAACTCTCACCGGGAACAAGCCCGACTTACTGCCGGCGATGCGGACCAGGCTCTGACACGGTCATACAGGGACCTAACAGCCCGTATCAAAGGGCCCGGTACCCCATACTCCCAGAGTATCCCCCACAGGGCCCCCCGAGGGACGCAGTCGAACGCCTTCTCCAAGTCCACAAAGCACATGTAGACTGGTTGGGCAAACTCCCACGCACCCTCCAGGACCCTGCTGAGAGTGTAGAGCTGATCCAGTGTTCCACGGCCAGGACAAAAACCTCACTGCTCCTCCTGAATCCGAGGTTCGACTATCCGACGGACCCTCCACTCCAGAACCCCCGAATAGACCTTACCGGGGAGGCTTAAGAGCGTGATTCCCCTGTAGTTGGAACACACTCTACGGTCCCCCTTTTTGAATAGGGGGACCACTACCCCAGTCTGCCAATCCAGGGGGAACTTCCCCCGATGTCCACGCAATATTGCAGAGTCGCGTAAGCCAACAAAACCCTAAAACATCCAGAGCCTTAAGGAACTCTGGGCGAATCTCATCCACCCCTGGGGCCCTGCCACCGAGGAGCTTTTTAACCACCCCGGTGACCTCAGCATCAGAGATTGGAGGGCCTGACCCAGAGTCCCCAGGCTCCGCTTCCTCAGTGGAAGACGTGCCGGTGGGATTGAGGAGGTCTTCAAAGTATTCCGCCCACCGACCCACAACATCCCGAGTTGAGGTCAGCAGTACACCACTCCCACTATAAACAGTGTTGGTGACGTACCGCTTTCCCCCCCCCCGAGACGCCGGATGGTGGACCAGAATCGTCTCGAAGCCGTGCGGAAGTCGTTCTCCATGGCCTCTCCGAACTCCTCCCATACCCGAGTTTTTGCCTCAGCAACCACCCGAGCCGCATGTTGCTTGGACTGCCGGTACCCATCAGCTGCTTCCGAGGTCCCACAGGCCAAAAAGGCCCGATAGGACTCCTTCTTCAGCCTGACAGCATCCCTCACCGACGGTGTCCACCATCGGGTTCGAGGGTTGCCGCTGCGACAGGCACCGACAACCTTGCGGCCGCAGCTCTGGTAAGCTGCCTCGACAATAGAGGCACGAAACATGGTCCACTCAGACTCAATGTCCCCCACCTCCCTCGGAACATGTTCAAAGTTCTCCCGGAGGTGGGAGTTGAAACTCCGTCTCACAGGAGACTCTGCCAGACGTTCCCAACAAACTCTCACAATACGTTTGGGTCTGACCGGCATCCTCCCTCACCATCGGAGCCAACTCACCACCAGGTAGTGATCAGTTGACAGCTCCGCCCCTCTCTTCACACGAGTGTCCAAGACATGTGGCCGCAGATCAGATGAGATGATGACAAAGTCGATCATCGAACTGCGGCCTAGGTTGTCCTGGTGCCAAGAGCACATATGGACACCCTTATGCTTGAACAAGGTGTTCGTTATTGACAATCCATGACGAGCACAGAAGTCCAACAACAGAACACCACTCTGGTTCAGATCAGGGGGGCCGTTCCTCCCAACCACACCCCTCCAGGTCTCACTGTCATTGCCCACATGAGCATTGAAGTCCCCCAGCAGAACAAGGGAGTCCCCAGAAGGTGCACTTTCCAGTACCCCCTCCAAGGACTCCAGAAAGGGTGGATAATCTGAACTGCCATTTGGTGCATAAGCACAAACGACAGTCAGAACCCGTCCCCCCCACATGGAGGCGGAGGGAGGCCACCCTCTCATTCACTGGGGTGAACAAACACATATCAGAATGTTAAAATATCATTTAAAAGTTTATACCAAGTATGTCTCAAATGTTCCAAATAATTTAGCACACTAAATTAGGCTTTATTACGATGTTTATGTACTTCATATGTTGTAGCTAACGGTTAGCTTGCTAAGCTATGTATTTTCTTACCTTGATAGCAGTGGATATATTCTTGATGGAAGAACTTATATCCTTTCTCAAGTTTATTGGTTCGTGAATTCACCGCTGTGATTTTCTTCCACATGAGCAAAAGAAAAGGCTTGCATTTGCATAGACTCGCAATAACAGGAAGTGACCCAGCACCAAGAGACGCTACTTCCGGTTGTCTTGCAAAAGGTCTATCCATGAGCACATCTAAAAACATTGATATTGTGGTTTAACATATGACTCAAGTGCGCCCCCTCTCATACTAATATTGGTGGAAGGTGAATGCAAAGTTTAGGCATATGCGCACCCTGGTGGACGCGTGAGGGAATGGCATGACAGCGTTCGCGACGGCGACTGGGAGGCGTTGATGGAGCGCCAGCGGTCACGGGTGATGTCGAAGGTTCGGCGAATGCGCACCCTGGTGAACGGGTGTGGGACGAGAGCGAGATCGTTCGCGATGGCGACCAGGCGGAGTCACTGGAGCTACCGCAGTCGCCGTAAGGCCAGAGCGGCGCTTTGCTGCGAGGGCCTTCAATGCTGCTTGCAGAGGTCTAGCCCACCTTTCACACAGTGATTGATGGACATGGGCACCAATTACCCCCACAACCCCAAAAGGAAGAAGTGGGTTAAGATGATGGATGGATGGATGGATGGATGGATGGATGGATGGATGGATGGATGGATGGATGGATGGATGGATGGATGGATGGAGG
>NC_056507.1:42705202-42709682 GCF_014905685.2 Nematolebias whitei
GATGGATGGATGGATGGATGGATGGATGGATGGATGGATGGACTCTTATTCACTTACTAATACAATGTATTTCTGTTGGGTTTATCAGAAATTTGTTTTGCTTCGGACTTTACCACTACCTGCTGCTCCTGTCTATTTGCTAAATTATTTTAAAGAGAATTTTGCAGATAGTTTTGTGAAACAATTCGACTGGATAACTGGGTTAAATTACTCAATAAATAAAATAAATTAATTGCAAGGTTTTTCAATATAATAGCTGTACAAATACATTCTTGAAATTCAATGATTTGGAAATTCATTGTTGGTTTATTCAGTCGCTTCTTTAAAAAGTTTCTCTAAGATTTCTCAAGCTTTCTTCCCATCATTGCAACAGGAAATTTCAACTTTTCCTCCCCCTATCCTGTAACTACCCAACCATGTCATGAAGCCTTCGTCACACAAACCACCCTAGTCAGAGGTCAACATGGTCCATTTGGTATTGGCTGTGTTCCTCATACTGACACTAAGCAGTGTCAGGTCAAATGGTGATATAGAGGAATTCCATCTTGGATGTTCTAGCACTTTCAGCTCTGTGGCATGGAGAGTCCAAATGGGGAAGAAAAAAAAATTGAACAATGTAATGTGGAATCTGGAAGGGAGTTTACCACCACTTATTCACAACTCCTAAGATATCAGTTAAACATGCAGAATCTTAATCTGTCAATGTGTGGTCATGGTGCTCTTTTCTATAAGCAATTGTGATTTGAATCATGAGGCTCTGTGGGTGTGCCAAGGCCCTCTCTGTCCATCAATAGTGATTAGAGGTAAGAGGCACTGACACCCTGATGACCATGAGAGACATCCCTTGCCCACTAACAAAGCCACATGTCACACACAGCCATCTTGTTTTCTCCCAGCAGGCCTTTGGAATGTAGTCCATCATCCTTTGCCTTTTCAGGAACACCCATTGACAAATTCAAGATGAGAGGCTATTGAATCTTTACCCTTGTGGGTGATCGATGCAAAATAGCTCCCAGCATGTGAAACTGTGTAGAACGAATGCATTTGAGCACCCTTTATAAGCTCATCAATGGACTGTCTTCAGTGAAATGGATACATTAAAGACTGTCTCAGTAAACTTGTCTTCAAGATGAAATGGTGAAACAGTAGGAAGGACATATGTGGTCATCAGCTTGAAGTCTGTAGCAAACAGACAATAACCCTTTGTTGGAAATGTAAGGTTTAAAATTGGGAAAAGCAGCTTAACCTTTACCAATTTTATTCCAAATGTTCCTCTGCAAAAACATGTGCATGCATTTCACTCCTTCTTATCATATGAATAATTTATTTTTATTTCATGTTGGTTATGTTAGGGAAAATGTAGGTTTTATACTCAGCAATGATTGTTGCCAGGTGGGAAACCATACAACTTAACTTTATGCTGACCTATTTAAACATATTTATATAAGAATACCACTAACCACTACCAATACCACTTGCGAGTTCATCTAAGCAACACCATACCGGATCAGTTGAGGTCTGGGTTAACAATGACCACCGCCAGTGTTGTTGACTTACAGTGTGCCGGCAGAAATCATGGCACTGTTATCCTCATGCATGCTCAATAATCCTGGTATAAAAATCTAAAAATGTTAAGTCTGGTCCTTTGGACATTCAAAAAACAACTGTACTGTTAGTTGAAGACTACAAGGACGGAAACGTGTCAGGAGAGATAGGGAGAAGAGGAAAGTCAAAAATGTAGGACTGAGGGTGGAAACTCTAAATGTGGGGACAATGACAGGCAAAGGTAGAGAGCTGGCTGACACGATGCAGAGAAGGAAGGTAGATATTTCATGTGTTCAAGAGACCAAGTGGAAGGGCAGCAAGGCCTAAAGAAGCATTGGAGCAGGATTCAAACTGTTTTACCATGGAGTGGCTAGAAATAAAATTGGAGAAGGGGTGGTTTTGAAGAAGAAAATGGCAACAAATATAGTAGAGGTGAAAAGAGTGTCAGATAGGGTGATGTGTCTGAAGGTAGAAGTAGAAGATCTAATGCTAAATGTTGTCAGTGGTTATGCACCACAGGCTGGATGTGATATAGAGGAGAAAAAAAAAACTTTGGAAGGATCTGAATGAAGTGATAGAGAGTATTCCCAGAATGGAGAGAGTGGTGATCCAAGCAGACCAGGATGGACATTTTGGTGAAAGAAACAGAGAGGATAAGGAAGTGATGGGTAGGTTTGGTGTCAAGGAAAGAAACCAGGAAGGACATATGGTGGTGGATTTTGCCAAGAGAATGGAAATGGCTGTAGTCAACACTTATTTCTAAAGGAAGGAGGAACATAGCATAAACTATTTGAGAGGAGGTAAGAGTACGCAGGTCACCTACATCCTTTGTAGAAGAGGAAACCTGTTGGGGATTGGGAACTGTAAGGTTGTGGCAGGGGAGTGTTTGCAGGCAACGATGGATGGTTGTATGTAGAATGACTGTTGTTGCGAAGAAGAGAAGAAGAGTAAAATCAGAAGAAGACCAAATGGTGGAAGCTGAAGAAGGAAAAATATTGTGAGAAATTCAGAAAAGAGATATTCTGATACATGCTCAATAATCCAGATAGAAAAATCTAAAAAAGTTAAATCTAGTCCTCTGGACATTCAAAAAAAACAAAACAAAGCAAAACAACAAAAAAAATGTAGAAACGTTTCGTCTCTCATCCGAGAGACTTCCTCAGTCTGAGGGGCTAAATTCAGCTCATTCTCTTAAATACCACCTTCTCAGAGTGGATCAACCAGTTTTGCTGCTGACAACCAAAACCAACTGATCACATGCTCAAGAAGGACCATCAGCCTAACAATGGATCATTAGCACACTGATGGCTGTTTACTATTCACAGAGGGCTGAGTGATACTAGCAATCACAGCATTGTAAGAGGGGGACAATTGAACACGTAGGCCTCCACCCCTGTTTAACGATGGACGATTTCTTTTCACAAAGATGGCCTCCTTTACTCCTCTCTCAAACCCTCGTTCCTCTCTATCTAGGATGTGCACATCTTCATCCCTGAAAGAGTGACCGCTGGCCTGGAGATGAGTGTAGACCGCAGAGTCCTGGCCTGATGATGTTGATCTTCTGTGCTGGGCCATCCTTTTGGCCAGTGGTTGTTTTGTTTCCCCGATGTAAGACTGATCACAGCCCTCCTGACACTGAACAGCATACACAACATTACTCTGTTTGTGCTGGGGGACTGGATCGTTGGGATGAACCAGTCTTTGCCGTAATGTATTTTGGGGTTTAAAAGCCAATGGGACATTATGTTTAGAAAATAAACGTCTCAGTTTCTCTGATACTCCCTCAACATATGGAATGACCACTGGTCTGGGTCTGGGTTCCTCCTCTTCACCTGTTGGCTGACTGGAGTCCTGTTTGGGTTTCTTCTCTGTTTTCAGGAAGGCCCAGTTAGGATATCCACATTGCTCTAGAGCCTTTCTTGTGTGGGATTTCTCCTTCTGCCTGGCTCCTGAGCTAGTGGGGACGCTGTCTGCTCTGTGATACAGAGTCCTGATGACTCCTAACTTGTGCTCCAAAGGGTGATGGGAGTCAAACTGCAAATACTGGTCTGGGTGGGTGGGTTTGCGGTACACCTCAGTTTGCAAATGTCATCTATCAGAGACTGAGACCTCACAGTCCAAGAAAGCCAACTTGCCATTTTTTTCATCTTCTCGTGTGAACTTGATGTATTTATCCACAGAGATGATGTGGTCACTAAAATGTTGGACTGATTATAATCAAATGAACTGATTGGTAACAATAGTCATGAACTGATTAGTGACAATAGAACCAAATAACAGACACAACTTGTGACTGATAACAACATCTCACACTGTAAAGCATGCAGTCAGATGTGAGCTTAAACGGGGTTCCATGAAAACAATAATATTCATTCTGTAAGAACACTTAAGTACAGAAAGTGTCATGGAACAAACTCTCACATCACGTAGATAGAAGCGAATAAATGAGCAGGGTGTTGACCACACGGCCACAGTGCAAATGTCCTGCATTGTCATACCATTATGCAAAACAGTAGAAGACGCGATACCACTGGTCGAGTGTGCTCTGAGGTTGGCAGGAGGCTCTAAATCTGATGCTCTGTAGGCTTCAGAAATGGCCTCACACAGCCAGTGTGACAAGCGCTGGGTGGATAACGGGCAACCTACAGATGCATCCCTATAATGCACAAACAAATGTTGAGTTTGGCGCATTGCAGCTGTGCGCGCTATGTAACACGCCAACGCCCGCACCGGACAGAGAAGCGCAGCAGTCTCTCTGTGCAGTGCAGGGCTCCAAGTAAAGCAGGAGATAACCAGATATTTTGCTTGTGTCCTCACTGCCCTGGGCCCCTTAGAGATCATGGGCCCCTGGGCAGTTGTCCAGTTGCCCATATGGTTAATCCAGCCTTGTGTGTGTGTGTGTGTGTGTGTGTGTGTGTGTGTGTGTGTGTGTGTG
>NC_056507.1:42709692-42721272 GCF_014905685.2 Nematolebias whitei
GTGTGTGTGTGTGTGTGTGTGTGTGTGTGTGTGTGTGTGTGTGTGTGCGTGCTCTTAATGCTGCTAGTGGTTAGCTAGCTGTATGACATTATGATTAATGTTGTTGAAGCGAGTTGTCTTTGTGTCAGTTACTTGTTTAGAACCAGTTGGGTTCTATAAATAATCCTAACAAGCTATAAATTGGCTTGTTATTGAGTGGTTGACTTTTCCAAAGCTGATTTTATCAAGGATTCCTCGCTCACACACTGAAACTAATATCTTATAAAAACTCAGTCCATATAAACTTCACACAGGGTAATGCTGTTGTTCAGATTTAACAACTTTATCAGTGTTTTAAATTTACCTTTCTGCAGAAGAAGCTGCTCCTCTTCCATCCACTTCTCTGCCTGGGCATAGGTGTGTTCATGGGCCCAACACAGGTGGGAATTTACAATCACTTCCACATAAACACTATTTTGAAACTAATAAAACATCCATCCATTATCTTTTACCCGCTTCTTCCATTTTGGATCATGGGGGTCACCGGTGCCCATGTCCAGCAATCACTGAGCGAGGGGCAGGGTACACCCTGGACGGGTTGTAAGTTCATCACAGGGACACATAGAGACAAATGAGACAAACAACCTTTCACTCTCTCACTCACACCTAGGGACAATTTAGAGTTACCAATCAGTCTAACATGCATGTTTTTGGTCTGTGGTAGGAAACCGGAGTACCCGGAGAAAACCCACGCATGCACGGAGAGAACATGCAAACTCCACCCAGAAGGCCCCTGGATTTGAACCAGGGACCTGCGCACTGAGAGGCAGCATCTCTACCAGTTGTGCCACCATGCTGGAGGAGGAGTCCAGGGATCTAAACCAGTCAGATGATGGTTTATTTGGGATAATTGAGAATAGATAGTTTATTCTAGGCAATACCATCATTTTTATTGAAGCAATCCTTCCCATGAGAGATAAGGGTAGAGATTTCCATCTTGCAAGATCATCCTCAATTTTCTTTAAAAGTGGGATGTGATTTAGTTTTGTTAAATCTGCCAATCTAGGAGAGACTTTGATACCCAAGTACGTAATATTCCCTGACTGAAGTTCTGTAGTAAGTTAATTGTTGAAAGAGCAATTAATTGGTAGAACTGTGGATTTTATCCATTTCATAGAGTAATCTGAAACTCTTGAAAAAGAGTTTATCAATCCAATAACCTGAGAGAGGGAGGTTTGTGAATGCTGGAGGAAGAGCAACACATCATCAGCATATAGACTGATTTTGTGCTTTATGTTCTTGCATTTTATGCCTTTAATATCTGTAGTTTGCCTGACTGCTGTGGCTGGAGGTTTGTAGCGATTCCTTTTTAATTTGTGTAAAAAGTGCAGACTTTAAGCTACATAACAGCTTTTAATTTGGGTTGCTAGGTCAAGTTAAACCAGAGTTTTTATAAATGAATCCATGCCCAACCTTATTTCCTGACAATCAGATCTGAAGCACCGACTTTAGTGCAGAGCCGTTGCAGTTCTGAGATAAAACTCACTATTTGCATTGACCTCCCACCCCCTACATGAGAACTCGGATGGATGGATGGACGGACGGACGGACGAACGGATGAACGGATGTTATATTTACTTGAGGCTGGCAGCTCTAAGACTGACTAGTTTTAGTGGAGGAAATATTTTAAACTCTTTTTTGAAGCAGTTAAATAAGAATAATTATTAATGTCTGTAGTTACAGAAAACAAAGTTTTGAGCTGCATGCATGCAGCTGGGACTGCTGCAAAATAAAAAATAAAGATCAATTCATTGTGAAATAATTATTAGATTATTGTAAATGTATGTTATCTGGCTCTACAAATTGATTGACAGCTGCTGCTGATTGACCTCTTTTCATGCCTGTGATGCTGGTAAGAAAATAGCTATTCAAATGTAAAAGGAGGACATCAGTCTAACAACTGCTCGTTAATGCCCTGATGGCTTCTTGTTGTTCACAGAGGGTTGAGTGATGAAATAACAGTAGGTGAGATATCCAACATTTTTCAGTCAGGTTATCTGGACAGTTTCTTTTTTTGTGCTAAAACGTTTTGCCTTCAATCCGGAAGGCTTCATCAGTCAAGGAAACACACAACAAAACTGATTCTCCCCTCAACAGCTTACTCCAAAGTGGGACAAACCAGTTTTGTTGGTGCTAAGATGGTCTCTTTGGTACGCCCTCTCCTTCATTGCTGGCCCTCTTCCTTGTTGACAGTCGTGTCAAACTGGTTGAAAACAACAAAATCCATGCTCAATAATCCAGGTATACAATCCAACATTTTTCAGTCAGGTCATCTGGACAGTTTCTTTTTATGTGCTGAAACGTTTCGCCTTCGATCCGGAAGGCTTCATCAGTCAATGAAACACACAGTAGGTGTGATAGTTGAATGTGGAGACCCCCGCCCCTGTTTAAAGATGGACAGATTCTTTTCACAAAGATGGCTTATTTACTACTCTCTCAATTCCTCTCCTAGAATATGTATGTAAGAATACTCACTCTTCCCCTGCAGTGAATAGCAAAGTGTTCTTATGATCAATTGTTAGGTTGATGGTCCTCATTTTACATGTGAATACTGGTTCTGGCTTGCAGAAACTGGTTGATAACTGAGTTTTTAGCACTTTCTCAGACTGAAGAAGTCTTTTGAATAAAATAAACATTTAAAATAACAAGAATCTGTTTAGAAGACCTGATTTAACCTTGTTAGATTTATCTACCTAGATTATTGAGCAGCATCAGGAGATAAACTGTTCATGATGCTGCTGATTTAAAAATATTTATTCTTGTAATTTTCAGAAAAAAAAACCAACATCCATCCATCCATTATATTTACCCGTTTATTCCATTTTGGGTCACGGGGGTCGCTGGTGCCCATGTCCAGCAATCATTGTGCAAAGGGCGGGGTACACACTGGACGGGTCTCCAGTCCATCACAGGGACACATAGAGACAAACGAGATAAACACCCATTCACTCTCTCACTCACACCTAGGGACAATTTAGAGTTACCAATCAGCCTAACATGCATGTTTTTGGTCTGTGGGAGGAAACCGGAGCATCCGAAGAAAACCCATGCATGCACGGAGAGAACATGTAAACTCCACCCAGAAAGGCCCCTGTACCAGAGTTTGAACCAAGGACCTGCTCACTGAGAGGCAGCAGCTCTACCAGTTGCGCCACCGTGCTGCCCAAAAAAAAAAAAACAACATATATTTTGGAATTTGCTGTTAATCTGTTATGATTGTGGTTTTAGGTTTGAAGGACCTTTTTTTATTTTATTTTCTATCTATAAACAAAAAACATTTTGCCCTGGCAAATAGCTTTGGTTTTATATTTGATATTTTCATTTTTATTTTATTAGAAATACTTTCATTCTTAGGAGAACACTGCTGTTAGAAAGTGCCTTTTTAATGTATTGAACTTTTTTAATATAAAACAGTAAGAATGTGCGATATGGCATTGTAGTGAACTAGACCTCCGACATCAATCTGTCTCTGAGGACCTTCAGGGGACAGGAACTGTTATTTCATTGATTTGAATCCAGAAATACAAATTATCTCATCAATAGACTATTTAATTGTATCTTGAATTAATCAATTGAAAGAACACTCTTCTTTTTTTATATTATCATTAAGTATTTTACAATATCTTGATAATCAAAAGTGTGTTTAGTTCATACAATTTCTAAATGTTGAAGTAAACCACTTATTTAAATCAACTGTGAAACAGTATTAATGATTTTTAAACCTCATTAGACTTGGATCATACAGTTAAAGGTCTATTTACGAAGTAAGTGTGCATTTAGTCTTCTGTCTGAATGAGGAGTAGTGGATTTGAGGGCGAAAGTCAGAGACAAATTATGAGAACGAAGTGCCTTGTTTTAAAACTCTCAGACATTAAATAAGAACTGGCTGGCACCTACATTCTTTCATTTCTTCAAAATATTTCTGTCTGTACTAACCGTTCTTAAAACATTTCTGCTGTCTCCTGACTTCTAATAACCCTCTGACATCACTAAAACTACACCCCTTCTGGTTGTTTCAACCAATCAGGAAGTACCAAGTGACAGTAAGTGGATACCCTTTAAAAGGTAACACTTCTTGGAACTATTCAGTCTTCCAAGATTTCCAGAGTCTTCCAAGTCTTCCAAGTCTTCCGAGCCTTTCCAGTCTTCCTAGAACTTTCAGTCGAAGATGAGACTCAGTCTGATGGAGTCTTACAGCTGAACTAAGTAACTGATGGATTTGACCATGTGCCAAGGGTCCGTCCATTCCAGCATAGTCAAAGCCTGCCTCGGCTGTGACTCAACCCGAGCAGTAAATGCTCAACTTCTAATGAAGCTTATTCTGTTGAACTGAGTACTTCGTCACGACTTCTGATGACCCCAGCCACTCTGACCAGAGACGCTGAAAAGGGAGCGTGCCAATGAACCTCTGTTCCGCAGTGGACGTATCCTTTGCTAAGGTAACAAAGTCGTTGGACGCCCTGAAGTGTACCGGAGGGCTGAGCTGGATTCAGAGGAAGGGTGCCATTTTCTGGTTCAACACATAACTTTCATCCATCTAAACCTCCTCTTTAAATCTATTCCTTCTCTTTCTACTTCTATTCGCCAGTAAATCAAGCTAAATGCCTTCAGAGATGAATCAGTCTCAATCAGTAATCTTCTGTTGTCTTGTTTAGTAAATCGTGCCAAGTTTATTAATCAGAAACAGATCAGCAAATCAATGTGTACATGTTTGATGTTAAATTTTGATTCTGTTAAATAAATGACCGCATTTATTCTGATGGGTCAAAGATAAATGGCGTCTCATGTCACTAATTACCACTCCACTCCACAAGTTATCTTGGTCACATGGAAGAAATTTAACTCGAAAAAGAAAGAATCCGTTGTAATTGAACAATTAATATTCTTTGTGCTTGAACTAGCTTTAAGAATAATTAATTAGTAGTATGTTACAGCGAAAGCTGTCCCTACATCACTACAGCATAAAATTCATATTACGATATGTATTGTGAAGGGTGGCGATAACGATATATATCATGATTTGTTTTTGGTATAAAACTTGCAATAGGAATGTAAAAAAGTATAGGGTGTCCTTTTGCCATCATATATTTGGAATTATTTAAATTCCACTACTAGGTCCAGAGAGTTTTTAAATAATAAACAAATCAAGTATTAGGCTTCTTTCTTGTAGCGCAAAACAGTGCAAAATATATCAAATGCCATATGTTTTAAACAAAAGAATATGTTGTTAACTCAACAGTTTCCAGTCTTCTCACTTAAGAAATGAACAGCAACAGAGCAGCATTTTATACTGAAAACACTTCACCCTCCAACCCTCTAATGGGCGTCTCCGTCCGCTTTATGGAGAGCTGACACAAACTGAGTCTGTGGCTTTGATCAGAGGGTCTCATAGTAAAATCACACAACACAGTGTTCTTTTCATAGATCAGAGAGCAGGTTTCTCTACAGCTGACCAACGCTTACATTAACTTTCGACAGAAAAAAAAAAAAAAAACTTTCAACGGAACACAGCGTTTTGCGTATGCATCCGAATACGACAACACTATGGCAAGCCGGCCGTAATTAGCTTGTAGCTTGGCTAGTTAGTGCTCCAAGAAAAGACTTTAACACCACTTACGCACAGTTTTCATCTCAAACAAAGTAACGATTATATCTGACAACTCTGATTTTACACTTGAACACCACTTACACACAGGTTTCAACTGAAAAAAGTAACTGTTAAATCTGACAACTCTGATTTTACTTCAGACACAGCATTACTGCGGTTAGCCGGTACAATCTCTATCGTAGGCTAAATTTCTATTGTTTCTACTGTGTACTGTATATATCGCACATTCCTATAAAACGGTACCTTAAAAATGTTCTAAACATCTTTAAGTCATAATTTAATTTTGTGCATACTAATGAGATTAATCACGATTAATTCCAAAAATATTCTAGACTAATCACAATTTTTTTTTAAATAATCTTTGCCCAGCATTAGTTTTAATAAATCAAGCATGGATAGGTGGACATATTTTCCAGTGTCAGTATTATTTTTACATCATATTTCAGTGGCCAAAATGCTTTATGATTTACCGAAACCAGATATAAAAATAGAAAAATAAAACAACAGCATTGTATACCACAATATTAAAAGCAAAAGAAAATGTAGCAAAACAGATTAATACAAAAGCTATATTTGGGTCTTGTGCTTTTATCAACATAAAAGCCGAAGAAAGTCTCTTAGACAGACATTTAAATGTCTCAACAGAATGTGCTGTCATTATACAGAAGGGTGAACTGTTCCAAAGTTTTGGGGCAACCACTGAAAAAGCCTGATCTCCTCTGTGATTAAGTCTGACTTTTTTTTCAATTAATTAAAAAAAAATTAAGATGGCCAACCAAAGAAAAGAGAATATCATCTAAAACTATTAGTTACCTTTTTCAAATGGTAATGTTCCTAATGAACAAGAAACCCATGAAAATATGCTGAACTATAGTTATGTGTTCACACTTTTTTTGTGCCAGCTCGAAAAGAAGTGGTTCTGTTCTCACTCTCTTAGTATACTTGTCTGTTTTAATTATTGAAATGTTCAGGAAATAGAGCAGGTGGATGAAGCGTAAACAAACAAACAAAAAAAGAATGTGCAAAAAAACTTACATGTAAGAGAAACCTACAAGAAAATGAAAATTTTACAACTTCTGGACAGAATAAGCTGAAGAACAACTGGTGGTGGTGTTGGTGGTGGGGGTGTTAACCATAAAGTCCAGGTGTCAAAAGCAAAAATCAAACTGAACAGAACACACAAAAAACAAGTTGTAAAAAATAGACTAAAAAGCAAAGCAGCTACTAATTGAACATAAAAGAAGAGCTTTACAAAAACAAGAGAGACACGCAACAAAAATTAGCTATCTAAAAATAAAGAAAGTCCCCAAAATAGGGTCAACATAAAAACCCATAGACTGTGACAGAAGCATTTAACATGTCATGGCTGCTCTTAGCTACAGAGGAAAACATGGCTATGCTTCATTATTTGCCAGGTTTCAGGATCTCCTTGTGGGAGAGAGGAATGATTCTTCCCTTATACGTCCAATACTAGCAGTGCTCTTCTAACATGTATAATCTGTTACGGAATGCTGCCATTTACAGCACTCTGCTGCTCTACCACTGAGGCCTGACAGTTTCAAGGACAGTGGTTGCTTATGCTGCAGGCTTGGAATTTTATTTTTTTAACTCATGGGTTTGTAAAATCATATCTCACCACTTGAAGTCAACTATTGGCTACACGATTCACTGGTGTTTGTCAGAAATGCAAAAGGAAGTGCTAGTAACTTGTTTTACAAATAGTTTGGGAAACAGGCTTGATATTTAAATATAAACTGAAGAGCAGGTAAAATTTAAACTTGTAAAGTCTACACAAGAGTCATAAACCAAAACAAAATAAGAACCAGGGACAATTCTAGAATGTGACCTTTAGGGGTCCTTAGCCCCCAGTGTTGACAATGGCTATTGGCTTGAACAATGCAGTGTCCATTGGCATCAGAAGAATTTGTAATCTGTGTATGTACCGGTGTGTGTGTGGGTGGGGGGGGGCACACTTGTGGTGGTGGTCGGGGGGTGTCTGGGGGTCCTCCCCCTGTCATGATCAGCGGTCTCCGCTGGCCCCCATCTGCGCACATTTCTGCCCCCTCCTGCCATAGTTTCTGTCCCCCCTGATCTGTTTTCCTCATAGACATGCCTCAGTTCAAGCCTGCTCCTGTCACCCTGCACCATGCCCATTCTGCCTTGTCACCTCAATCAGCGCTCCATGGGGTGGCAGACCCCATGGCCACCAAGCCTGTTGCAGACCCCACAACCACTAAGCCTGTTGCAGACCCCACAACCAAGTTGGCAGCAGACCCCACAACCAATCTTGTTGCAAAACCCACAACCAAGCCAGTTCCAGATCCCATGACCAAGTCTGTTGCATCGGGGGAAGTTCCCCTGGATTGGCAGACCGGGGTGGTGGTCCCCCTATTCAAAAAGGGGTCCGTAGAGTGTGTTCCAACTACAGGGGAATCACACTCTTAAGCCTCCCTGGTAAGGTCTATTCAGGGGTTCTAGAGAGGAGGGTCCATCGGATAGTCGAACCTCGGATTCAGGAGGAGCAGTGCGGTTTTCATCCTGGCCGTGGAACACTGGACCAACTCTACACTCTCAGCAGGGTCCTGGAGGGTGCGTGGGAGTTTGCCCAACCAGTCTACATTTGCTTTGTGGACTTTGAGAAGGCGTTCGACCGCGTCCCTCGAGGAACCCTGTGGGGGGTACTCTGGGAGTATGGGATACCGGGCCCTTTGATATGGGCTGTTAGGTCCCTGTATGACTGGCATCAGAGCCTGGTCCGCATCGCCGGCAGTAAGTCGGGCTTGTTCCTGGTGAGAGTTGGACTCTGCCAAAGTTGCCCTTTGTCACCGATTCTGTTCATAACTTTTATGGACGGAATTTCTAGGCGCAGCCAAAGTGTTGAGGGGATCCGTTTCGGTGGCCTTAGGATAGCGTCTCTGCTTTTTGCAGATGATATGGTCTTATTGGCTTCATCAGATCGTGATCTACAGCTTTCACTGGAGCAGTTTGTAGCCGAGAGCGGCGTGGCCGGGATGCGGATCAGTTCCTCCAAATACGAGGCCATGGTCTTGAGCCGGAAAAGGGTAGAGTGCCCTCTCTGGGTCAGGGAGGAGGTCCTACCCCAAGAGGAGGAGTTCAAGTATCTTGGGGACTTGTTCATGAATGAGGGAAAAATGGAGCGTGAGATCGATAGGCAGATAGGTGCAGCATCTGCAGTGAAGCAGGCGCTGTACAGGTCTGTCGTGGTGAAGAGAGAGCTGAGTCAAAAGGCAAAGCTCTCAATTTACCGATCGATCTACGTTCTTACCCTCATCTATGGTCACGAGCTTTGGGTTGTGACCGAAAGAATGAGATCTCAGATACAAGCGGCCGAAATGAGTTTTCTCCGCAGGGTGTCTGGGCTCTCCCTTAGAGATAGGGTGAGCAGCTCGATCATCCGGGAGGGACTCAGAGTAGAGCCACTGCTTTTCCACGTCGAGAGGAGCCAGTTGAGGTGGCTTGGGCATCTGTTTAGGATGCCTTCTGGACGGCTCCCTAGTGAGGTGTTCCGGACACGTCTCACCGGAAGGCGGCTCAGAGGAAGACCCAGGACATGCTGGAGGGACTATATTTCTCGGCTGACCTGGGAACGCCTCGGGATTCCCCCGGAAGAGCTGGCCCAAGTGGCTGGGGAGAGGGAAATCTGGGCCTCCCTACTTGAGCTGCTACCCCTGCGACCCGACCCCGGATAAGCAGAAGAAAATCAATGGATGGATGGATGGGTTAGGCTGATGGTCCTACTTTTCCTGAATAGATAGTTCTGGATGTCAACAACAAACTGGTCAACATCCAAGACTGATCTGAAAAAGTTAAGTCAGGTCCTCTGGACGGGTTAAAAAAAAAAAAAAAAAAGTAGAAATGTTTCGTCTTTCATCCGAAAGACTTCTTCAGTCTGAGGTGCTGTATTCAGCTCAGTCTTATAAACAGCACCTTCTCATAGTGGATCAACCATTTTGTTGTTGACAACCAAAACTAGCTGCTCACATGATCAAGGAGGACTATTAGCTTAACGGCCAATCGTTAGCACCCTGATGGCCGTTTGCTTTTCACAGGGTGCTGAGTGATGCTAGCAATAACAGCATTGTAAGAGGGGGACAGTTGAACATGGAGGCCTCCACCCCTGTTTAATGATGGATGGGTTCTTTTCACAAAGATGGCCTCCTTTACTCCTCTCTCAAACCATTGTTCCTTTCTATCAAGGAGGACCGATGACTGAGTTTTTCACTGCTCCTCAGACTGAAAAAGTCTTTTGGAAACAAACAAAGAAGAATCTGACCAGAAGACTAAATTTTTGAGCCTGCATCAGGACAATAATATGTAAAGCTTTAGCACATTTGATATGGAAAACACATTTTGACTTAACCAATTAATATATTTTCATTGTCAAAATATGCAGGCTTATTTCATATTACTTTCATACTATTCCCTTTCAATTGCAGGCTTTGTGTATTGACTATCCATCCATCCATTATCTTTACCCGCTTATTCCATTTTGGGTCACGGGGGTCGCTGGTGCCCATGTCCAGCAATCACTGTGTGAGGGGCGGGGTACACCCTGGACAGGTCGCAAGTCCATCACAGGGCCACATAGAGACAAACGAGACAAACAACCATTCACTCTCTCACTCTCACCTAGGGACAATTTAGAGTTACCAATCAGCCTAACATGCATGTTTTTGGTCTGTGGGAAGAAACCGGAGTACCCGGAGAAAACCCACGCATGCACGGAGAGAACATCCAAACTCCACCCAGAAGGCCCCCTGGACCGGGTTTGAACCAAGGACCTGCTCTCTGAGAGGCAGCAGCTCTACCAGTTGCGCCACCGTGCTGCCGTGTATTGCCTATCTTTCTTTTAATGATACAAATATAACGAGTCACTACTATTGTTTAGAAAGTGTTTATATTGGAACTAATGCTTGCTTGTTCACACACAGTTACAACAGCTCACCTGTAACCAACAGGAACAATCCTCTCCTCACTCCTGGCTCTGCTCCTGACCCTAAATCACATTTTAAAAATTGTCATAACTCAGCACAAATCTCCCCTTTTTACAAAGCCTCATGACCCATTCAGGCCAGTTACATTAAAGGGTTGAATCATCTAACATCTCAGGGCACTTTTCATATAGAGCAGGTCTTCATCATACTCATAATCTTCATTATATAATTATAATAATATTCAGTCAATAAGTAATCCTACCTGCCCACTCTAGGCTTGGTGTTCATGGCTGCTGCTTGATGGTGGGGCTGCATCTGGCTTTTGACTCTGACTCTTAAGGGCTACAACAAAGTTTCAGTTATATGGCATCATATCATAATATTATTTAAATTATATAACAGTATAATATGTCACAATGCCATACATGACACAATTCATTGACTTGATAATTAACTTAAACGGTGGTTTGCAGGCAAAGTTCAATATCATGTCTTACCTGTTTCATTGTTTTCAATTACAGCTACAAACCTCGAGCTCATTTGAGTGAAAAATGTACCAGTTGTTGCACATTTAGCTGTGTCTGTTTCCAGAGCCTTTCTCTTTTTAATTCTTCTCTTCTCAGAGTCAGAGTCAGAGTTTCTTTATTGTCATTCGCACCTCATGTGGTACATGTGGTGGAGCGAAATTATGTACACGGGGTCCCAGTTACATCCAACAATAAAATGTATAAGAAAAACAGTAATAACATCTAAGATATGAACTAAGAAAAACATCAACTAAATATACACTAAGCACTCATAACATAAAACATTGAACATCAGCACAAACATGAACATAAGTCTGTGAGCAGATGTGCACGCATGAACACATCAACATTGAAACAGATCAGCAGCAACATGAAACAGATCAGCAGCAACATGATATGGTTTTTCACAGTGATTATTCTAGTTAGAGATTCATGAGTCTAACAGCCTCAG
>NC_056507.1:42721372-42723980 GCF_014905685.2 Nematolebias whitei
ACTCGTGAAAAGTATGCATATATATCCTATATGATTACTACTACAGTGACAATACCTTTCAACATTTCCAAGAACCGACGCACACTCTCTGTCTCGTCCAAGCTCAGAGGTCCGGGGCTCTCTTTCTGGACCTGCTGCTGTTTCTTTTTCATCTCAGGCTGTCCAAGCCGACGTGGTGGGGGAGCATGCCCCCTCCTCTGGGGTTCACGGTGGGATCCCTGGTTGTATGGGTTACCTTAGTTGTCATTCCTTTTACCCTTAGGACGTGTGCCCCCTTCTGGTACATTCGTTCATCCTCTGGTTTCTTGGGAAACCATTTAGGATCTTGTCTGGACCAGGGGACACTCATCTGTTGTGGTTTGGCTGCTGGGAAATCTCATTTCCTCTCGCCTTTCTTGGGATGGGGGAGCTGCAGCTCTCGTCCCTTCCAATTCTAATGACTGGGCAGGAATCCTCTCACCTGGGAACATCTCAAAGGGTGTTTTGGCCTGTGAACGGGCTTCAAAGACATTCACAGCACAATGTTTTTTATCTCACTGATGGTTTTCTCTTTGAAATTAGCCATCATTTGCACTGACATCCTTAAGTCAGGGTGGAGATTTTTGCTGAAAACGAACTTAAACGTTTCCTCCTCCTCCATGCCGGTTTCGTTCCTGTAACCAAAATAAACCTGCAAAATTCTGGAATAATATGCCCTTGGGTGCTCATTCTTACCTTGCATGACCTTGTCGGCGGCTGGATATCTGCCAGGTCCCGCGCATGGGGTATACTCTTTGATTAGAGCAGCACATAACAGGCGGTAATCCTTTCTTGTGGCATCAGGTTGACGCTCTATAAAGGAAAACACCGTCCTGGCTGAAGCGAGCCTGATCAAACCTATTTTATCCTCAACTGTAGCGTTGGGATAGCTTCCTAATTGGAAGTCAAGGTCTTGCAGATAGGCCTTAGTGTTGGTCGAACCCAACGGCCCTGGCTCGAAGCGTTGGACATATTTCGCTATTTTTTGTAATACCACTATTGAGAGCGGAAGCTGAGGGTTTGGTGGGGGCGGAACAAAGTAATCACATGGAGGTGGTTCATCAGAATCACGTGGAGGTGGCATAAGGAGATTTTGTGTAGGAGGTACAACAAAATCCCTCTGAGGTGGTGATAGTTGACCTGGGCTCTGACCCAGTTTGTCTTTGAGTTCCAGACATCTGTTCCCCTCGTCAGAGATTTTATTTGTGGCTACGGCAAGTTTTGCCTCACAGGCTGTTAACTGTTCACGTGATGTATGACACTCACTTTGTAAACGCACGCCTTGCTGGACTAATGCCGGTTTTTCCAATATGCACTCGTCCTGAGATTTTGATGTTAGCTGCAACTGTTGGTGCAGAACATCATAGTCTGAACACAGTGCTTAGTACTTCAACCCTCCTTCACGCAGATTTTCTCATATGAGTCTGCTTGTAACAACAGCTGAGCTTGTGAGAGCTCTTTTTCACATTGCAATTCATTCTCCAAGGTCTCCTTTTCATATAGAAACTCTGCCATGAGTTTTAGATACTCCTCACGTGTTGTTACGTGGTCCTCTGTCTCGCGTTTCAACTTTATTTCAAGGGCTTCTGTACTGCTGGCCTCAAGGTAATAATCAGCCTTTATCAACTGTGCTATTTTAGCTAGCTGTTCGTAGCTTGACTTCTTTATGTCTGCAGAAGTGACACTGCCTGCCACTTCCTGAAGTTCGTCCAATAAATCTGTTGAGTTCATGCAGTCCACCTGGTCACCTTATGGAGATAAGGAATCTGTGAGCAGCTCCAAAGCTGTCTCAAGCCAGTCCTTCTTAACACTACAAGGAGCAGGAGCATTAGCATGTTCAGCTTTTGTTGAATCTACCATGGCTATATTTACTGTTCAGCAAAACCTATCTGGTTAAACCGTCGCAATCTTAGAGTTTTTCAACAGGTAAATGTTTGTATTTAAGTGAGCAGTGAGTTTCACACACCATTTAGCTCTGGGGTCCATCAACAGTACTGTTATAAGCCAACTTTTCAATAATTGGGCACCTGTTTTTAGGTTTTACCCCATATTATAAGTAAATGCTTCCTGTGGCAGTGTTACTTAATATGAGTTTAATTCTAACAGATACAATGAACCAGGCTATTTCAGTGTTTATTTACTCTAATGCATTTAAAATTAATAAACCTGCAATATTTTCTAAAAAGTCTGACAGCAACTTTGTAGTTTTAAACGCTCTTTAAGCAGTTTAATTTACCAGAATTTGTTATTTAAAACAGTAACTCATAAATCAAGCTTGATTAACATTTGTATTTACCCACATGCGTCTTTTTAGAAATAAAATAAAAAAAACGAGTTTGCAGCTCTCATTTCTGAAAAACTGTTATACTCTTTTTCAACAGCAGGTGGTGGTGCAAGCTTACTTTTACCGGTAGGAGTCACTGACACCTTCCTGTGAACCGTCCTGTTGACATCCGGTCGTTAGCTGTTAGCTTTGATTAGCAACGGACGAACCCGGTCCAAATCAACATTTATAGATGGATTTATAGCTTGAACATGGCGTTGCTTCAAAAGCACGCTCTTTAGGCATAAACTCATCAGGTTAGGAACG
>NC_056507.1:42724080-42744959 GCF_014905685.2 Nematolebias whitei
ACTGTAGTAGTAATCATATAGGATATATATGCATACTTTTCACGAGTTCCTCATCTTTCTGACTGTGTAAATGTCGTGCATTGAATTTTAACAGAAATGTAACGAGAGACGTTATTTATCTTTGACCCATCAAAATGAATGCGGTCATTTATTTTCAGAATCAAAGTTTAACATCAAACATTTACATTAATTTGGCAAAATATGAAAATAATAACAGACAAGTTTCACAAATAATGGACATCAATCACACGGCAGTGATTGAGGACTTAGCTTCAGATATTTCTAAATATCTGTACTGATTTTAGGAGAAAGGAGAGTTTAAGATGGAAATGGAGATTTATCTTACAGAGAGATTTGTGAGGGAATTAATCTGTTTGACCAGAACGTGCACGCTCCATCAGATCTCAGCTTGCGACGGTACACTCGGTTGAAGTAGATCGTTACCTGGTTGATGATAAATCAGCTCGGTATAGAATCCTTCAGACTCTTTCAGCGTCTCCGTTGAGCAGCTGAAATCCTTCGAGAGTCGTACGAGGTTGTTCAAACAGAAGTTATAATCCCAAAACGTCTCTGGATCATCCTGAACGCGTTTGCATCCAAGAACTCTAACTCCATCAACTCATCAGCACTCTGTGTGGAACTCTCAGAGCTCTGCAGCATCAGACTCTTTTTAGCTCCATTAATCTTCAGCGTCTGGCTTCAGACTTCAGACTCCAGCACTCTCTCTCAAGAACCGGGAAGTTGCCACATTTTAAATGAGTTGACTTCCGGGTCAATTTAGAGCTTTCTGATTGGTCGATGGACCAGGAAAAGGTGTGGTTTGTGATGTAAGATGTTATCAAATTCGAGGTCAGAGAATGAGATTGTTTAAACAACAGACAGAAAGATTATTGCAGAAAACCAGACTTCGTGGAGTCAAACTCTTCTGTATCTTCTGTAAAGATTAAACATGACATTTTTTCTCGGTAAACATTTTAGTTGACCGAAACCTGACTTTTAACATACTTACAAAACTTGGCTCATTGAAGACAGAAAATCAAGAAATGCATATTAACCTGATTTCTTCTTTGAATGAGGAATAAAAATCATTACTTACTGTTTATGTAAAATAAAAATGAGTAGTTTTCTTCAACCTGTAAACATTGAGTAAACTAACACAATTTGATTATCAAACATTTGTAAAATAGTAATGATCATAGAGAATTGTCTTTTCTGCTTGATTAATTCAAGAAAGAAAGTCACCAGATGGCTCAAACTGTATTTCTGGATGCAGATCAATGAAATAACAGTCTCTGTCCATCTGGTCAGTTCTTAAGGTCGAGTGTTTCGACCTTAGGCTTATTGCTTCAGGTTAGGTTCACTACATCACGGACAAACAACCTGACGCGTTGTGTGGCAATATCATTACTGATGAGTCAGAACACACAAACAACACCGTTACTGCTGTCACAGACAGCCACCATGACATTGATGTTGTAAACTCTGACAGCCCCTCACCAGAAAAAGGGGGGTGCACTCACATGTCACCGACGGTGACCCATCACAAACTGAAACCTCAGAAACAACAACAGCTGTGCTAACAGTTCAGACAAATCAAGGTGACACAAACAACGTTGCCCCTGTGACGGACAGCCACCAGGAGCTTGTTGTTACAAACAATGAGAGCCCCTCAACACACAGAGAGAGGGTGATCTCATACATCAATGACGGAGGCCCGTCAAAAACCAAACTCTCAGGAGCAGCAGCGACTGCACCAACGGTTCGGATAAACCAGGATTACACAAGCAAAGGTAAATGTGAGAAGAAACATTGGCCAAAACCTACAAGCTTCTTGTGTAACCTGATCAGAAAGGGGGTTTCTAAAAAAGCTTACCTGTCGATCACACTTGAAGGGGTCCTCACACATGAAGCCCTACTGGACAGTGGGGCCAACATAACTATTATGTCAGCCAAACTGTTCGAGGAGCTCAGGACCGCCGCTAACGGTGTTCACAGGGAAATACATCTCATAGAACATGCTATAGAAATACAGGGCCTCGCAGAGACGAGGGTAACCCTAACAGCTATAGCTATGGTTCACATGCAGGTTGGCGAGATGACACTATACCACCCGGTACATGTGTCTACGGTTGACTCATTCCCATTTTTGATCGGCCAGGATTTTATAAATCGCTTTGAGACGATTATAGATTATGGTGAGCAGACAATGTGGGCCAGAGTGAGCAAACCCCTGCCAATACTCATGCCTCCTGGGACGGTCACAGACTGCCCAACAGCAGGCACCGCAGAAGGCACCGAGTACTTCTCAGCAGAGAACACAGTCCCGGTAAGTAATCCTTTAAAAGCATGTGAAACCGAAGAGACCCAACCGGTGAGCCCAACTATGACCGAACAAGAAAGCCTCCTCTGCGAGCTGAGACAGTCAGAGCCCACCGGATACTACCTACCATTGGTAGTTAAAGGTGTAGAGATCCAAGGATCCCACACCGCAGATGCTGTACTGTTGTGGTGGACAGATAAATCAGCTATTAACCAAGCTTTCTATTAAACACTGGTTAAAAAACATTTGGGTCCAGTTCTGATAGAGAAAGCTTTCCGCTTTCCATTGTATCCCAACAGTTCACGAGTGATGACTGCGAAAGGAGTCATTAACCTGAAACTGATCTGGAACCAACGGGAACTGGTACACCCATTCCTCATGGTCCCAGACTTACCACATGCAACCTACATAGGCTCTGACATCTGGGTAAAATTAGGTGTCCGAGTGGACACCAGCCACAATGTACTGTGGTCACTAAAACCAGCCACAAAGGATCCTCCTGTGCTAGACACAACAAACCTTCCGGCTGGACAGACCGTTCCAGAGGTCTGCCAGGAAGATACACAAGATGTACCAGCCAACTAACCGCCAGCTGCGGAAAACCCTCAGTAAGTGATGACCCAAATCACCACTACTTTGATAGCAATATCTGCAAAGATATGACAACAATGTACGTGGATGGATGCTCATTCCACCACGAAAAAACCTGCAAGTCAGGTGTTGGAGGGATCCTCCTCCAGAACCAAGAAGAGGTCACTTTTAGCTATAAATTAGGCTCTCAGACTTCTCAGTATGCTGAAATAGCAGGAATCCTAATAGCTCTCCAGATGGCAGTAGAACGCTCCATCCAAACGCTAGTCATCTGCACGGACTCTAATTACGCTCGCTTAGTTTCTTGTGTCATCTCGCTCTGTGGAAACGGAACGGCTTTCTCACAAGCAACATGAAAGTGGTCAAATACAAAGAACTTTTCATGGCATGTGATCACTTGGTGACATCACATGACCTACAGGTCTACTGGAAGAAGGTTCCAGGACATTCAAGAGTCCTAGGCAATGACAAGCGGTATAATGACCTTGCAGACTTCCTAGCCAAGGACGGAGCTGTGGACGGCCCTCCGTTGTCCTTTGACCCCTCCTGGCTGCTCGCAACTGTGTCAGTACAACCTATAGCTGAGGTAATGGAAGTCACCCGTGCACAGGCTGCAGCCAAACTGGCTGACAACACGGTCTCTGTACAACCCGTGCTGACTGACCCAGACATCATTCAACTTCAGAAGTTGGATCCTGCAATAAACTCGATGATACTGTCTTGACTGACCCAGAGAAAAACATTCCGTCCGAAGTCGACCTGGATTCCAATCCAGACCTTAAAGTCCTCTTTCAGCTGCGCAAACAGCTAAAACTAATCAAGGGCATCCTAACTTTTGCTCATGGACCGACGTCCACACCCGTGTTCGTGGTCCCCCATGACCACAGGGGGGTGATGTTAGTTCACGCTCATGACCTCCCGTCCGCAGGACACAAGGGAGATAACGATACGCTGAAAGCATTAAAACAAGTTGCTTATTGTTCTGGAATGAAAAAGGATGGCAAGGACTACATAAAAGGGTGCCTGGTCTGTGGCAAGTTTCAGCCATCCAGACCATTCCACGGAGCACCACTGCAAAGTAGAGGCATTGCATTCAAACTACACAAGGCGTTCAATAACTCCACAGGAGACAAAGATCTCACAAACTCAGACCTTGTGGGAAAAAGTGTCGTCCAAGCAGAAACTAAATAAGTCTAAGCTTAATTAAGTGTTAAGATAACATCTCAGACGCAATAACGTGATCGAATCTGACAATCAGAGTGAGTGTCGCAGTGAAACGTTGTTTCTAGTTGCTTAATCACTACTTTTGTCAATGTTAAAACGTTGTTTTCTAGTTGCTTAATCACTACTTTGGTCGATGTTGAGACATTGTTTATTTGGTTTTGGTATTGTTTCTGAACACCCCCAGCAAAAATGAATTTTGTGTGTACTTTAGTTAGAGACTATGAGGACTTTAACTATGCCAACATGCAGTTCACTTGTTAAACTTCAATCTTTGAGGAGTCAATGTAGATTAATGCTACCTTAAGTACCATAACCTACATTGGTCTCACTGATTCTCAAGCCGAACCTACTCAAACAATCCTATTCGTGGGGGCTAGCTAATCCTTAAATTGAGTCTCGCCATAGACTACAAAAACATTTAGGGGGAAACCAAAGACCTAACTTCAAGTCGTTCGTCTAAAGGGACAACAGACAATTGAACCAAACTATATTTTGCCATGTAAATCTAACAATCCAAGTTAGGAATTGAAGAATAGTTTGGAATGCCCTTCTATAGGTACAAATCCCTATATAAAATTTTTCAGCATGACACACCCTTTAACTGGTATCTGTAGCTGATATGAACCATGATAGCTTACACACCAGGTGCATATAGGTTAAGGTCTTATGTAAAATCCCACTCATAAGCCCAACTAAAACCACATAAATGCATGAACACATAGAACCAGAATGGCATCCACTTTGAACCACCAGCAGCAACCTTCACTGAAGGGACCTACAACTCCAACGTGGGTCTCCAAACTCCATCCAGTGGTTGCCTCTGCAGTTGAATCGAGGGAACCCCTCTACATGCTGATCAATCAACACCTCCAATCTTATGGATTTATAATTGTGGATTATATGACTTTTTCCAATGGATTACAGACTTTATTTCCAAGGGGTTAAAGCGTTGCTGCAATGGAATTACCAACAACATTATGGAATTACCAAAACCGTTGTGGGATTACCTTCTTTGACTTTTGTTTTCCTCATGCTGGATTACATCAAGATCAAGGACATTCGGAGGTGTAAATTCATGCTGGAATTCATCCCCATGGACAGGCGATGATTCCCAAAGGGGGGACTGTAGTGAACTAGACCTCCGACATCAATCTGTCTCTGAGGACCTTCAGAGGACAGGAACTGTTATTTCATTGATTTGAATCCAGAAACACAAATTATCTCATCACGAGGCTATTTATTTGTATCCTAATTTAATCAATTGAAAGAACACTCTTTTTTTATATTATCATTAACTATTTTACAATATCTTGATAATCAAAAGTGTGTTTAGTTCATACCATTTCTAAATGTTGAAGTGAACCACTTATTTATATCAACTGTGAAACAGTATTAATGATTTTTAAACCTCATTAGACTTGGATCATACAGTTAAATGTCTATTTACGAAGTAAGTGTGCATTTAGTCTTCTGTCCGAATGAGGAGTAGTGGATTTGAGGGCGAAAGTCAGAGACAAGTTATGAGAACTAAGTGCCTTGTTTTAAAACTCTCAGACATTAAATAAGAACTGGCTGGCACCTGCATTCTCTCATTTCTTCAAAATATTTCTGTCTGTACTAACCGTTCTTAAAACTTTTCTGCTGTCTCCTGACTTCTAATAACCCTCTGACATCACTAAAACTACACCCCTGCTGGTTGTTTCAACTAATCAGGAAGTACCAAGTGACAGGAAGTGGATACCCTTTAAAAGGCAACACTTCTTGGAACTATTCCGTCTTCCAAGTCTTCCAGAGTCTTCCAAGTCTTCCGAGCCTTTCCAGTCTTCCTATAACTTTCAGTCGAAGATGAGACTCAGTCTGATGGAGTCTTACAACTGAACTAAGTAGCTGATGGATTTGACCATGTGCCAAGGGTCCGTCCATTCCAGCGTAGTCAAAGCCTGCCTCGGCTGTGACTCAACCCGAGCAGTAAATGTTCAACTTCTAAGGAAGCTTATTCTATTGAACTGAGTACTTCGTCACGACTGCTGACGACCCCAGCCACTCTGACCGGAGATGCTGAAAAGGGAGCGTGCCAATGGACCTCTGTTCTGAAGTGGATGTATCCTCTGCTAAGGTAACAAATTCGTTGGACGCCCTGAAGTGTACCGGAGGGCTGAGCTGGATTCGGAGAAAGGGTGCCATTGTCTGGTTCAACACATAACTTTCATCCATCTAAACCTCCTCTTTAAATCTATTCCTTCTCTTTCTACTTCTATTCGCCAGTAAATCAAGCTAAATGCCTTCAGAGATGAATCAGTCTCTATCAGTAATCTTTAGTAAATCGTGCCAAGTTTATTAATCAGAAACAGATCAGCAAATCAATGTGTACATGTTTGATGTTAAATTTTGATTCTGTTAAATAAATGACCAAATGTATTCTGATGGGTCAAAGATAACTCATGTCACTAATTACCACTCCACTCCACAAGTTATTTTGGTCACATGGAAGAAATTTAACTCGAAAAAGAAAGAATCCGTTGTAATTGAACAATTAATATTCTTTGTGCTTGAACTAGCTTTAAGAATAATTAATTAGTAGTATGTTACAGCGAAAGCTGTCCCTACATCACTACAGCATAAAATTCATATTACGATATGTATTGTGAAGGGTGGCGATAACGATATATATCATGATTTGTTTTTGGTATAAAACTTGCAATAGGAATGTAAAAAAGTATAGGGTGTCCTTTTGCCATCATATATTTGGAATTATTTAAATTCCACTACTAGGTCCAGAGAGTTTTTAAATAATAAACAAATCAAGTATTAGGCTTCTTTCTTGTAGCGCAAAACAGTGCAAAATATATCAAATGCCATATGTTTTAAACAAAAGAATATGTTGTTAACTCAACAGTTTCCAGTCTTCTCACTTAAGAAATGAACAGCAACAGAGCAGCATTTTATACTGAAAACACTTCACCCTCCAACCCTCTAATGGGCGTCTCCGTCCGCTTTATGGAGAGCTGACACAAACTGAGTCTGTGGCTTTGATCAGAGGGTCTCATAGTAAAATCACACAACACAGTGTTCTTTTCATAGATCAGAGAGCAGGTTTCTCTACAGCTGACCAACGCTTACATTAACTTTCGACAGAAAAAAAAAAAAAAAACTTTCAACGGAACACAGCGTTTTGCGTATGCATCCGAATACGACAACACTATGGCAAGCCGGCCGTAATTAGCTTGTAGCTTGGCTAGTTAGTGCTCCAAGAAAAGACTTTAACACCACTTACGCACAGTTTTCATCTCAAACAAAGTAACGATTATATCTGACAACTCTGATTTTACACTTGAACACCACTTACACACAGGTTTCAACTGAAAAAAGTAACTGTTAAATCTGACAACTCTGATTTTACTTCAGACACAGCATTACTGCGGTTAGCCGGTACAATCTCTATCGTAGGCTAAATTTCTATTGTTTCTACTGTGTACTGTATATATCGCACATTCCTATAAAACGGTACCTTAAAAATGTTCTAAACATCTTTAAGTCATAATTTAATTTTGTGCATACTAATGAGATTAATCACGATTAATTCCAAAAATATTCTAGACTAATCACAATTTTTTTTTAAATAATCTTTGCCCAGCATTAGTTTTAATAAATCAAGCATGGATAGGTGGACATATTTTCCAGTGTCAGTATTATTTTTACATCATATTTCAGTGGCCAAAATGCTTTATGATTTACCGAAACCAGATATAAAAATAGAAAAATAAAACAACAGCATTGTATACCACAATATTAAAAGCAAAAGAAAATGTAGCAAAACAGATTAATACAAAAGCTATATTTGGGTCTTGTGCTTTTATCAACATAAAAGCCGAAGAAAGTCTCTTAGACAGACATTTAAATGTCTCAACAGAATGTGCTGTCATTATACAGAAGGGTGAACTGTTCCAAAGTTTTGGGGCAACCACTGAAAAAGCCTGATCTCCTCTGTGATTAAGTCTGACTTTTTTTTCAATTAATTAAAAAAAAATTAAGATGGCCAACCAAAGAAAAGAGAATATCATCTAAAACTATTAGTTACCTTTTTCAAATGGTAATGTTCCTAATGAACAAGAAACCCATGAAAATATGCTGAACTATAGTTATGTGTTCACACTTTTTTTGTGCCAGCTCGAAAAGAAGTGGTTCTGTTCTCACTCTCTTAGTATACTTGTCTGTTTTAATTATTGAAATGTTCAGGAAATAGAGCAGGTGGATGAAGCGTAAACAAACAAACAAAAAAAGAATGTGCAAAAAAACTTACATGTAAGAGAAACCTACAAGAAAATGAAAATTTTACAACTTCTGGACAGAATAAGCTGAAGAACAACTGGTGGTGGTGTTGGTGGTGGGGGTGTTAACCATAAAGTCCAGGTGTCAAAAGCAAAAATCAAACTGAACAGAACACACAAAAAACAAGTTGTAAAAAATAGACTAAAAAGCAAAGCAGCTACTAATTGAACATAAAAGAAGAGCTTTACAAAAACAAGAGAGACACGCAACAAAAATTAGCTATCTAAAAATAAAGAAAGTCCCCAAAATAGGGTCAACATAAAAACCCATAGACTGTGACAGAAGCATTTAACATGTCATGGCTGCTCTTAGCTACAGAGGAAAACATGGCTATGCTTCATTATTTGCCAGGTTTCAGGATCTCCTTGTGGGAGAGAGGAATGATTCTTCCCTTATACGTCCAATACTAGCAGTGCTCTTCTAACATGTATAATCTGTTACGGAATGCTGCCATTTACAGCACTCTGCTGCTCTACCACTGAGGCCTGACAGTTTCAAGGACAGTGGTTGCTTATGCTGCAGGCTTGGAATTTTATTTTTTTAACTCATGGGTTTGTAAAATCATATCTCACCACTTGAAGTCAACTATTGGCTACACGATTCACTGGTGTTTGTCAGAAATGCAAAAGGAAGTGCTAGTAACTTGTTTTACAAATAGTTTGGGAAACAGGCTTGATATTTAAATATAAACTGAAGAGCAGGTAAAATTTAAACTTGTAAAGTCTACACAAGAGTCATAAACCAAAACAAAATAAGAACCAGGGACAATTCTAGAATGTGACCTTTAGGGGTCCTTAGCCCCCAGTGTTGACAATGGCTATTGGCTTGAACAATGCAGTGTCCATTGGCATCAGAAGAATTTGTAATCTGTGTATGTACCGGTGTGTGTGTGGGTGGGGGGGGGCACACTTGTGGTGGTGGTCGGGGGGTGTCTGGGGGTCCTCCCCCTGTCATGATCAGCGGTCTCCGCTGGCCCCCATCTGCGCACATTTCTGCCCCCTCCTGCCATAGTTTCTGTCCCCCCTGATCTGTTTTCCTCATAGACATGCCTCAGTTCAAGCCTGCTCCTGTCACCCTGCACCATGCCCATTCTGCCTTGTCACCTCAATCAGCGCTCCATGGGGTGGCAGACCCCATGGCCACCAAGCCTGTTGCAGACCCCACAACCACTAAGCCTGTTGCAGACCCCACAACCAAGTTGGCAGCAGACCCCACAACCAATCTTGTTGCAAAACCCACAACCAAGCCAGTTCCAGATCCCATGACCAAGTCTGTTGCATCGGGGGAAGTTCCCCTGGATTGGCAGACCGGGGTGGTGGTCCCCCTATTCAAAAAGGGGTCCGTAGAGTGTGTTCCAACTACAGGGGAATCACACTCTTAAGCCTCCCTGGTAAGGTCTATTCAGGGGTTCTAGAGAGGAGGGTCCATCGGATAGTCGAACCTCGGATTCAGGAGGAGCAGTGCGGTTTTCATCCTGGCCGTGGAACACTGGACCAACTCTACACTCTCAGCAGGGTCCTGGAGGGTGCGTGGGAGTTTGCCCAACCAGTCTACATTTGCTTTGTGGACTTTGAGAAGGCGTTCGACCGCGTCCCTCGAGGAACCCTGTGGGGGGTACTCTGGGAGTATGGGATACCGGGCCCTTTGATATGGGCTGTTAGGTCCCTGTATGACTGGCATCAGAGCCTGGTCCGCATCGCCGGCAGTAAGTCGGGCTTGTTCCTGGTGAGAGTTGGACTCTGCCAAAGTTGCCCTTTGTCACCGATTCTGTTCATAACTTTTATGGACGGAATTTCTAGGCGCAGCCAAAGTGTTGAGGGGATCCGTTTCGGTGGCCTTAGGATAGCGTCTCTGCTTTTTGCAGATGATATGGTCTTATTGGCTTCATCAGATCGTGATCTACAGCTTTCACTGGAGCAGTTTGTAGCCGAGAGCGGCGTGGCCGGGATGCGGATCAGTTCCTCCAAATACGAGGCCATGGTCTTGAGCCGGAAAAGGGTAGAGTGCCCTCTCTGGGTCAGGGAGGAGGTCCTACCCCAAGAGGAGGAGTTCAAGTATCTTGGGGACTTGTTCATGAATGAGGGAAAAATGGAGCGTGAGATCGATAGGCAGATAGGTGCAGCATCTGCAGTGAAGCAGGCGCTGTACAGGTCTGTCGTGGTGAAGAGAGAGCTGAGTCAAAAGGCAAAGCTCTCAATTTACCGATCGATCTACGTTCTTACCCTCATCTATGGTCACGAGCTTTGGGTTGTGACCGAAAGAATGAGATCTCAGATACAAGCGGCCGAAATGAGTTTTCTCCGCAGGGTGTCTGGGCTCTCCCTTAGAGATAGGGTGAGCAGCTCGATCATCCGGGAGGGACTCAGAGTAGAGCCACTGCTTTTCCACGTCGAGAGGAGCCAGTTGAGGTGGCTTGGGCATCTGTTTAGGATGCCTTCTGGACGGCTCCCTAGTGAGGTGTTCCGGACACGTCTCACCGGAAGGCGGCTCAGAGGAAGACCCAGGACATGCTGGAGGGACTATATTTCTCGGCTGACCTGGGAACGCCTCGGGATTCCCCCGGAAGAGCTGGCCCAAGTGGCTGGGGAGAGGGAAATCTGGGCCTCCCTACTTGAGCTGCTACCCCTGCGACCCGACCCCGGATAAGCAGAAGAAAATCAATGGATGGATGGATGGGTTAGGCTGATGGTCCTACTTTTCCTGAATAGATAGTTCTGGATGTCAACAACAAACTGGTCAACATCCAAGACTGATCTGAAAAAGTTAAGTCAGGTCCTCTGGACGGGTTAAAAAAAAAAAAAAAAAAGTAGAAATGTTTCGTCTTTCATCCGAAAGACTTCTTCAGTCTGAGGTGCTGTATTCAGCTCAGTCTTATAAACAGCACCTTCTCATAGTGGATCAACCATTTTGTTGTTGACAACCAAAACTAGCTGCTCACATGATCAAGGAGGACTATTAGCTTAACGGCCAATCGTTAGCACCCTGATGGCCGTTTGCTTTTCACAGGGTGCTGAGTGATGCTAGCAATAACAGCATTGTAAGAGGGGGACAGTTGAACATGGAGGCCTCCACCCCTGTTTAATGATGGATGGGTTCTTTTCACAAAGATGGCCTCCTTTACTCCTCTCTCAAACCATTGTTCCTTTCTATCAAGGAGGACCGATGACTGAGTTTTTCACTGCTCCTCAGACTGAAAAAGTCTTTTGGAAACAAACAAAGAAGAATCTGACCAGAAGACTAAATTTTTGAGCCTGCATCAGGACAATAATATGTAAAGCTTTAGCACATTTGATATGGAAAACACATTTTGACTTAACCAATTAATATATTTTCATTGTCAAAATATGCAGGCTTATTTCATATTACTTTCATACTATTCCCTTTCAATTGCAGGCTTTGTGTATTGACTATCCATCCATCCATTATCTTTACCCGCTTATTCCATTTTGGGTCACGGGGGTCGCTGGTGCCCATGTCCAGCAATCACTGTGTGAGGGGCGGGGTACACCCTGGACAGGTCGCAAGTCCATCACAGGGCCACATAGAGACAAACGAGACAAACAACCATTCACTCTCTCACTCTCACCTAGGGACAATTTAGAGTTACCAATCAGCCTAACATGCATGTTTTTGGTCTGTGGGAAGAAACCGGAGTACCCGGAGAAAACCCACGCATGCACGGAGAGAACATCCAAACTCCACCCAGAAGGCCCCCTGGACCGGGTTTGAACCAAGGACCTGCTCTCTGAGAGGCAGCAGCTCTACCAGTTGCGCCACCGTGCTGCCGTGTATTGCCTATCTTTCTTTTAATGATACAAATATAACGAGTCACTACTATTGTTTAGAAAGTGTTTATATTGGAACTAATGCTTGCTTGTTCACACACAGTTACAACAGCTCACCTGTAACCAACAGGAACAATCCTCTCCTCACTCCTGGCTCTGCTCCTGACCCTAAATCACATTTTAAAAATTGTCATAACTCAGCACAAATCTCCCCTTTTTACAAAGCCTCATGACCCATTCAGGCCAGTTACATTAAAGGGTTGAATCATCTAACATCTCAGGGCACTTTTCATATAGAGCAGGTCTTCATCATACTCATAATCTTCATTATATAATTATAATAATATTCAGTCAATAAGTAATCCTACCTGCCCACTCTAGGCTTGGTGTTCATGGCTGCTGCTTGATGGTGGGGCTGCATCTGGCTTTTGACTCTGACTCTTAAGGGCTACAACAAAGTTTCAGTTATATGGCATCATATCATAATATTATTTAAATTATATAACAGTATAATATGTCACAATGCCATACATGACACAATTCATTGACTTGATAATTAACTTAAACGGTGGTTTGCAGGCAAAGTTCAATATCATGTCTTACCTGTTTCATTGTTTTCAATTACAGCTACAAACCTCGAGCTCATTTGAGTGAAAAATGTACCAGTTGTTGCACATTTAGCTGTGTCTGTTTCCAGAGCCTTTCTCTTTTTAATTCTTCTCTTCTCAGAGTCAGAGTCAGAGTTTCTTTATTGTCATTCGCACCTCATGTGGTACATGTGGTGGAGCGAAATTATGTACACGGGGTCCCAGTTACATCCAACAATAAAATGTATAAGAAAAACAGTAATAACATCTAAGATATGAACTAAGAAAAACATCAACTAAATATACACTAAGCACTCATAACATAAAACATTGAACATCAGCACAAACATGAACATAAGTCTGTGAGCAGATGTGCACGCATGAACACATCAACATTGAAACAGATCAGCAGCAACATGAAACAGATCAGCAGCAACATGATATGGTTTTTCACAGTGATTATTCTAGTTAGAGATTCATGAGTCTAACAGCCTCAGCGTAGAAGCTGTTCCTTGGTCTAGTGGTTCTACACTTAATGCTCCTTAACCTCCTTCCTGAGGGGAGTGGGGCAAAAAGTGTGTGTGCTGGGTGAGTGGGGTCCTTCATGATGCAGGTGGACCTCTTCCTGCATCTAGATGTGTAGATGTCTGTGATGGTGGGGAGGCTGATTCCGACAGATTTCTGTGCAGCCTTCACCACTCTCTGCAAAGCTTTTCTTTCTGCAGCTGTGCAGCCTCCATGCCACACGTTGATGCTCGAGCACAGGATGCTCTCCACTGCACACCTGTAGAAGGAGGTGAGGACTGAGCTTCCCAGACCAGCTCGCCTCAGCCGTCTGAGGAAGTAGAGTCTCTGATGAGCTTTCTTGATCAGGCTGGTGGTGTTGTTGCTCCAGCTGAGGTTGTCATTCATGTGTACACCCAAGTACTTGTAGCTGGAGACCACTTCCACCGCAGATCCTCTTATGTTCAGGGGGGTGTAGATGTTTTTGTTCCTTCTGAAGTCCACAATCATCTCCTTTGTCTTCTTCACATTGATGTGAAGGTTATTCTCTTTGCACCAGCTCTCCAGGTGTTCCACCTCTTGTCTGTAGCTGGACTCATCATTGTTTGTGATGCATCCCACCACTGCTGTATCATCTGCAAATTCTCTGCACCATCATTGCTTTTTCTCCCTTCCATCTTTCCACTGACCACACTTATGTGTTATCTCTGGGCACGTAACAAAAAACGAAACTAAAAGTGGAGGCGGGGCGGCCCTGAGAGGAGGTGCAGCCCCCACACAACTGCTGCGGTGATAAACTGATGATGACATGTGAATAAATGAAGGTCTGGGCGGCCCAGGAGCAGCGCGGTAGCGGTGTTCTGTGTTATATGTTGTTAAAAAAAAGTTGTAAAAGATAAAATAAAAAAAACAGGGAGCGGCGGCCCTGCAGTCCACGAATCAGACCGGCCCACCAGGAAATCTACAGTTCGTCCCAATTGGCCACTCCGGGCCTGCAAGGGGTGTTTACCTTCAGGACAAAATGGCCCACCGGGAAATCTCCAGACCCTCCCGCAACCACGCCAGGCCTGGTTTTAAATTGCTCTTGACCAATTCCTTCATTTCTCACAATTTCAGTCATGGCGTCAACAGACGAGGAGGAAGAGATCACTTGCCTCTTGGAAAACAAAAAACATAAGAAAAGGCCATTAAACCATACCATGGATGAGAAGGGGAATTTAATAATTCAATTCAGTTTATTTATATAGCGCCACAACAAAATTGTCTCAGGGCACTTTACAGAAACATTCACATACGTAAAAGCCAATTAGTAAAGTTCTCTATCTAAGGAAGCAGCAGACGAGTTGAATCTTGGCTTAGTCACATTCTCCCATCCTAAGCAAGCACAGTGGCAACAGGGGAAAGGAAAAACTCCCTTTTTAAAAGGAAGAAGCCTCCAGCAGAACCAGGCTCAGAACAAGCGGCCATCTGCTTTGACCAGCTGGTTTGCGAGGACAGGAAGTAGAGACAAACGAACAAAGAATGGTCGGTCCAGGTATAGGTCCAGGTGTACCTGAAAGACAAAAAAAAACAACAAAAAAAACACGTTAAGGATAGAAAAATAATTGCAAATGTTGAGCAGAGTAAGTAAAGACAGTAGCAGAGTGAAAAGTGTGGTCAGTTTGTCCTCCAGCAGTCTAAGCCTATAGCAGCATAACTAAGGGACAGCTCAGGAAACCCAAGCCAAACCTAACTATAGGATTTAGCAAAAAGGAAAGTCTTAAGCCTATTTCTAAACTGGATAATGTGTCAGCCTCACGGACAGAGATTGGAAGTTGGTTCCACAAGAGAGGAGCCTGATAACTGAAAGATCTGCCTCCCATTCTGTTTTTGTAAATTCTAGGAACCACAAGTAAACCAGCAGCCTGAGAGCGAAGTGCTCTGTTAGGAAAATATGGAACAATAAGATCTGTAATATAAGATGGAGCTAGGTTGTTGAGAGCTTTGTAGGTTAGAAGTAAGATTTTGAATTCTATTCTGGAATTGACAGGGAGCCAATGGAGAGAAACTAAAACTGGAGAAATATGATCTCTCCTACTAACTCCGGTTAAGACTCTGGCAGCAGCATTTTGGATCCACTGAAGACATTTTAAAGAAGTATTTGGACATCCAGATAATAAACCATTGTAATAGTTCAGTCTAGACTTAGGCCAGGTTGATTGATTGATTGACTAGACGTGACAAATGCATGGACCAGTTTTTCTGCATAATTTTTAGATAAGATGTTTCTAATTTTAATGATATTACACAGGTGGAAGAAGGCAGTTTTAGTAACGTTTTTAATGTGGGGGATAAAAGACATGTCCTGATCCAAAATAACACCAAGATTTTTAACATTAGAACTGGAGGACAGATTAATGCCATTGACACATTGGTGTCACATAAAAATCAGTTTGTCGCCAGGCAGTTTATTGTGTGACACTGAGGATGCGTATGCAATCGTAAAAATTGATCTTAGTGAGGACGTGCCTTGCGGGCGTCCGCTCGAGTCTAATCCGGTACACGCAGACTGAGGGCGGCCTGAGTATTTGGGAGCCTTCAGTCTGCTCTCTCCATATTTATTCCAAATTTATTCTATATTTTGGTGAATCTAAGATTTGAGAACGGAGTTTCCTTACAAAATCATATATATATATTTTTTTTCAGTGGTGCTGAGTTAAAATTTAGGGGTGCTTGAGCACCACCAAAATGAGGCTAAAATCACCACTGATTAGAACTCATCTCAGTGTTGAGTATTTGCATTGAATTTCCACAAAGTACTGAGATATGGAGATGTAAAAATACAACATCTCTTTATATATATTACATAATACCTTGCAAAAAGATCTGAAGCTATCGACCTTGACCTCTCTAAGTGGCTTCATAACTGCTAAGTTCATGGCAAAAACCAATACAAACGTGTTCCTGTTTTTAGTATTTTATATCACTTTATAATGTAGCTGTTTTTTTTGTTTTGTTTTTGTAACATAATTTTCTTCCATTTTTTTTTCAATTTATATGCCTTTTTTAAAGATTGTCTGTTGACTGTTGTCATTGTTATCTACTGTTGTCATCATTCTTTGTTAAAAACAGGTCTCTTGTAAATGAGTTCTTGTGACTCAATAAAACTAACCTGTATAAATAAAGGTTGAACTGAATATGTGATTCTCTAGCAAATGTAGCATGATGCAACGTTACTGACCTTGTAGAAAAATTCTATAACACAATGGTAACAACTTTGAAGAGTCTCATGTACCTCACTAAAAGTACATCTTAACTATAAAGTTGTGAAGTAGTCACCCATCAACAATATGAACAAACAATAACACAATCCCATGCTATGCCATGCTAGCATGCTTCATTGCCACAGCGTTGTAGTATACTTCTGATGTGTTCATACACAATAGGCATTGCTGTTGCTTTTCTTTTTTATTTATTTGCATGTCAGTGATCACAACGCTGATCACAATGTCATGTGGTTACTGCTCCACACATAATATAAGAATGAGTGGCTGTAATACCAACAGTATGGTATCAGCAACATCTACACTGCATTATTTCGATCTGGTTCTGTATCGTTTTCCAGCCACATGATGTTTGCCCTTATTAGACCAGCATTTCTTACTGATCATTCATTCTACAAATGTCAGCATGGAATAAACCTATGTGTAAGTTGCTGAGATCGATTTGGATTTCATTTGAAGATAAGGAAAAAAATATATATATTTGCCAAAGTACAGTAGTAGTAGCAAATAGAACACTGTCATTGACAATGTGCTTTACAAGAGTGTTTTTAAAGAAAAAAGTATGACTTTTGCACAGGGTTTCATTTTCCCTGTTTAGAGAGCTTGCACAATTATTTTAGTCTTGTTTTCATGCTCTGTGGTAACTTGGTGGTCAGTGTTGTGGTCTTGTAACCCTGAGGTTGCGGGTTTGAGCCTAGGTTGCATCAGTATGGGCATCCAGTGTAAAACAAATAATCAAATCTTTTGTGCGGTTTGCTTGCTGTGGTGACCCCTGAAGAAGGGAGCAGCCAAAAGAAACTTAGTTACTTTTTTCATGCTCTGTAGCTTCAGCGTGTTTGTGATTCTTTTTTTGAATGCAAAGGAAAACACCTTTTATCACTTCTTTCACCTAGCCAAAGCCAACCTGCTGCTACCACTCATGCAATCTTACAATAAGCCTTTTTCACATCACATTCACTCATTCACTGTTTTCCCCTTCTCATTCCCTCTTTTTTTCTGTGGGTATTTTCTTTTCTTGCCTTCATTGGAAATATCCACAAATATCCAGGGCAGAGTTCCATAGAGCAGAGTGCTGAGGCATCTGCATAGTTTCCCTGCTGCTTTTCTCCTATTTCATTTTTAGTATGTTGTCCTCCACAATGCCCAGTATAGCAGAGAGACTTGCTGTGTTCCACGGGGTAATGATTTTTCCTGAAAAAGTGGTAAAAATGAGTAGGACCTGACCTTATTTCACGAGCCTTGATGTGCAAGCTGGGACAAGATGGGAAAGAAATGTTGTGGCCACGAGACTCTATAAACACAGCATCCAAAGAGGAATAGTGTAAAAATAAAAATATAAAATTGTGCAAATAGAGAATTTCAAGTTAGTGAGAGTGTGAGAAGAAAAACAATTTTTGAGAGAAAATATCGGAATTTGCTAGTTAGAAAAAAATATAGTTTAGTTATGTTGAATCTATGTTGATCTCAGTGGCAGTTCCTAAGTAGGTCGTGCTAGAGCGCCCCCCCCCCCCCCCCCACACACACACACACACTGAAACCATTCACCATTTTACATTTAAGACTTAAAAAAGTTAAATAAAAAGAAATAATAAAATAAAAATATTTTGATATGTATGTACATGGTTTTTTTGTGTAAGATAAATATTTTATAGGTAATGATAATAGTTGATAATAAGATAATAAGTTGTTTATTTCAAAAATGTTGTCTAATTGGTGACATATTTCTGGCCCCTGGGGGTGCAAATATCTAATCCAAAGACTCTCGTTAAAAATGACAAATGTGCAGTTATTCCGCTACGCTACAAAAGATAGGAAGAATCTGGGCACATATATCAGTGCCCGGGGGCACATCGAACACGAGCTGTACCCATCAGTACCGATGGTGTGCTTCTGGTCAGCTTTTTTTTTTCTCCCTTGTCCTGTCCGGTATTGTGACACTCAGAATTATTGTCTGAGTGTCAAGGTGAGGCCCAACAAATTTACTTTCACAAGCAGAGCATTATGGCTGGCCTTAATGCTCCACTTGATTAATAAATAAAACTTTATTAGAATTTGCTTTGGGTTTGTTTCAGATGTAATGGACACGGGGATGAAAAAACCAAGAAGAAAACAAAGCAGAAAAGTGGGAGAAGGGTTAAAAGGGGGGAAAAAAAGGAGATAGGAGTAGAGGAGAGAAAGGTATAAAGAGAACACAAATCAACATAATTGAAGTCTGCCTCTAGACCTGCGGGGGGAGACAAAACCGAGAAACCACAACAACAAACAACATATATAATCCAACAATTTTCAGCCAGGTCATCTGGACAGTTTCTTTTTTTTTTGCTGAAACATTTCACTTTCCATCCAGAAGGCTTCATCAGTCAAGGAAACACACAACACAAAACTGATTCTTCTCCCAAACAGCTTACTTCAAAGTGGAACAAACATATATAATGGTATGACATTATTAGAATATTTTATATGGTACATGGCAATACAAGATGTACAGTGCCTTGCGAAACTATTCAGTAACTTTTCAACCTTTTGCCACATTTCAGGCTTCAAACATAAAGATATAAAATTTAAATTTTTTGTTAAGAGGTGGTGTGACGTTACATGTTCGTGGTGAGATGTATTGTGTCATTTCCTGTTTGTCTGTTGGTAGCTCGAGTGAATTGTTTGCTTGAGTCGTCTGTTTTCTGGATTTATGTCTTTTGCACAGTTTTTCATTCTAGTTCACAAACACACTTAGTACAGTTTTTTTTCTACTGTTGGATAGTGTTTAAAACACCTCTTATCTTTCAACACTTCTCGCTTTTTATTGGTGTATTTGGCTCTGCTAGCTCTTGCTAGCGTTAGCTTCGCATGGCTGATGCTTCTCTCCCTGTTTCCTCTGTTTTCACTTGCTCCGTGTGTCAGATGTTTAGTTACTCCTCTGCCTCCTTTAGTGGTAATGATACATGAAACAAATGTAGTCTTATGGTAGCTTTGGAGGAGAGGCTGCCTGAACTGGAAGCTCGGCTCCACGCTGTAGAAAAACCAGTAGCTAGCCAGGTCTCCTTAGACAGTGCGGAACCACAGAGGCTAGCTCCCGTTAGCGGTCCTCCAGCAGACCCTGAGCAGCCAGGACCCCAGGGCCGGCTCGGTGATGGTCTGGAGCAAGCGTAGTGCTAAGGCTAAGCCTCCAGTTCACTACCGACCCGTTCACGTTTCTAATCGATTTTCCTCGCTCAGTGACACACCCGCTGAGAAACAGACCCTGGTTATTGGCAGCTCCATAGTCCGAAACGTGGCTTTAGGGACTCCAGTGGCCATAGTCAAATGCATTCCAGGGGCCAGAGTGGGCGACATAGAATCTTATTTGAAACTGCTGACTAAGGCTAAGGTTAAATACAGTAAGATTGTTATTCACGTTGGCGGTAATGACACCTGGTTACGCCAATCGGAGGTCACTAAAATTAATGTTGCTTCGGTGTGTGACTTTGCTAAAACCATGTCGGTCTCTGTAGTTTTCTCTGGCCCCCTCCCCAACCTGACCAGCGATGACATGTTTAGCCGTATGTCGTTGTTTAACCGTTGGGTGTCCAGGTGGTGACAACGATGTGGGCTACATAGTTAATTGGAGTTCTTTCTGGGGAAAACCTGGTCTGATGCGGAGAGATGGCATCCATCCCACTTTGGACAGAGCCGCTCTTCTTTCTAGAAATATGGCTGATTTTGTTTAGCCCCTAAATTATTGACAACCCAGGGTCCATTCCAGGAAGCATAGTTGTAGTGCTCCACACATCTCTGCTGCTTCTCCTCTGTTACCCACCCACACCCCCATTGAAACAGTGTCAAATCACCCACGGCTCAAATTAAATAAACCAAAAAATCAGCTCTAAAAATATAAACCATAAAAATCTGATTAAAATAAACATTTACTTTACCAGAGCAAAATCATAAATTCATTAAATGTGGATTATTGAACATCAGATCTCTTTCCTCTAAATCCCTGTTAGTTGATGAACTGATAACTGATCATCATATTGATTTATTCTGTCTGACAGAAACTTGGCTACAACAGGAGGATTTTGTTAGTATAAATGAATCCACTCCTGTTAATTATTTAAATTTTCATGTTCCTAGAACAATTGGCCAAGGCAGAGGAATAGCTTCTATTTTTCAGTCAGGATTATTGATTAATGTGTAGATGAACAGATGCTGGGATATATTCATCATTTAACACGGATTCCTCATTTTTCTGGACTGTTTTAAACGTGCATTGAATTTAAGGAAATGCAAACGTGAGACGTCA
>NC_056507.1:42745059-42754511 GCF_014905685.2 Nematolebias whitei
GTGCCGACCGTTTCACGAGCCCTTTTGATAAAGAATTTCATAATACACCGCCTTAGCTAAAAAGACAAAATGAGACAACTCATGCATTTTTGGAACTATTCAGCTGAAATTTGGTACAGCTGTAGCTGACAGCGAACACAAACATATAGTACTGTCAGATCAAGAGTTTATTTCGGCAGCAGCCTGGCAGTACATTACAGAAAGTCAGAGTCAGAGTTTCTTTATTGTCATTCGCACCTCATGTGGTACATGTGGTGGAGCGAAATTATGTACACAGGGTCCCAGTTACATCCAACAATAAAATGTATAAGAAAAACAGTAATAACATCTAAGATATGAACTAAGAAAAACATCAACTAAATATACACTAAGCACTCATAACATAAAACATTGAACATCAGCACAAACATGAACATGAGTCTGTGAGCAGATGTGCACGCATGAACACATCAACATTGAAACAGATCAGCAGCAACATGAAACAGATCAGCAGCAACATGATATGGTTTTTCACAGTGATTATTCTAGTTAGAGATTCATGAGTCTAACAGCCTCAGGGTAGAAGCTGTTCCTCAGTCTAGTGGTTCTACACTTAATGCTCCTTAACCTCCTTCCTGAGGGGAGTGGGGCAAAAAGTGTGTGTGCTGGGTGAGTGGGGTCCTTCATGATGCAGGTGGCCCTCTTCCTGCATCTGGAGGTGTAGATGTCTGTGATGGTGGGGAGGCTGATTCCAACAGATTTCTGTGCAGCCTTCACCACTCTCTGCAAAGCTTTTCTTTCTGCAGCTGTGCAGCCTCCATGCCACACATTGATGCTCGAGCACAGGATGCTCTCCACTGCACACCTGTAGAAGGAGGTGAGGACTGAGCTTCCCAGACCAGCTCGCCTCAGCCGTCTGAGGAAGTAGAGTCTCTGATGAGCTTTCGTGATCAGTCTGGCGGTGTTGTTGCTCCAGCTGAGGTTGTCATTCATGTGGACACCCAAGTACTTGTAGCTGGAGACCACTTCCACCGCAGATCCTCTTATGTTCAGGGGGGTGTAGGTGTTTTTGTTCCTTCTGAAGTCCACAATCATCTCCTTTGTCTTCTTCACATTGATGTGAAGGTTATTCTCTCTGCACCAGCTCTCCAGGTGTTCCACCTCTTGCCTGTAGCTGGACTCATCATTGTTTGTGATGCATCCCACCACCGCTGTATCATCTGCAAACTTTACAATGTGACAGCCTGGATGGGTAGCTGCACAATCATACGTGAGCAGAGTAAACAGGAGGGGGCTCAACACACATCCCTGAGGAGAGCCAGTGCTGAGGGTTATGGTGGAGGAGGAGAGGTTGTGGATCCTCACTAACTGTGGTCTGTTTGTTAAAAAGTCTAGTACCCAGTTGCAGATGGAGGGGCTTAGTCCTAGTGTGGATAGTTTGTCCATCAGGGTTTGGGGGATCATGGTGTTGAAGGCGGATGTGAAGACCACAAAGAGCATACGGACGTAAGAGTTTTTCTGCTCCAGGTGGTTGAGCGCAGTGTGGACCACAGAGGAGATTGCATCCAGATTACATGAGGAACAATTGTGCATGTTCTGCTTCCTTCTGATATTTGAAGCTTCTTTCTGCTGTTTTAAGCTACTTTTCAACCATTTTCTTGACATTCTTAAGCAAGAGGCATTCACACTTGCATTTTTGCAGGAAATGCAAATTCTCTATTTAGCTATATTGTTTATAGTACAAAACTATGCATAGCAATAACATTTTAACAGATTTTAACCCACAAACAAATTTCCAGACAACAGACACACCCACACAAAACTAAACTAAGACTAAAAAAATAACATTTGTGCAAAATAGAAAAAATATATCACAATTAAATAATACCGTTTTAGATAACCCCAAGATCATACATTTTATTATCCACAAATGTGGAAAAATAAGAAAGAAAGAAAAATAAAATGAATATTAAAAAAGGGAAAAGAATAGACATAGGAAGGGGAGCTACTCAGAAACAATTGTAGAAGATTGTTTATGTAGGTATTAATACGTAGTTATTCTTACTGTATTTTGATTGATAAATTAAATGTATTTTAATGCATAGATATGCCCAACAAGGGACTGGAGTTGTGCATTAGCTATAGCTATGTAGTAATGTAGGGACAGCTTTCGCTGTAACATACTATTAATTAATTATTCTTAAAGCTAGTTCAAGCACAAAGAATATTAATTGTTTAATTAACACGGATTATTTCTTTTTCGAGTTAAATTTCTTCCATGTGACCAAGATAACTTGAGAGTGGAGTTTTAATCAGTGACATGAGACATAACTTATCTTTGACCCATCAGAATAAATGTGGTCATTTATTTCAAAGAATCAAAATGTAACATCAAAACATGTACACTTGATTTGCTGATCTGTTTCTGATTAATAAACTGGGCATGATTTACTAAACAAGACAACAGAAGATTACTGATTGAGACTGATTCATCTCTGAAGGCATCTAGCTTGATTTACTGGCTAATAGAAGTTTAAAGAGAAGGACTAAAGAGGTTTAAGGATTTAAAGAGGAGGTTTAGATGGATGAGGGAAGATGTGTTGAACCAGAATATGGCACCCTTCCTCCGACACCAGCTCAGCCCGCGGTACCCTCAGGGCGTGGAACGACTTGTTACCTTGTAGAGGATACATCAGCTCCGGAACAGAGGTCCATTGGCACGCTACCTTTTCAGCGTCTCTGGTCAGGGTGGCTGAGAATCTTTAGAAGAAGTTCCATATGCTCCGTTCAACAGAATAAGCTTCCTTAGAAGTTGAGAGCATTTAATGCTCGGGTTGAGTGCACAGCAATGCGAGCTGTGACGACGCTGGAATGGACGGACCCTTGGCACACGGTCAAATCCATCAGCTACTTAATTGACTTTCAGTAAGAACTGAAAGTTCCTGTACGACTCGCCATCAGACCGAGTCTCATCTTCAACTGAAAGTTCCAGGAAGACTTGGAAAGACCGAAAGACTGGAAAAGACTGAATAGTTCCAAGAAGTGTTGACTTTTAAAGGGTATCCACTTCCTGTCACTTGGTACTTCCTGATTGGTTGAAACAACCAGCAGGGGTGTCGTTTTAGTGATGTCAGAGGGTTATTAGAAGTCAACAGACAGCAGAAATGTTTTAAGAACGGTTAGTACAGACAGAGAAATATTTTGAACAAGTGAGACACAGCAGGTGCCAGCCAGTTCTTATTTACTTTCTGAGAGTTTTAAAAACAAGGCACTTCGTTCTCATAACTTGTCTCTGACTTTTGACCTCAAATCCACTACTCCTCATTCAGACAGAAGACTAAATGCACACTTACTTCTTAAATAGGCATTTAACTGTATGACCCAAGTCTAATGAGGTTTAAAAATCATTAATACTCCTGATGCATGCTCAATAATCCAGGTAGAAAAATCTAAAAAAGTTAAATCTGGTCCTCTGGACATTCAAAAAAACAAAACAAAGCAAATCAACAAAAAAATGTAGAAACATTTCGTCTCTCATCCGAGAGACTTCCTCAGTCTGAGGAGCTGTATTCAGCTCAGTCTCTTAAATAGCACCGTCTCAGAGTGGATCAACCAGTTTTGCTGCTGACAACCAAAACCAGCTGATCACATGGTCAAGAAGGACCATCAGCCTAACAATGGATCATTAGCACACTGATGGCTGTTTACTGTTCACAGAGGGCTGAGTGATACTAGCAATCACAGCATTGTAAAAGGGGGACAGTTGAACCCGGAGGCCTCCACCCCTGTTTAATGATGGACGATTTCTTTTCACAAAGAAGGCCTCCTTTACTCCTCTCTCAAACCATCGTTCCTCTCTGTCCAGGATGTGAACATCTTTATCCCTGAAAGAGTGACCGCTGGCCTGGAGATGAGTGTAGACCGCAGAGTCCTGGCCTGATGATTGTTAGTGTAGTGGACTAGGCCTATGTCAAAACTGACCAGATGGACAGAAACTGTCATTTCATTGATCTGCATCCAGAAATACAGTTTGACCCATCCTGAGACTTTCTTTCTTGAATTAATCAAGTAGAAATGACAATTCTCTATGATCATTACTATTTTACAAATGTTTTGATAATCAAATTGTGTTAGTTCAAACAATGTTTACAGGTTGAAGAGAACTACTCATTTTTATTTACATAAACAGTAAGTAATGATTTTTATTCCTCATTCAAAGAAGAAATCAGGGTAATATGCATTTCTTGATTTTTCTGTCTTCAATGAGCAAGTTTGTAAGTGTGTGTCAAAGTTCAGGCTTCGGTCAACTAAAAAGTTTACTGAAAAGAAATGTCATGTTTAACTTTTACAGCAGATACTAGGAGAAGAGACGCCACTGAGACTGGTTTTCTCCAATAATCTTTCTGTCTGTTTTAAACAATCCTTGACTTTCCATAACACCTTACATCACAAACCACACCTCTGTTCTGGTCCATCGACCAATCAAAAAGCTCTCAAATGACCCGGAAGTCGAACCCATTTAAATGTGGCGACTTCCCAGTTCAACTTGGGAGTTTTTCAGAGCTTGAAAGTTTTTCCTGGAGAAGAGTTCCAGAGTTTAACTCTCTGAAGAGAGTTAAAGAGTTCAGAGTTCTTGGATGCTAACGCAGGCGTCCAGGATGCTTCTATTGGAATCCAGAATCCAGAGACGATCTTGGGGATTATAACTTCTGTTTGGATAACCTCACACGACTCCTAAGGGTTTGGCTGTCCTCACGGAGACGCTGAAAGAGTCAGAAGGGAACTCTACACCGACGCTGATTATCATCTGCCAGGTAAAGGTTCTATTTCGACCAAGCGTACCGTGGGCCAAGCTTATTCTCCAAAGAGTGTGTTGTTCTGGTACCACAGATAAATTCCCTCACACATCTCTCTGTAAGATAAATCTCCATTTTCCATCTTAAACTCCCCTTTCTCCTAAAATCATTACAGATATTTTAGAAATGTCTGAAGCAAAGTTTCTCAATCACCGCCGTGTGAATTGATGTCTGCTGTTCTGCTGAAAAGTGACAACAATCGCCGTATTGTTCTCACTTCCTGTGAAACTAGCCATGTTGTTGTTTTCATATTTTGCCAAATTAATGTAAATGTTTGATGTGAAACTTTGATTCTGTAAATAAATGACCGCATTCATTTTGATGGGTCAAAGATAAATAACGTCTCTCGTTACATTCCTGTTAAACTCAATGCACGCATGTTACACAGTCAGAAAAATGAAGAACCCGTAAATGTATGAATATATCTCAGCATACTGTTCATACTACATATTGGTGGCCCGTATACGTGTTCATAAATGACTGTGTATTCGTGTAAAGATTGATTTTACATGTTGGCATGAAGAAAAATAACAGTTTGTCAGCTGTGCTTGAACGCAGCGTGCTGGAGCTGCCGCTTGGAGTGACGCTGCATGTTTAAGCGTGTTGGGCTGTGATGCTAAAAGCTCACAGAAATACTGCAGCTAGTGATGTTATGAAAGCTGAAATAGTGTCATTGAGTCTTTATGAAAGCTGAAATTGTACGCCTGTTATGGTAACTAAATGCTGGGTTTGTGTGGAAACGCTTTATTCTGTTTAAAGGCGGTCCAGACGTGGTTCTGGTACCGGCTCGGTTCTGAAAAGTTTCGGACGAGTTGTTTAAATAGCTAGAAAGACGTTTTTGAGACCGGAGTAGCAGACTCCGTGCAACTCAGAATTGATTCGTTACAGTTTTTAACAGAAAAAGTGCATTTTGACAGTTTAAAAGATGAAAAGTTGACGAACTTATTTCAGGCTAATCTAACATGCTAGTTGGAAAAACGCTTTGTGATTGGTTGGATTTGCTGCTGTGGAGCGCTCTGATTTGCTGAGAAAGTGAATGACGTGCCTACGTAATTTCCTCTCACCCCCGTGCCGCTCTGTCATTGGTGATTTCAGTCACGTGACCCGGAAATGAAACTCGTTTTCATAGGGAAATAAAATCTGCTTTTTAAAGTTCAAAAACGCTTTAAAAGCTGTAGTCTGATGCGTTGTGTTAGTCTTCAAAGACTAATTGCTAAAATTTTGCCACGTTTGTGTAAAAAATCCGTTCAGAAATGTTGGTTTTAACCGAGTCTAGCCGATGCTAATTTTAAGCTAACAGCTAACGACCGGACGCCACAGGAAGTTATAGCTCCCCTACTGGACAACACTAACAGTGTCTGAGTTAAAATTAATAAGGTTGTTCTGACACCTCCTGGAGAAACTGTGTTATCACAGGTTTCACTTCGCTTTTTAGGTCATTTTAGTGAAATTAAACGTATTTTCTTTTTTTTTAAAGGCATTTTTGAGTTAATAAACGTTCTTCAAAGCTGAATAATCACTGTTATCTTGCATTTAAAAGTTATTAAGGTATTTATGCAAAGAGGCATTTACCAAAAGACTTTATTCACTGGTAATCCCTTATAAAAGGTACAAAATAAAAGTTAGAAACTTTTTAAAAAATAGAAACAGTTACAGATATTCACAGAGTTGAAAAAGTTTACTCATTTGCTAAAAAGATAGTGCACGTTTAATTGATAAATCACTAAATAAAAGTAAATATATCAGACAAAGAGACTTTTCTGATTTTATTTATTTTGAAAAAACCTAAAACATTAAATTCTCCTATTTAATTTTAAATAGAAGAAAAATGGCAGACGAAGAAGGAGAAGGGCATCCTTTAGACTCCCAAACAAATGATGATATCATTTTGGGGGCCTTACATATTTTAACAACTCCACTTATTGGCAAGGAAATACAGCAATTACAACAACTCGATGAAATTCAAAGACATGAAGAGCTGAAAAGTCTGGCAGCAGGAACATTAGTCACAGAGAGTAAAAAGCATAGCCAGGAACGGTTAGCAAAAATCTCTCTGCTTCTAAAAGCAGAATTGGATGAACGGTCGGAACGCCTTGTCTGGATGTCTGAAACACATGAGAGGGAGCTCTCAGAAATGCAGGCGTCATTACAAAGACAATCTTATGAGAAGATTAGTGAAAAAGACCGTCAATATCAAGCTGCGTGCTCAGACAATGACCAGCTACAAAAAGAGTTGCAGCTCGCAAAAATGGAGCTGGAAGAATGCAGAATAGATAAACACAATTTACAACAGCTACATATGCGTTTACAAAGTGATTACCAAACGTCCCAGGAACATTTAAAAAAATGTGAGGAGAAACAAAAAGCAACAACAGATAAAGGTAATGAAGAGGGGCAAGGTGATCTGGAATCCAAACCAGACCCTGAACAGAGTTGGGGTAATACACCAAAACCTCAACGACCTTTTTACTCACCCAGTGCTTTTAGACCCATCCAAACACCTACACAAACGGGCAGAGTAACACCCCCACTACCAACCACGCATGTGAGACCATTGATATCTTCTCCTTCAATGGATGATTTGCAAAAAATCTCAAAATATGTACAACGCTTTGTACCTGGACCGATGGGCTCATCTGGAACAAAAGGGTACCTCAGAGATCTGGAGTTCAGATTGAGATCTTATCCTAATGCTACGGTAGAGGATAAGATCAGTCTGATACGGCTCACTTCGGACAGAGAGGTGTTTACCTTCATCGAGCGTCTACCTGATGCAACGAGAAAGGATTACAACCTTCTGTGTGAAGCTTTGATCAGAGAGTACGACTCATGCACAGGACCAGCTGGATACCCAGCCGCAGAAAAGGTCACGCAGGGTAAAGCTGAACATCCAAAAGTTTATTACAAAAGAATCTTCCAAGCTTATTTCGGTAACAGAAATGAAACCGGGATGGAGGAAGAAGAAGGTTTTAAATTTGTTTTCAGCAAAAATCTCCACACTGACATACAAACGTCAGTGCAAATGATGGCAAATTTCAGAGAAAAATCCATCAGTGAGATTAAACAGTGCGCTGTGAATGTGTTTGAGGCACGTTCTCATGCCAAGACGCCCATAGAAGTGTTTCCTGGTGTAAAGGTTAAACCCCACTCCCTAGAATTAGAAGGAAGGCGTTCATCGCCACCTCCTCCTAAAAAAGGTGAGAAAAGGCAGTATTTTCAGACTAACAAACCGCATCATGAAGGTGCACGCTGGGACAAAAAGGCTCCTCCTTCAGAGGATGAACGTGATTATCGTAAATGGGACCAGCGGAGGACGCAAAAATATGGGAACCGAGAGGACCCATATTATCAGGGGACGTCCGGAAAGGAACCCCAAAAAGACGTACCTAGCCGCCTCCCACCTCGGACGAAACGTTCTGAGGCGAAAAAATCACAAAAGTTCCAGAAAAAAGGCCCTCCACCTCTGAGCTCGGAAGAGACAGAAAAATTGTGCGAAATGTTAGAAGATTTGAAACACACTGACAAGGGAAGCCGACCAAAAGCACTATGCAGTGAAGTAATCACTATTACATCCCTGGGCGCGAATGACAACACTACAGATGTCGGTGAAACTCACCAAGACATTGCTGTTGTTGCCTCCAACAACCCCTCATCAGATGAAGGGGGGGTAAACACACACACAAACGATGACGAGTCATCGCAAACTGAACACGCAGAAACAGCTACAGCTGTGCTGACGGTTCAGACAAACCAAGATTACACAAGCATTTCTGAACGCATGAAGAAGCGTCAGAAAAAACCCAAGAGGTTTTTGTGTAACTTTATCAGAAAGGGGGCCGCCAAAAAGGCGTACCTGTCAGTAACACTCGAAGGTGTCCTCACACACGAAGCACTCTTGGACGGTGGGGCAGACATAACAATTATGTCAGCTAAACTGTTCGAGGAGCTGAGGACGGCCGCTGCCAGTGTTAACAGGATAATACCTCTCTCTGAATGTGCTATAGAAATGCAGGGTCTCTCAGAGAAGAAAACAACCCTGACAGCTATAGCAATGGTTCACATGCAAATTGGCAATATGACACTGTACCACCCGGTACACGTGTCTCGTGTTGACTCATTCCCATTTTTGGTTGGCCAGGATTTTATAAATCGCTTCAACGCGATTATAGATAATGGTGATCAAACAATGTGGACAACAGTGAGCAAACCACTGCCAATAGATACGCCTCCGGAGTGTGACACAGACTGCCCAACAGCAGGTACCGCGGAAGGCGCAAAGGACTCCTCAGCCGAGGACACGAACCCGGTGAGTACTCCTCTGACATCATGTGAAACCAAAGAGACCCACCAAGTGGTCCAAACTCTGACTCAACAAGACAGCCTCCTCTGTGAGCTGGAGCAGTCATAGTCCACCAAACACTACCTACCACTGGTAGTTAAAGGTGTAGAGATCCAAGGGTCCCACACCAACGATGCTGTTCTGTCTCTGTGGACAGATAAATCAGCAATTAACCGAGCTTTCTACGAAACCTTGGTTCACAAACACGTTGGTCTAGAACTAATTAAAAAAGCTTTCCGCTTTCCATTAGTTCCCAATAGTTCACAGGTAATGACCGC
>NC_056507.1:42754611-42755146 GCF_014905685.2 Nematolebias whitei
TCCATTAGTTCCCAATAGTTCACAGGTAATGACCACAGAAGGAGTCATTAACCTAAAACTGAGCTGGAACCAACGAGAACTGGTTCACCCATTTCTCGTTATCCAAAACTTACCACATGCATCCTACATAGGCTCTGACATTTTGGTAAGGTTGGGTGTCCGCGTGGACACCATCAACAAGGTGCTGTGGTCCCTCAAACCAGCCACAAAGGCTCCTCCTGTGCTAGACACAGCAAACCTTAAGGCTGGGCAGACCATTCCAGAGGCCTGCCAGGTTGCTAGCAACCAAACCACCACAGTACCACCTCAGGTGACTAACCTAATGGTGCGAATCCACATCATAGCTGGACAAGCTATTAGCCATAAACAGGCATACTTTCAACCCTCTCCTGCATTTTTCAACTTGGGACTGTCCGTGGAAGCCACGAACCAGATGAGTCTTGACTCCAGGACCACATCTATTGCTGTGTGTAACACGGGCATGGATGAGGTGCTGATCCCAAAAAACACTATGCTAGGATGGTTGATTTCAACT
>NC_056507.1:42755246-42777132 GCF_014905685.2 Nematolebias whitei
TTTATGTTTGACCCATCAAAATGAATGCGGTCATTTATTTACAGAATCAAAATTTAACATCAAACATTTACATTAATTTGGCAAATTATGAAAATAACAACATAAGCAATCAATCAGGAAAAATCATACGGCCATGATTTTTCCGTTGCTTCACCACAGACATTTCTGAAAACTGTACAACTATGATCTTTTACCCACATGAATGTGGGTGAGCATTTTTACACAGACATTTCTAAAATATCTGGAAGAATTTCTACTTGATAGAAAAGCTTAAAGATGGAAGAAGTTAAGAGGGAGTAAGAGGGTGTGTGAGGGGAAGTAAGTGTTCACCAGAATTGACACTCTCCATCAGAAACCCAGCTCGCCTCGGTACGCTTGGTAGGAAACTTGACCCATTACCTTTCTGATGATAATCAGCAGATATGGTGTTCCGTTAACGCTACCTGTCCAGCGTCTCCTTAGTATGGCTGTAGCTCGTCAGAAGTAGCGGCTAGTGAAAGTGTTATAATCCCATGGAACTCGGAAGAGCTTGTTGTCATGTCAGGATCATCCCGTCTCCATCAGAACATGAACAGAACTGGTTGGACTGTGTATCCAGCAGAACTCCAACAGCACTCCATCAGAACTCCATCAGCACTCCATCAGAGCTGACCCAGAACGGTTCCAGCACCATACCAGACTTAGCAGAACTGACTAGACCAGGAAGTACTGACATTTTAAAGACTCTTTCCCGGTTCACTTTTGGGATTTGTTCATTGGTCAGAAACGACCAGACGGGGTGTGTTTTGTGACGTAAGAGGTTAGAGACAGCGAGAATTGTTATGAAACAGATCAGAAATGTTCTCACAGACAGAGAGAGTTTTGTTTTGGCGCGTTTCAGAAACAGGTGCTAAAACTTCTCTATTTACGTCTGAGAGGATTCTAAAAAACATGACAGTTCGTTCAACAACTTGTTTTTCGTTTGACTCCAACCTTGGAAACGCACACTTGCTCACTCAAAGGCAGAAATCAGAAAATGCATACTTATTCTGTAACAGCTTTGACATGAGAATAAAAATCATTACTCAGTTAATAAAATTGATTAGTGCACTGCAACATCTAAAATGGTTTGAACTAAGACACTTTGATTATCAATATTTGTAAAATAGTAATGATAATAAAAAAGAGAGTGTTCTTTTCACTTGAATCTTCAAGAAAGAAAGTCTCAGGATGGGTGAACCTGTATTTCTGAGTTCAAATGAATGAAATGACAGTTCCTGTCCCACAAGGTCCTAAAGGTCAAGAGTTTTGACCTAAGACTCAGTTTTGACATAGGCCTAGTCCACTACAAATGCCAAACCAGTTATTAGTTATGATTCTTTTGAATCGCTGTCCCTCAGTCTTTCTCATCCAAAATGGAAATCAGAAAAGCCACTTTTACTAGTTGTTATATATCGTCCACCAGGCACTTACTCTCAGTTTTTGTCCAAATTCTCAGAATTCTTAACTGACTTAATATTAAATACTGATAAAATCATCATAATGGGTGATTTCAATATTCATGTGGATGTTGAGAGTGATAGCTTAAGCATAACCTTTAATGATTTATTATAAAAGGTAATTATTATTTATAAATGTAAATAATAAATCTTCTTCATACACCAAAGTTAGTCATGGAGTTCCTCAGGGCTCAGTGCTTGGGCCAATACTCTTCCATTGTTATGCTGATGACACACAATTATATTTGTCCATTAAACCCAGTGAATCCAATCAGCTACTTAGACTACAAGCATGTCTTAAAGACATAAAAACCTGGATGACCCTTAATGTTCTCCTGTTTAACACAGACAAGACTGAGGTTTTGGTTTTTGGACCTGAGTACCTTAGGAAATAATTTTTCAGTCTTTCTCTCTCCTTAGATGACATCAATCTGTCCTCCAGCTCTAATGTTAAAAATCTTGGTGTTATTTTGGATCAGGACATGTCTTTTATCCCCCCCATTAAAAACGTTACTAGAACTGCCTTCTTCCACCTACGTAACATCACTAAAATTAGAAACATCTTATCTAAAAATGATGCAGAAAAAACTGGTCCATGCATTTGTCACATCTAGACTGGACTATTGCAATGGTTTATTATCTGGGTGTCCAAATACTTCCTTAAAATTTCTTCAGTTGATCCAAAATGCTGCTGCTGCCAGAGTCTTAACTGGAGTTAGTAGGAGAGATCATATTTCTCCAGTTTTAGCTTCTCTCCATTGGCTCCCTGTTAAATCCAGAATAGAATTCAAAATCTTACTTCTAACCTACAAAGCTCTCAACAACCTGGCTCCATCTTATATTACAGATGTTATTGTTCCATATTTTCCTAACAGAGCACTTCGCTCTCAGACTGCAGGTTTACTTGTAGTTCCTAGAATTTACAAAAACAGAATGGGAGGCAGATATTTCAGTTATCAGGCTCCTCTCTTGTGGAACCAACTTCCAATCTCTGTCAGAGAGGCTGACACATTGTCCAGTTTTAAAACTGGGCTTAAGACATTCCTTTTTGCTAAATCCTATAGTTAGGGTTGGCTTGGGTTTCCTGAGCTGTCCCTTAGTTATGCTATGTCAAGGAAGCCGATGTGCGGAGTTCAGCCTGCTCCTAAAAACAAACATGTCTTGACATATCCCGCTTCAAGGGTTTGGAGTCCGAGATAATGAAAATCATGTGTGGAGAAACATATACACTTACCACATAAACACATGTATATGACACACACAGACACACACACGCAGGCACGCTTAAACACACACACACAGGCAGAGAGGAGAGAGGAGCAGAGGAGCTCTTTTCTTTTTAATAAAAATTACTAATTTTCAGATGAATGAGAAAGATGTGTTTATGATAATCAATAGACAAAGTAGATAATCAAGTGATACTATAATCTTTGTGATTTTAAAACGTAAACATTATGATTTTAGAATGTAATCTGTTTAAGTTTTTTCATGATGTTAAAGATTGAAAGAAGGACCCCGTGGTTTCACGAATGTTCTAGAAGAAGGTGTGAGTAGAAAAGTTATACAAGCAGAGGTATTACGCAATGACAAGCCTTAGAAACAGCTCTGAGCAAATCAGAACAAGACAACTCAAGAATGACTAAGCAAAATTGAACAAAGTACACCCAGATTTTAATATGCATGAGGAGTGACTGGCAAAACCTCATAGAGGCCTGTAAATTTGGACCTAAATCCAACCCAGAAGGGTTGGGTTTGCCTGATGGCATGATCGGTCTGGAGATGTCAGTCAAAATCTCAGGCTATATAAACAGATGTTTCTGTGAAAACTCCGCTGTTTGGGAACCACTACTCGTGTGAGGAGGAAACGAATAGGACCTGCGAGGATCACGAGACGATTGTGGATTAATAGGACAAGTAGGACTGCCTCAGCTGAAGAAGAACAAGGGTGAAATCCGTTGGAATACGCTTCTTTTTGGAACTATTTATCAACCCTCAGCCCGGATTATTTCTAAATCCTTTTCTTCAAATTCGACCAGACCGAGGACCAGAAACGGCCCACATCCAAGAGGGATAGGGAAATTTGCCTCTTGCTAAGTCAGAAAAATGGTAAGAGGACGTTTCTCAAACTTAGTCCTTAATAAATCCTTATTCCAAATTAAAGCAGCAGTGCATGAATTGACAAGCAGGAAAATCAATTATATTATAAATCTGGTTGCTCAGAGTTGCAGAAGGATCTTCCTTGCAGTGAGAAATAATGTGTTGGGTCAGGTAGAGAGAGTAGGTAAACTGTGTGGGTACTTGTGTTCCTGAGTGAGACAGGGCGTGGTCGGCCAGACTAAAAGATGTCCGAGGCCGAGCGGGGGTCCAAGGGCCAGCCTCAAGCCCGTCCACAGGGACGGAAATCTACCTTGCCCAGGAAAGGTCAACAACTGGAAAGGGACTAAGGAGGGAATATTATTCATCATGTAATTTCTTTGTAATCAAATGTAATCATTATTGTGCATACCGCTGTCCTCCTGCAAAAATTATTGATTAAGTAGATCAAAACGTAAAATTCTGTATTCTTATTTCAACACCCCTTTTGTTCTTGGAAGTGGAAAACTTGGTTCAGAGAAACAACAGAAGCATGGGAGGTTTTAAACGGTTTTATTAGATTTTGATTATAAAACAACATCCAAGAGTCTTGTGTCTAGACTCTAAACAAAGCCAGATCGATTAACAATTGCAACGCTAAATCAGGAGATGAGCTACCGTTAACTTGCGCTTCCTCGTCTGCTAAACGTCCCCACTCCTGCTGCTAGGTCGGGCAAGGCACGAGGTGAGACTTTGGGTGTGGTGCAAGGACCAGAGGTAGTTAACAGTCTGGGTGAATCATCTCAACACAGCCTTGAACTAGGGCATTAACAGAATACTCAAGTAATCTACACATCAATTGCTAGAACATCTATCAAGGTTAAAAATGTAAGGTCGAGTGTCCGTAATGACGTCATATTATGTGACCACCGTATGACCGTAGGGGGCAGTGTTGTACTGTTGCTGGTCACAAAGTATGGTGTAACACCGGGTGCAATCCACCGAACCAGAACCAGCTTCCTCTTGTTTCACAAACAAAAAGCAAAAAATATTCATCTCTAAACCTATAAAAAAAAATCTATAAACATATTAATCTCTAAAACTAAACTTAATGTGCACCACAGCTGGCGGTGGTGTGGGGTGGTCGACCCCCCCCCCCCACTGTTAAGTTTTGTTTTTGATGTGCTGCATGTTTCTTCATGTTTGAAGTTTAATAATAATAACTAATAATTTAGTTTTTCCTATGACTTATTTGCAGTATGATAAATGGTAGGAGCATAATATACGCTCCCAATGTTTTGTTGGTCGTTTTTTTTGTAAATAATTACCTTTTTTTGCGGTTTTATTTATTTATTTATTTTTGTATCTTGAGATCTATGACCTCATCAAATACTCGAGTTCTACTCGGGTTTTATTATGTTAATGTCGAGTTTAAAAATTATATACTCGTTCAACCCCTACCTTGAACTAGACTGTCCTGGAAAATCAGCTGCAGGTAATACCTGAGTCTCAGGATTAGTTTTAGCCCCCTTAGAGGGAAAAGGCTGCGGTGAGGGCGTGGCACGTGTCCTGTGCCTACCTCACTCGGGGAAGCACAACAGCTGCTATAGGCTTAGACTGCTGGAGGACAAACTGACCACAATTATCGCTTTGCTACTGTCTTTACTTTCTTTGTACTCTGTACAACCTGTTTTGTATTTGTAATTATTTTTTATACCCTTACTGTCTTTACTTACTTTGTGCTCTGCTCAACCTGTTTTATATTTGTAATTATTTTTTATATCCTTAACATGTGTTTATTTGTCTTTCAGATACACCTGGACCTATACCTGGACCGATCATTCTATGTTTGTCTTTCTCTCCTTCCTGTCCTCTCAACAAGCCAGTCAAAGCAGATGGCCGCTTGTCCTGAGCCTGGTTTTGCTGGAGGTTTCTTCCTTTTAAAAGGGAGTTTTTCCTTTCCAATGTTGCCACTGTGCTTGCTCAGGATGGGAGACTGTAACAAAGCCAAGATTCAACTTGTCTGCTGGATTCCTTAGATAGAGAACTTTACTAATTTGCTTTTGTGTATGTGAATATTTCTGTAAAGTGCTCTGAGACAACTTTGATGTGATTTGGCGCTATATAAATAAACTGAAATGAAAAAAAAAAAAGAATTTAAGAATCAACAACAAGTGGGACACAACCGTGAAGTGGAATGAAATGTATTGGATGTGTCAAACTTTTTTAACAAATAAAAAACTGAAAAGTGGGGCGTGCAATATTATTCACCCCCTTGCGTTAATACTTTGTAGCGCCGCCTTTTGCTGCAATTACAGTTGCAAGTTGCTTGGGTATGTGTCTATCAGTTTTGCACATGGAGAGACTGAAATTCTTGCCCATTATTCCTTGCAAAACAGCTCGAGCACAGTGAGGTTGGATGGAGAGCATTTGTGAACGGCAGTCTTCAGCTCTTTCCACAGATTCTCGATTGGATTCAGGTCTGGACTTTGACTTGGCCATTCCAACACCTGCATACATTTATTTGTGAACCAATCCATTTTAGATTTGGCTTTATGTTTTGGATCATTGTCTTGTTGGAAGATAAATCTCCATCCCAGTCTCAGGTCTCTTGCAGACTCAAACAGGTTTTCTTCCAGAATGGTCCTGTATTTGCTCCCATCCATCTTCCCATCAATTCTGACCATCTTCCCTGTCCCTGCTGACAAAAAGCAGATCCGAACCATAATGCTGCCACCACCATATTTGACAGTGGGGATGGTGTGTTCAGCGTGATGAGGTGTGTTGCTTTTACGTCAAACATATTGTTTTGCATTGAGGCCAAACTGTTCGATTTTGGTTTCATCTGACCAGAGCACATTCTTCCACGTTTGATGTGCCTCCCAGGTGGCTTGTGGCAAACTTTAAACTGTTATGAATGCGGGTGTACCCAGACAAAAGACCAGAACTGAACAGAGACCAGGACTCAGATAATCGTTCACAGTGTTTATTTACAGAAGTGTGGTTAATAAAGACATCAATGTGAAGGAACAGGAACACCTGGGGAGAGAGCGAGAAATTAAAGGGCTGTTGTTGGATGAGAACTTGTCTTATTGGATTATTCTTACGGTGGGTAGCAGGAAACGAAATGAGAAGGTCTTTGGTCCAGATGATCTCCAGTAGTACAAGGTAAAACAACAAGTAGACAAGGCAAGTGGTGGAAGGCATACAGCAGCTGTAGAGAGGCAGGGGGAGTCAAAGCTCATATGGGACTCAAGCAGGGCAGGTAAACAGCAAGATCCAAACTCTGAGGAAGCACAGAGAAAAACACATTAGTTTCCATTAATATCAGAGATAAACTGGCCAGAACACAACTACCGTTGGTAGGCAATGCCCCAGCGCCTGCAGAGTGGTTTCTGAAGCTTCTTATTTTATTTTTATTTTAATTTATTTATTCATTTCAAATTAAAAACACAATAACAATTTCAAAACAAGAGAGTAAAATACAAAATATAAAATGAAAGGCAGCAGAAGAAGAAAAAAAGCTTATTATTTCTGCCCCTTCTTAAACAAAATCAATTCAAACAATCAATTCAATGAATAATCACCTATAAATAATACAACAAAATTACATAACTGTTCACAATTTTTCCATTTATATTTCGTTTGATATTAACTAACTTAAATCTACATGTATCTATTCAACAATATGTTCTTAATCTTTTTCTTAAATATAAACATTGACTTTGATTTTTTCACATCATCATCCAAACTATTCCAAAAACCTATTCCCTGTATTGAAGTAGACCTACCCCTTAAACTAGTCCTATACTTTGGTTTCACAAAAATATCTGTTCCCTTTAGATTATAACAACTTTTCCTTTTCACAAAATATGCTTGAATGTTTGAGGGTAGTATATAAGTCTGAGCTTTATACATAAGTAGGAGAATATTATAATCCACCAGATCATAAAACTTAAGTAATTTCAATTTATAAAATAAAGTAGTTGTAGGATGACAGTAATGTTTTCTAGTTATAAATCTTATAGCTTTTTTCTGTAACACAAAAATAGGCTTAGTTATAGTTTTACAAGCTGTTCCCCAAACATCAACACAGTAAATTAAATGCGGGACTATAAAAGTATTGTACAGCAAACACAAAGCATTATCATTCAAAAGATCCCTTACTTTATACAGTACTGCCATGGACTTAGATATTTTAGTTTTTACAAAATTTATATGTTGTTTCCATGACAGTTTATCATCAATAATTACACCCAAAAACCTTACCTCATTCACTCTACATATCTCAACACCATCAATTTTGAAAGGAAAATCCACAATCTTTTTTTTACTAAATATCATAAAATTAGTTTTAGCAACATTCAATGATAATTTGTTTAATTTAAACCAAGTTTGTATTTTAACAAACTCCATCTTCATCAACTCAAACATCTGTTCCAAGTTTTTACCCGAACAAAAGAATGTGGTATCATCAGCAAATAAAACACCTTTCAGGATACCAGACACCTCAATTAAATCATTTATGTATAAAATAAACAACTTAGGTCCAAGAACTGAACCTTGAGGTACTCCACATGAGATACTGCATAGATTAGAGCATACATCATCAATCTGTACAAACTGTTTTCTGTCCCTCAGATAACTAGATATCCACTGTAGAGCTGGACCTCTAATACCATACTGTTTCAATTTTTCAAGTAGAATGGTGTGGTCAATGGTGTCAAATGCTTTTTTTAAATCAACAAATATACTTACACAGTGTTGTTTTTGATCTATCGCTGTAGTAACTTGTTCTATCAACTCCATAAGAGCCATGGATGTTGAATTTTTTTATCTAAAACCATACTGACTATTACTTAAAATATTATGTTTATCAAGAAATTTATCTAATCTGGACACAAATAATTTTTCAAGAATTTTTGAAAATTGTGGCAACAAAGATATAGGTCTATAGTTGCTAAATATACATTTTTCACCATTTTTAAAACGAGGAACTACCTTAGCTATTTTCATTCTGTCAGGGAATATTCCTTTTGAAAATGATAAATTACAGATATATGTGAATGGCTCAATAACATGACCCATTATTTATTTCACAACCATCATATCCATGTCTTCACAATCTTTAGATCTTTTGTCAGTAAATTTTTGAACTACCTTCATTATTTCTTCTTTATCAGTTCCATCTAGAAACAGACTGTTTACACAACCATTAATTAAATAACTCACATTTTTATCCACTTTAGGAATTGAAGTTGCAAGATTAGACCCAACATTTACAAAATAATTATTAAATCCATTAACGATTTCATTTTCATCATGAATTTCCACATTATTTTCCACAAAATGTTGTGAAAGTCCCATATTATCCTTGTGTTTTTTTATAACATTGTTCATTACTCGCCATGTTGCCCTCATGTCACCACTACATTTGTGTAATAATTCACTATAATATTCTCTCTTATGTTTCCTTATAATCCCTACTAATTTGTTTTTATACTTTTTATATTTATCTTCAGCCTCTTGAGTTCTGGATTTCAGGAAACAAGAATACAGATAATTCTTTTTTTTACAAGCGTTTCTCAATCCTTTAGTCATCCATGGATGATCAACTGTATTTTTCTTTATATAATTTTTTTGCACACAATTTTTTTTATACAATACTTCAAGAATCTTCATAAACTTATCATAAGATTTGTTCACATTGTCTGTATACACTTCTCCCCAATTTTGTTTAGCTAAGTCATCTTTAAATTTATCTAATGCTTTTTTGGATGTGTTTATTATTTTATTCTTTCTTATAAGTGTTTTTGATATGCTGACATCGTTTTTATAAATAGTGAACACAGGTAAATGATCACTAATGTCAGTCATCAAAATACCACTCACCATATCACCATCTGTTATATTTGTGAAGATATTATCAATTATTGTTGCACTTTGAGTTGTGATTCTTGTTGGATTTGATATTAACGGATACAAATTTGAACTATACATTGAATTTATGAATGTACTGATGTTATTTGAATCAGTTTTATTTCCTAAATCAATATTGAAGTTTCCACATAAAAAAAACGTTTTTATTTCTGCTCTTTACTAGTAACTCCAATATTTTATCGGTAAACATTTCTATCTTTGAGCATGGTGATCGATATACACAACTTATTATAATGTTTTTTCCATTTTTATTGATTATTTCTATTGTTATCATTTCCATCATATTATCAACAATTGTAGACATTTCACTGATTACTTTACATTTTATTTCCTTATCTATGAATAGAGCCACTCCTCCACCTTTTTTATTTTTTCTGTTCATATGATGTAATTCAGGGCAGCACGGTGGTGCAACTGGTAGAGCTGCTGCCTCTCAGCGAACAGGTCCCTGGTTCAAACCCAGGTCCAGGGGCCTTCTGGGTGGAGTTTGCATGTTCTCTCCGTGCATGCGTGGGTTTTCTCCGGGTGCTCCGGTTTCCTCCCACAGACCAAAAACATGCATGTTAGGCTGATTGGTAACTCTAAATTGTCCCTAGGTGTGAGTGAGAGAGTGAATGGTTGTTTGTCTCGTTTGTCTCTATGTGGCCCTGTGATGGACTTGCGACCTGTCCAGGGTGTACCCCGCCCCTCGCACAGTGATTGCTGGACATGGGCACCAGCGACCCCCGTGACCCAAAATGGAATAAACGGGTAAAGATAATGGATGGATGGATGGATTATGTAATTCATACCCTTCAACATATGCACTATCCATATTCTCATCATTAAGCCAAGTTTCAGATAATGCTATTATTTTAAAAGTTTTATTTAATCCTTTGAAATAATCTAATATGTAGGATATATTTGCATTTATACTTCTACAATTCAGGTGAACAATAGAAAGACCATCTGCCATGTTTACATCGTTAAACTGTTCTTCATTATAATATTTACTGTCTTTATTAACTGGAAAAAAATTTCTATCTATCACCTCTTCAACATTATATATTTTGAATTTTGATTTATCGTACGTCATCATAATTCAGTGTATTTGTTCATCAGGTTATTCACTGTATCTACTTTAATGTGGAGAATCTTAGAAGACCTATAATTAGTCATCTTCTAGACTCATCTAAATTTTTCCAAATCCTTCAGTTCTTTTATTAGTTTTGCTTGTGATCCTTCTTGTGCTTTAATCCAGATTTTTCCATTTCTTGTCCATGTCGCAACTATTTTTTTTTTTTGTTTTTTTAACAACCTAGCTTCACGGGCAATATTTCCATTTCTTTTTGTTAAATGTTCGTTTATGTAAACTTTTGTTCCCTTTAGTTTTTTTGCTTGCATGATTACACTATTTCTTGATTTCCTGCTAATGAATTTTACAACAACAACCGGTTTAGATTTTTCATATTTGTTGGGTAAGGTGTGACACAAAGAAATATCTTCATGATTTATATCAATCTCCCTGTCTTGTAAAAAGGAGACCACCTGTTCTTCTAACGTCATCTGTTCCATTGGAGTTGCATCTTCAGTAATTCCTTCACCAGCAGCGACTTTTGCATATGAACGATTTTTAATCTCCAGTCCAGTTATAACGAGGTTATCTTGTCTAGAGTTCTGTTCCAAGTCGTCAATCCTTTGTTCGAGTTCCACTATTTTTTTATCTTTGAGATTTATTTGTAATTTCAATTGTTTGACTTCTTCAAACAAACCCATCAAGAGTTCCTGTTGTGATGTTAGTTTCACAAGTTCTGAACTCATAAAGTTCAGAGATTTCCGTATTTCTTCCATATCGTCAGAGTTTTGTTCAGTCAAATCATGTTTTCTTAGTTTGGATTTTGCCATTACTCACAAAACCACCTGCCCGATGGCCGTGGTTTATCAAGTCGTTAGCCAAGAGCCAATGTCAGATCACGGATCCAACCAAGCACCTCGATTTCCACCGCAGCCCAGCGACCTCTGGACGTCCAACTCCAGGAAATCAGACACCGCAGCCCCAGACTCTCCCAGGATCCACGGCGGTAACTCCGCTCCGAGCAGGAACGCGGATCCAACGGCGACAGTCTCCCACACCGCCGCACTTCCTCACAACAGCAGCAGCCCCAGACTCGACAGCCGAAAGCCGACACAGCACCCAGGTCCACCAGGCCCTCAAAGGCAGGCCGTCAACCAGCAGCCACCGCCCACAAACCCGATGCCAGAACATCGGCCTCACGGCTTCAACAGTCCTCAGAGCCAACGACACGACACCGCATCACCCCCGAGCAACGAAAGTGTGTCGATAATCAGCTATATTAATTTGGCCCATTAGATTTTGAATTGGTTGTTTGAAAAATGTATAGCTCCCGAGCAGCGCAGCGCAGCGCTCATCTGCCTCCAAATTGGCATTACTTCTTATACTCCTCCTGGGTGTTGTGTTGATCATTTGCAGCTGTTGTCAATTAGGTGTGTAGAGGAGAGAGGAAGGCAGGGTGCCGGGCAGGATTCTTACATTACCCTCCCCTCAAGAATCGCCTCCCCGCGACCTGAAGCACTTCTCAGGGTGTGCCCTGAATAATGTGGTGATGAGGCTGGGGTCCAAGATGAAGGACCTCGGGATCCAAGAGCGTTCCTTTGGACCGTAACCCTCCCAGTCGACCAAATACTGGAACCCCCGGCGCCGAACGTCCAAGATACGGTGGACCGTGAAGCCTGGATGGTTTTCAATGAGATGGGGGGGGGGGGGGGGTCGGCAGGAGGGCACAGCGGGCTTTCTGTGATGGGCTTGAGTTGAGACACTTGGAATGTGGGTTGAATCCACATAGTTGTGGTTAGCTGGAGTCTCACTGCCGTGGGACTGATAATACGTGTGATGCTAAAGGGACCAATGAAGTAGGGAGCCAACTTATGTGGGGTGTCCTTGAGGTGGATGTTATGGGTTGACAGCCAGACCCTTTGTCCAACCTTTTATGATGGAGCTGCAGATTGGCGACGATCCGTAATCTCCTAGTTTTTAGCAGCTGTGTGCAGCAGGGCGAGCTTAGTTTGGTGCCAGACCCGACAACATCTCCTGAAGTGATGTTGCACAGAGGGAACTGCTACATCACTTTCTTGGTGGGGAAATAATGGTGGAGTGTAACCAAGGGAAGCTTCAAATGGAGACATACCAGTAGCAGATGATGAGTGGGTGTTGTGGGCATATTCCACCCATACCAGGTGTTGGCTCCATGTGGAAGGGTTGTCCTCTACCACACACCTGAGGGCAGCCTCTAGTTCTTTATCGGCCTGTTCAGCCTGACCATTAGACTGCGGGTGGTATCCTGATTTTAGGCTGACAGAGGCCCCTAAGGAATTACAAAAGTTCTTCTATACCTGTGATATGAATTGGGGTCCTCTGTCAGAAACAATGTCCGATGGGATGCCGTGAACTCGAAAAACATGTTGGACCAACAGCTGGGCCGTCTCCAAGGCCGAGGGAAGCTGGGGCAATGGAACAAAATGAGCTGCTTTAGAGCTGCATCAGGTTCAGACGTTTGGGCCTCTAGGATGTCTTTTTCAATTGACCAGATTAACGGACCGACCACACAGGATGAGGGTAGAATGTTTGGTTCCTGTTCGGTGTCCTCTGGTGGTGAGAACTGGCAAGACAGGGCGTCAGGCTTCACATTTTTGGAGCCAGGTTTGAAAGTTAATACAAAGTTAAATCTTGTAAAAAACAATGACCATATAGCCTGTCTGGGGTTTAATCTCCTGGCCTCGCGGAGATAATAGAGGTTCTTGTGATCAGTCCAAATGAGGAATGTTGTGTCTGTGCCCTCGAGCCAGTGTCGTCACTCCTCCAAGGCCAACTTGACGGCAAGGAGCTCACGGTTGCCTACATCGTAGTTCTGTTCAGCAGATGAAAGGCGTCGAGAGAAGAACGCACAGGGGTGCACTTTGTTGTCAATAGGTGACCTTTGAGACAAAATGGCTCCTACGCCAGTGTCTGATGCATCAACCTCAAGGATAAACTGTCTCTTAGGATCAGGGTGACAAAGAATAGGGGTAGAGGAAAAAAGTCTCTTTAGCTCACCAAAAGCCGTTTCTGCCTCATGAGTCCACTTAAAAGTCCACAGGGTGGAGGTCAGTTGGGTGAAAGGAGAAGCGATCCTCCTGTAGTTCTTGATGAACCTACGGTAAAAGTTGGCAAAGCCCAGAAATTGCTGCAGCTGCTTCCGTGTCTCAGGCGTTGGCCATTCCACCACTGCCTTCGTTTTCTCAGGGTCTGTGTGGTATTTTCCTGCTTCAAAAATAAAGCCCAAAAAGGAGACAGATTGTACATGAAATTCAGATTTTTCGGCTTTAACGTATAGTTGGTTCTCATATAATCGTTGTAGGATGGTTCTGACATAGTGAACGTGTTGCTTCTCATCCCATGAGTAGGTTAATATGTCGTCCAGGTACACAAATACAAAAATGTTCAAAAAGTCTCTCAAAATGTCGTTAACCAATGTTTGAAAAACTTCAGGGGCATTGGTGAGACCAAATGGCATGACTAAATACTCAAAATGTCCCAGGGGGATCTTAAATGCTGTCTTCCACTCATCACCTTCCTTGATTTGGACGAGGTGATAAGTGTTACAGAGATCCAGTTTGGAAAATATTTTAGCAGAGTGCAATTGTTCATGGATGGAGTCTATTAGTGGTAAGGGGTATTTATTCTTAATAGTGATCTGATTTAATCATCTATAGTCTATGCAAGGATGTAAGGTTTTGTCTTTTTTAGCCACAAAGAAAAAATCCTGCCCTAACAGGAGAGGTGGAGGGACGAATTATTCCCAAGTTCAACGATTCAGAGATATACTCCTTCATAGAGTCATGTTCTGGACCAGACAAATTGTAAAGGCGGCTAGAAGGAAGAGGAGCCCCTGGTAGTAAATCAATTGCACAATCATATGGATGGTACAACAGTAATGATAGGGCCTTTTGTTTACTAAATACAGGAGCAAGGTCATGGTATACTGTAGGATATTTAGACAAATCGACCGGATCGGGTGCCTCAGGATGTTTAACAGTAGAGGGAACAGCAGTTCTTAAACAGTTCATAAAATATTGTGGGCTCCATCGTTCTACTCTTTTAGCCCTCCAATTAATTACGGGGTTGTGTTCTCTGAGCCAAGGAAAACCCAGGATAAGCAGTGTAATGGGCGATTCAAATACAAAAAACTCACTGTGTTCATGATAGTTTCTATAGATCATGAGATGTATCGGTAGAGTCTTCTTAAGAACTGAGGCGAACTTTTGATCCGTTAGTCCGGCCATCGTCAGTGGAGTGAGGAGAGGTTGTGTAGGGATGGATAGGAGCTCAACCAAGTCCTGGCTAATGAGGTTTTGCTCAGCCCCAGAGTCCACTAGAGCAGCAACCAACTAACTTTCTTGATCAACAATAATGGTGGTGTTAAGTTCCAAGTGAGAGACAGGAGAAGAAGAAGAGTTTCTCACCAATATCTCCTGTCTTATTGGTGAGAGGAGCCATTTCCCAAGAGCGGGCAGCGAGCAATAAAATGTCCTTGTTCTCCACAGTAGATACAAGCTTTATTGTTAATTCTTCGTTGTCTTTCTTCTGGAGAGAGGCGAGTGCGACCCAACTGCATTGGTTCTGGTTCTGAGTCGGGTTTGTACTCAAGCGTTAGTGTAGGTGGTTGTCTCAGCGTGGAGTGAAACCCAGAAGCAGTGGAACTCTGGGAAACGTAGTCTCTTCTATTGAAAACAGGTTGACGTTTTGATGTAGAGGGGAAACCGGAAGTAGGTGAATTCTGGGAATTGTAGTTTCTTTCCCACCTTTGTTCTTGTAGCTGATTATTGATACCTGTAGCTAACTGAATTAATTTGTCTAAACTTTGTGGCTCTTCTAGTGCTGCCAAATGGTCTCTTATGGAGTTGGAGAGAGAGTGTAAGAAAGTACCTCTGAGTGCGACCTTTCCCCACCTGGTTCAGGCGGCAGTGATTCTAAACTCCAGAGCATGAGCCGTAACAAAGCATCTGCCTTGTTGAAGGGTGAGTAGATGTTTAACTGCTTCTGCTTGTTGGAGGGGTTGATCGAACACACAAATAAACTCTTCTAAAAAGGGAGGAAAAGGTTAAGGTACTGACAAGGTGAGAGGATAAATGAGCATGAGCCCAACGTAATGCGTCCCCCTTTAGCTGAGTGATGAAAAAGGAGATTTTAGCAGCATCTGAAAAATAAAGACTGGGTGCTCTCTGAAACGTTAGTTCACACTGAAGTTCGAAACCCCAACACAGTTCAGGCTCTCCCCTAAAAAGTTCAGCCGGTGTTAAATTTTGCTCTGTGGTGGTCATTTGGGGAGGATTATGAATAGGAAGACTGACCTCAGGTGTAGAAGTTGCAGCAGGTGGCAGGAGCTGAGTCATCCCTTGTTTGACTGAAAACAACATGCTGCCCAGTTCTTGGAGATTAGACTGGTTAGTCTTTTGCAGGTTTAACAAGTGTTCAAGAGTAGCTTCATTTTTCTCAACTCTGTGTAACATAGCCTGAAGAGTGAGTTGGTTCTGTTCAGATCTGGCTTCTTTCAGGGGTACTTGATTTGGCTGGGACATTCTTGTTATGAATGCGGGTGTACCCAGACAAAAGACCAGAACTGAACAGAGACCAGGACTCAGATAATCGTTCACAGTGTTTATTTACAGGAGTGTGGTTAATAAAGACATCAATGTGAAGGAACAGGAACACCTGGGGAGAGAGCGAGAAATTAAAGGGCTGTTGTTGGATGAGAACTTGTCTTATTGGATTATTCTTACGGTGGGTAGCAGGAAACGGAATGAGAAGGTCTTTGGTCCAGATGATCTCCAGTAGCACAAGGTAAAACAACAAGTAGACAAAGCAAGTGGTGGAAGGCATACAGCAGCTGTAGAGAGGCAGGAGGAGTCAAAGCTCATATGGGACTCAAGCAGGGCAGGTAAACAGCAAGATCCAAACTCTGAGGAAGCACAGAGAAAAACACATTAGTTTCCACTAATATCAGAGATGAACTGGCCAGAACACAACTACTGTTGGTAGGCAATGTCCCCGCGCCTGCAGAGTGGTTCCTGAAGCTTCTTATACTCCTCCTGGGTGTTGTGTTGATCATCTGCAACTGTTGCCAATTAGGAGTGTAGAGGAGAGAGGAAGGCAGGGTGCAGGGCATGACTCTTACATGAATGACACTTTTTATGGATATCTTTGAGAAATGGCTTTCTTCTTGCCACTCTTCCATAAAGGCCAGATTTGTGCAGTGTACGACTGATTGTTGTCCTATGGAAAGACTCTCCCACCTCAGCTGTAGATATATGCAGTTCATCCAGAGTGATCATGGGCCTCTTGGCTGCATCTCTGATCAGTCTTCTCCTTGTTCGAGATGAAAGTTTAGAGGGACGGCTGGGTCTTGGTAGATTTGCAGTGGTCTGAAACTCCTTCCATTTCAATATGATTGCTTGCACAGTGTTCCTTGGGATGTTTAAAGCTTGGGAAATATTTTTGTATCCAAATAATGCTTTAAACTTCTCCACAACAGTATCTCGGACCTGCCTGGTGTGTTCCTTGGTCTTCATGATGCTCTCTGCGCTTTGAACAGAACCCTGAGACTATCACAGAGCAGGTGCATTTATACAGAGACTTGATTACACACAGGTGGATTCAATTTATCATCATCAGTCATTTGGGACAACATTGGATCATTCATAGATCCTCACTGAACTTCTGGAGTGAGTTTGCTGCACTGAAAGTAAAGGGGCCGAATAATATTGCACGTCCCACTTTTCAGTTTTTTATTTGTTAAAAAAGTTTGACACATCCAATAAATTTCATTCCACTTCACGATTGTGTCTCACTTGTTGTTGATTCTTTACAAAAAAATAAAAATTTTATATATTTATGTTTAAAGCCTGAAATGTGGCAAAAGGTTGAAAAGTTCAAGGGGGCCGAATACTTTCTCAAGGCACTGTATTTAGTGGCTACCACAACCCAACTGAGTGTGTATCTGATAAACACCTTAATCTTTTTTTGTTGTCCGGAAACATATTTGTGCAGTGACACAACCAGGCTGGCTGCAGGTAGGCTTTAAGCCATTGAAAACCCTTTATCTAATGCCTATTTGTCATTTCTGACTTCAACTTTTAGATGTCTCTGTTTGTAAAAAAAAAAAAAAAAGCCTTCAGCTGGTTGTGTATTCTAAAAGTGTGAACTGGTGAGTTTGTTTGGAGCTTGGAAACAACACAGGTCGCCGAGCTAACAGAGACGTCGCTTGGCATGAGTTTCAGCTGTACGACCAAAAAACATCACCTTAAGTAATATTTCCCGACACGTTTGTGTGTTTACGGCATTTTCACAAAGGTAAGGATGAATCGATGTTTCAGTCCTATGTGGTGATTTATTACTACGCATATGGTGATAAGAGTTGTTAACTTGTTTCAGTCTTAGCATCAGCAGCTAGCTTGCTAACTTTACACAAGCTGCAGAGCTATATAAATAATCCGCAAATTCTATCTATTTTTCAGGCAAACCAGCTTATGATTGTCTTGAGTCATCCAGACTGGGTTCCTTACAACACTGTACCTGTAACCCCACTGGCTCAAGTTGCACAGACATCAGAGATGGATGAAGCTGCACCCCCAGGTTTAGCTGCCCACTCAGGGTCCAGAGGTGAACAGCTCAGCTGCTGATTGTGTAGCCACAGACGTGCTGAAATTAACCGCTTGCTGGAGAACAGGAAATTGAAGGAAGAGCTGTTCCAAAAAAAAAAAATGGATGAGTAATTCTTACAAGATGATGTGATGGTCAGGTACCACACTGGGCTTCCATGTTTGGCTGTTTTGATGGGTGTGCTGACTCAACTTTTTCCCCGTCTACCACAGACAGTCAAAAACGTTCACCTTTTCAGGTGTTCCTCATAACCCTAATGCGCCTGAGGCTGAATCTGCCAGTCCAGCCCATTGCACACCTCTTCAGCATTGACCGACAGACTGTGGTCATGGTTTTACTACAAAATTGTGACCATGTGTTGTGTTTTGACTATTGTGTGCCCCAGTGTTGTTTTGAAACTATGAAATGTTAAATAATCTTGTCAACTGAACATGAACTAACCATTAAATAACGCTGAACTAAACTTGAAATCTTTAACATTTTGCATATTGTGAATAAATGATGGAAGAATAATTAAATGTTCTAGTATATTTATTTGTGTCACAACAATGAGTCTTGTAAACAAAGATATAATATTGGCAGTGTAAACAAAGACATTTGAACATGTATTTTAACACAAAATCTGAAATGAATATTGCACTGAAAATGTCAGATTAAAACTGCTAAAAAACCTTGCAAATTTCAATATAGAACAGTGATGAAAAATTAAAAGTAACAAAATATTACTAAATTTTCAACTTAAAACAATAGACCTTTTACACGACAACCGGAAGTGGCGTCTCCTGGTGCTTGGTCACTTCCTGTTATTGTGAGTCTATGCAAATGCAAGGCTTTTCTTTCGCTGATGTGGAGGAAATCACAGCGGCAAATTTTTGAACCAATAAACTTAAGAAAGGATAAAAGTTCTTCCATGAAGAATCTATACACAGCTATCAAGGTAAGAAAAGACGTAGCTTAGCGAGCTAACTGTTAGCTACAACATGAAGTACATAAACATCGTAATAAAGCCTAATTTAGTGTGCTAATTATTTAGAATATTTGAGACGGACGTGGTTGTAGTGCAAACGTACGGACGGGCCACCAGATGTAGTAGAACATATGCTGTCATATATTCATACTGTTAAAACGGATTCTTTCATTTTTCTGGACTGTATAATAACGTGCACCTGAATTTAATAAAATGTGGACGGAAACGTTAATTATCTTTGACTCACCAAGACAGTGGGTCATTTATTAACATAATCAAGTTTAACACATGACACATTTACATTAATTGGCAAGAATTGAAAATAACGACAGCTTATTAATCAGTTTAGCAAGGAGTAAACAACACGGCGATTGTTTTCTCACTTCCAGCAGAACCACAAACGTCAACCACACGGCGGTGATTGAAAAACTTTGCTTCAGACATTTCTAAAAATATCTGTAATGATTTTTAGCAGATAGAAGAATTTTAAAGATGGAAAGATGAAGTTTATCTTGAGAGAGATATGTGAGGGAATTTGTCTGTTTTAACCAGAACATGCACGCTCCTTTGGAAATCAGCTTGCCCCAACCGTACACTTTTGGTGAAGATCGACTTTTACCTTTCCGAAGATATCTCAGTTCCGGCGTAAAGTTCCACTTCGAGCCACTTTTCAGTGTCTCCGTAAGAACAGCTAAACCTCCGGAGTCGTGAGATCATCCAGGCCAGACTTTCATAATTCCCAAATCTTTTCTCTTCAGTTTGATTCTCTTTTCAACAGCATCCTGAATTCCAGCCTTCATGAACTCTGGAACTGCTGAGTTTCAGAACTGCAGAACTTCTTCATCTACTCCCAAACGACTGGAGCTGCAAACTCTCCAGCCGACTCCAACTGGAGGTGGAACCTCTTGAAGAACTCTCCATCAGATTTACTGCTTCAAAGCTCGGTTGAACTAGGAAGTGCCAACATTTAAAGAAGCTCACTTCCGGTTCATTTGAGAACTTTCTGATTGGTCGATGGACCAAAACAGAGGTGTGTTTTGTGATGTAAGGTGTTATGAAAAGTCAAGGAAAAAGATTAAGATTGTTTAAGAACAGACAAAAGATTGTTATGAAGAATTCAGACTTCGTGGAGCCACTTCTCCAGTATCTTGCTGTAAAAGTTAAACATGACATTTCTTTTTCAGTAAACTTGCAGTTGACCGAAACTTGAACTTTGAACAACTTACACCACCTCGCTCATTGAAGACAGAAAATCAGACAATGCATCATTAACCTGATTTCTTCTTTGAATGAGGATTAAGAATCATTATTACTGTTTCACAGTTAATAAAAAATGAGTAGTTCACTTCAACATGTAAACATTGTTTGAACTAACACAATTTGATTATCAAACATTTGTAAAATAGTAATGATAATAGAGAATAGTCTTCTTTCACTTGATTAACTCAAGAAAGAAAGTCTCAGGATGGGTCAACCTGTATTTCTGGATGCAAATCAATGAAATGACAAGTTCTGTCCCATATGGTCCTTAGGTCAAGGTTTTGACCTTCAGGCCTAGTTCACTACATGGTATAAACTTTTAAATGATATTTTAACATTCTGATATGTGTTTGCCATTACAGTTTGTGAAAGAAAACGTACTAGATGTTAGTTATGAGATGCTATGATGCTTGATGTTCAAATTACGCTACTTCTGCATAACAATAGGTCAAATATTGTCGAGGGGCAGGTAGTTGTCAGAGCTAAATGCTGTATTTATGACAGCTGAAGAACTTTCACATACGATGGACAACTTATGTACTACTGAGAGCTTATATTCTAACCTAACAGGTGGGAATCATGACAGTCAGTCTACGTTCCTACCCCAACCTATGGTCACAAACTCAGGGTAGTGACTGAAATAATGAGAATGCGGATAAAGGCATTTGAAATGATTTCTGAAATTTTCTCCTCTGGGTAGCTAGACTCTACCTTTGAGATAGGCTGAGAAGTTTGGTTATCTATGAGAGACTTGACATATGCCCCTTTTCCATTAGTACCTGTAGTACCGGTACAGAACGGCTCTACTCTACTCAGTATGGTTCACGTTGTGTTTCCATTATGCTTTCAGTGCCGGTTCCAGTTCACCAATCGATCTACGTTCCTACCCTCTTCTATGGTCATGAGCTTTGGGTTGTGACCGAAAGAACAAGATCTCGGATACAAGCGGCCGAAATGAGTTTTCTCCGCAAGGTGTCTGGGCTCTCCCTTAGAGATAGGGTGAGAAGCTCAATCATCCGGGAGGGATTCAGAGTCGAGCCGCTGCTTCTCCACATCGAGAGGAGCCAGTTGAGGTGGCTCGGGCATCTGTTTAGGATGCCACCTGGATGCCTCCCTGGTGAGGTGTTCCAGACACGTCCCACCGGGAGGAGACCCAGAGGAAGACCCAGGACATGCTGGAGGGACTATGTTTCTCGGCTGGCCTGGGAACACCTCGGGATTCCCCCGGAGGAGCTGGCCCAAGTGGCTGGGGAGAGAGAAGCCTGGGCCTCCCAACTTAAGCTGCTACCCTGTGACCCGACACCAGATAAGCAGAAGAAAATGGATGGATGGATACCGGTTCCAGTTGGCAGGGTACACATTTACGTCACCACCTCTCTCCAGCTGGTGGCGGTGAGATGCTGAAACTGTTTTCAGTACAGGGTGAGAATTTATTTTGAAATTGTGTGTATGTATGTATGTATGTGTAAATAT
>NC_056507.1:42777232-42788842 GCF_014905685.2 Nematolebias whitei
TATATATCCTGCTGCATGATCAATAATACAGGTAGAAAATTCTAAAAAAAAGTTCAATCTAGTTCTCTGGACATTCAAAAAACCAAAAAACAAAACAGAGCAAAAAAAATGTAGATACATTTCGTTTTTCATCCGAACGACTTCCTCAGTCTGAGGTGCTGTATTCAGCTCAGTCTCTTAAATAGCACCTTCTCAGAGTGGATCAACCAGGTTGCTGCTGATAACCAAAACCAACTGCTCACATGGTCAAGAATGACCATCAGCCCAACAATGGATCATTAGCACACTGATGGCTGTTTACTATTCACAGAAGGTTGAAAGATACTAGCAATAACAACATTGTAAGAAGGGGACATTTGAACCCGGAGGCCTCCACCCCTGTTTAATGATGGACAATTTATTTTCACAAAGATGGCCTCCTTTACTCCTCTCTCAAACCATCGTTCCTCTCTGTCCAGGATGTGAACATCTTCATCGTTTAGTTTTTTGGTCTTTTGAACGTCCAGGGTACCAGATTGAACTTATATATATATAACATATTACTTTTGAAAACTTTAGATCCTCTTTTTTTCTGGAAATAAATAGCTTTTTTGGATCATTATTTCCTCTGGTGTCAGATGCTGTGCAGCTGGAAGGATTTTTACAGAGATATCTTGGCTTTTGGACATTTGTTATGATGCGTAACCATAACAACAAGTTTGTTTTTTACAAGCGGGAGCAGCTGATTAACATCTCTAAAGCTCTAATAATATCTCAACTACAGCCCCAAATCCCAAATGATTTGAAAAGGAGGCGTTGTGGATGCAGAGCAGGAGCAAAGAAGAGGGAGAAAGAGAGAAAAATGAAGTTTAAACCATCTCTTCTATCGATCGTGATGTGCAATGTTAAATCACTGGGAAACAAGTTGGATGAACTTCAGGCCCTAACAAGGACCCATCCAGAGTATCAGGAATGCAGCTTTATGTGTTTCATTGAGACATGGCTGCAGGATCATATCCCCGACTCCAGCATTTCTCTGCCAGGCTTTCTGTCCATACGAGCAGATAGAGATTTAAATAGGAGTGGCAAAAAAAGGACGTGGGTTGGCAGTGCTTGTGAACAACAGATGGTGTAATCCTGGACATGTTACTGTGAAGTGTCGTCTCTGCAGTCCAGATATTGAACTGTTAGCAATAAGTTGTTGTCCATATTATTTGCCAAGAGAGTTCACCAGTGTTATTTTGGCAACTGTTTACATTCCACCCAATGCTGTTGCTGAGACTGCGTGTGATATCATTAGCTCTGAGGTTGCTAAGCTACAGACAAAACACCCTAGTGTGTTTGTTGCAATATCTGGGGATTTTAATCATGCCTCACTCTCTGCTACACTTCCGATATTCCAACAGTTTGTCAGTTGCTCTACCAGAGAAAACAAAATGCTGGACTTGTTTTATGCAAATGTCAAGGATTCATACATCTCTAAATCAAGACCCCCTCTTGGCAAATCAGATCACAATCTTGTGTTTCTCTGCTCAAAATTTAAACTCCTTGTTCAGATGCAACCTGTAATAAAGAGAACAGAGAGAAAATGGTCAATGGAAGCTGAAGAAGCCCTGCGGGGTTGTTTTGAGACTACAGACTGGGATGCACTGTGCCAGCCACATGGAGAAGACATCAATGCCATGACTGAGTGTGTGACCGACTATATAAACTTCTGTGTAAACAACACCATCCCCACCAGAACAGTGAGATGATTCCCCAATAACAAACCCTGGATTACCACTGACCTGAAGGAATTGCTAAACCAGAAAAAAGAGCCTTCAAGGAGGGAGACAAGGAATTATTCAGGAGTACACAGAAGCAACTAAAAGTCAAGATCAGAAACAGCAATGAGGTGTAAAAGAAGAAGCTGGAGAGCAAGCTCCAGCATAACAATTTCCGAGAGGTGTGGTCAGGGATGAAAAAGATCACAGGCTTCAAACAGAAGGAAGATCAGAAGGATGGAAGCCTGAACAGAGCCAATGACCTGAGCACGTTCTTCAATAGGTTCAGTTCAGGAACATGCTCAGCATCCTCCTCTCTTGCCTAACAGATATACCACCCTCCTTTGACCCAAAGCTGTCCCATCACACCTCAAATATTGTATCTACCACCATGGATCTTTCTTCTACATATTGGTCTTCAACCAAATCAGAAGATGCTGATACCTCGCTACCTAGGTGAGGAAGCAGCTGGAGAGGCTGAACCAGAATAAGGCTGCATGTTCAGATGGTGTCAGTCCCAGAGTCCTGAAGGTCAGTGCAGAGCAGCTCTGTGGGGTTCTGCAGTACCTCTTCAACCTTAGCCTGACCCAGGAGAAGGTTCCAGTGTTGTGGAAAACATCCTGCCTTGTTCCAGTGCCAAATAAAACTCACCTATCAGTCCTCAATGACTATAGACCTGTTGCCTTGACATCCCACATCACGAAGATCCTAGAGATACTTCTTTTGGCCCACCTGACTAAACAAACAAGCATATATCAGGACCCCCTGCAGTTTGCTTATCGGCGTGGACTTGGAGTTGAATATGCCATCATACACCTTCTTCAGCAAACTCACTGTCATCTAGAAAAGGCAGACAGCACTGTGGCAGTCATGTTCTTTGCTTTCTCCAGTGCATTTAACACAATCCAGCCTAATCTGCTTCGTCAGAAACTCCAGAAGACTCAGGTGGAGGCCAGGTGGAGGCCTGACAAAACAGACCACAGTTTGTGAAACTGAAGGGTTGTGTGTCCAACTAGATTGTCAGTAGCTCAGGAGCACCACACACACCATTCCTTTTCACTTTGTACACCTCAGATATCCAGTACAAAACAGACTCCTGTCATCTGCAGAAATATTCAAATCACTCTGCACTGGTTGGGTGTATCAGAGATGCACAAGAAGCTGAGTACAGGGAACTGGTGGACCGCTTTGTAGCATGGTGTGGAAACAATCATCTCATCTTGAATGTGAACAAAACAAAGGAGATGATTGTAGATTTCAGGAGAAACAGGAACAGGTCCAACCCTATTTCCATCATGGGAGAAGAAGTGGAGGTGGTGGAGAAGTATAAATACCTTGGGGTTCACTTGGAAAACAGACTGGACTGGAAATACAACAGTGAAGCCATTTACAAGAAGGGACAGAGCAGACTGTACTTCTTAAGGAAGCTGAAGTCCTTCAGTGTTTACAGCAAGATGTTGCAAATCTTATATAAGTCTGTTGTAGAGAGTGCTATCTCGTCTTCCATCATCTGCTGGAGTAGCAGCACCAGAGCAAGTGACTTAAAAAAGATCAACAAGCTCATAAAGAAGGCTGGCTCAGTTCTGGGGAATCCTCTAGAACCTTTGGAGATGATTGTACAAAGAAGAATTCTTCATAAAATGAAGAACATTATACACAACCCTGGGCAGCACAGTGGTGCAACTGGTAGAGCTGCCTCTCAGTGAGCAGGTCCTTGGTTCAAACCCTGGTCCAGGGGCCTTTCTGGGCAGAGTTTGCATGTTCTCTCCGTGCATGCGTGGGTTTCCTCCGGGTGCTCCAGTTTCCTCCCACAGACCAAAAACATGCATGTTAAGCTGATTGGTAACTCTAAATTGTCCCTAGGTGTGAGTGAGAAAGTGAATGGTTGTTTGTCTCGTTTGTCTCTATGTGGCCTTGTGATAGACTTGCGACCCATCCAGGGTGTACCCAGCCCCTCGCACAGTGATTGCTGGACATGGGCACCGGCGACCCCCGTGACCCAAAATGGAAAAAGCGGGTAAAGATAATAGATGGATGGATAGACAACCCTCAGCATCCTCTTCATCAGACTGTCATACAACAACAGAATGTCTTCAGTCAGAGGCTTCTTCAGATCCTCTGTAAGACAGACCACTACAAGAGATCCTTCCTGCCACATCCATCAGCATCTATAACAACTCTTTAATGAAACCAGGATGAACCAGGTCAAGCCATTTTTGAACCAGAAACAGCAGCAGAAGCGCCTGACCTGGGCTACAGAGAAGCAGCACCGGACTGTTGATCAGTGGTCCAAAGTACTTTTTTTCGGATGAAAGCAAATTTTGCATGTCATTCAGAAATCAAGGTGCCAGAGTCTGGAGGAAGACTGGGGAGAAGGAAATGACAAGCTCTGAAGCTAACCTAGCCCTTTAGAACACTACACTACTAAGAACCACAGACCCAGATAGCAAAGATTCAGACGAGAGTGATGATCTAGCGACCCCTGACCGAACTAAGGAATGCCCAAGGATTATGATTTTGGATAAAGCGGCTTGTCTACGAACCCTGCTGTGGGGACTTGTAGGCTATTCATAGGCTTTGTAATGTTGTTGGCTATATTATACCAGGCAGGAATCAGACCATGGAGCCTGAAACACGTAAAGGTTTCCCTTCATGCCATAAGATGCCACCTGTGCCTTGGGGATGAAGTGCGGGGCTACAAATGGGTAGGCCCAAACAAGATTTATTCTAATCTCACGTCTATATCCAGAAGAAATCTGGAAAAATGTGGCAAAGGAGAGAATGTGCATATTTGTTTATGGTATGAAACTGTGAGTTATACCGTGAGCCGCAAGGTACAGGAGGTAGTCCATAAAGTTGGGGAAGTGATCAAAGAAAGAGGAAAGACAGTTGAAGGATGGATGGTCGATCTATTCCTTCAGATCTGGCCTTATTTGGTAAGCCTGGTTGGAGTAGTGGCCGTAGCCTTATTAGGACATGTGCTCCTACAAGAATGCCTTAAAGCTATGTGCCAACCATGGGAGAGGAACTACAATCCACTCCCTCCTGAACCGGGCATTGGACCAGCATAACATGACAAGGGTATGGAAGTAGAATCACATCTGCCCCGCAACAGCAGTGAGCAAGACCTAAGATTTGGATACCATGATGTCTAACTCCAGAAGCCTAACAGTAGCCACTACTTTGCCAGACGTGAGTACAATGCTATGGACACCTTTCACCACAACAAATAGCTCACCCACTATGCCACACTGTCCAACGTACTACAAATGGGGCAAGTACAATATTATCTACTGCTATTTGCATGGATGTGTTATTGCCACACTGGAGAATGGGACGACAGCCGATGAGTGCGTTACTTTACTGTTCTCCAAAGCTACGCGAAGCTGATTGTTTCACACGTGTTACTTCAAAGAGCTGAGTTGCTACCATCCATATTTGTCACTTACTTACTGGGACAAGTCAAACCAACCTGCCGACATATTGTTGTACTCACGGTGTGTGGTGATCGTGGACTCCCTGGTGTTGACCCTCGAGTGTGTGGCAAAGAACCACCCTTCACCAGTGCCCTCCCCACACTGCAGGAACATAACTGGACGCATAGTGGCCGTAGTAACGGAAGGAGCAATTTCTATCACAGTCCTAACACATATGTTGTATCTGACCCTGTCCTAGTAAGTCTGGAGCAGAAGACGTTGGACCCTGAAGCTAGTCACCCTGGTATTATGGGGTTTGATGTGGGGAATATGTTCCATCCTGTATTGGACCAGAATTTGTACAGCAAAACCGATTGTTGTCTGGATGATGACTTATGCTGCCATTTTTAAAGGTAGTATTGAGACAGCTCCTGTTGTACCGGGAACGGATGAATAGTCAACTCCAATCCGATCCCCGTGGCTCAGATCATTAGCCATTCGAAGAAACTAACGTTGAAGAATGACAAAATTCAACTCAAAAATTCAAAAATACTTTATTAATCCCAAAGGGAAATTATTTGTTGTTGTAACTCATTATCCTCATTTCATTAAGAGATGTTATAGATGTTGATGTTGTAGGCAGGAAGGATCTCTTGTAAAGGTTCATCCCACAGTGGATCCTAAGAAATTGGCTGCAGATGCTGTCCCATCCATCCACCCAGGCTCAGCTGGCCTCTCGGTTCCCCCGGGCTGTAGGACCGCCCAAATGCCAGGCAGAACTCCTCCCAGAGTGATGGTCACTCCTCCCAGCAGTCTGCCGAGCTCCTCATTGCTGCGGACAGCCAACTGTAGGTGCCGAGGGACGATCCTGTCCTTCTGTTGTCATGAACCGTGTTTCCTGCTAGTTCCAGGATCTCAGTGGTCAGGCACTCGAGCACAGCTGGCAGGTAGATGAGAATGCGTCCACAGAACATCCTTTTCAACTAATTTGAGATTTGGGGCTGTAGTTGAAATATTAGTTGAGCTTTTGAGGTGTTAATCAGCTGCTGTTGGCTGTAGAAAACTGCCTTGTTGCCATGGTTACGCATCATAACAAATGTTCAAAACTAAAACAGTTTCAGTAAAAACCCTTCCTGCTACACAACATCTGATACCAGAGGAAATAGTAAAAAAAAAAATCATGATTTACATCCAGAAAAAGAGGAATTAAAGTTTCTAAAAGCAAAATCTCAGAATGAAAGTAACAGAGCTGCTCCAACATGCAGCCACCTTGAGCGGCACAATTCTAGAACATTTGGAGACAGTCCAACTGTCTACCAGATGACTGACCTTCCTAAGAACTAAAGTCCAATCAGAATATGACACCAAGCTAGTAAAAGGGAAAACTGAGTTGTCCAGTAAAGAGATCTCCTATTTAAACCAGGCCTACTGGCAAGTCGGGGCTGAACGGGACCGTGGAGTTGGAAGGATGAGGGCAATATAGCTTTACCCCCAGAAGCTACTCATACCATACCATACCATACCATACCATACCATACCAATTTATTTATAAAGCACTTTAAACAGTGATAAAGCACACCAAAGTGCTGTACAGGGACAAACAGAACAAGCACATAGCAACAGATTACATAACAGGACACCAAAAAGTAGAAACCAACAAAAACAATAATGGATAACAACAACAACCGCAACATGACTAACACAGTGTGATGCACACAGACTCAGCACAGATCACACAGTGCAGAAAGCCAGGGAATTAAAGTGTGTTTTTAAGCGAGATTTAAAAACTGTGAGGGAGGGTGCCTGTCTAACGAGCAGATGTAACTCATTCCAAAGTCTTGGGCCTGCTACAGAGAAGGCCCTGTCACCTCTGCGCTTGAGACGGGTTCCTGGGACTGTTAGGAGCAACTGGTCTGCTGATCTGAGAGAACGTGGTGGGACATACGGCTGGAGCAGATCAGTAAGATAGGAGGGGGCAGAGCTGTTTAGTGATTTATAGACATACAAGAGCATTTTGAATTTGATTCGAAGGTGAACCGGAAGCCAGTGTAGGGAGGCCAAAACAGGTGTAATGTGCTCTCTTTTGCTTGTGCTGGTCAAAAACCGGGCTGCTGCATTTTGGACCAGTTGGAGTCTAGCTATGGAGGTCTGACTGATACCAAAAATGAGTGAGTTACAATAGTCGAGCCTGGATGTAATGAATGCATGAATTACTGTCTCCAGGTTATTTTTGGACAATATGGGCTTCAGCTTAGACAGTCGCCTCAGCTAGAAAAAGCAGGATTTAACAATCATATTTACATGATTGTTGAGTTTCAGAGAAGGGTCAAGTATCACTCCTAGATTAGTGACTCTTTGTTTCACTAACGGTGACAGAACGGAAAGGTCGACACAGTGGTTGGTGATTGTGTCATTGGGAGGAAACAGCATAACTTCAGATTTCTTCTCGTTGAAACTCAAGAAATTTAACGCCATCCAATCTCTGATGTCAGCCAGGCAGTCCAGTAATGGTTGAATAGAGCGAGTACCGTTGAGTCTGAGGGCGAAGTAGATTTGGCAGTCATCGGCATAGAAATGAAAAGGTATGTTATGTTTCCTGAAAATAGCACCTAGTGGCAGCAGGTATAAAGAAAATAGAAGAGGACCAAGGATGGACCCTTGTGGTACCCCCCATTTAAGCGCTGCCAAGGCTGAACTAAAATCTTTGATGGAGACACAAAAGGACTTGTCAGCGAGGTAAGATCTAAACCATTCGAGGGCTGACCCAGTGATGCCCACCCACTGCTCTAACCTTGCAATGAGGATCTTGTGGTCAATTGTATCAAAGGCAGATGTGAGGTCCAGTAAGAGAAGGAGCACATAATCACCAGAGTCTGTGAATAGGAGAATGTCGTTAAAAACCTTGAGTAGAGCAGTTTCAGTGCTGTGGAGAGGTTTAAAGCCAGACTGGAATAGCTCTAAGATGGCATTATCCTCTAGAAAGCATTTCAGCTGGGACTCCACTATTTTTTCCAGCAGTTTAGCGACAAATGGGAGTCTGGAGACAGGCCGGAAGTTGGACATGACTGAGGGGTCAAGGCTAGGTTTTTTCAGGAGAGGTTGGACAGCAGCATGTTTAAAAGTTATCGGCACCACACCTGAGGCTAAGCTGCTGTTCACAATGCCAAGAACAGGAGGGCCCAGAACAGGAAGAAGCTCCTTAAGGAGTTGAGGGGGGACAACATCAAAAGGGGAGCCAGATGGCTTCATGCCGCACATGACCTGCTCCAGGGAAGACAGGGAGATGGGCTCGACGTGGTCAAGAACAGCAACACAATGAGATGGGATGGACGGATCATGAGCAGGTGGAGAAATGAGTGCCCGGGTGTTTGCAACTTTTTCAGAAAAGAAATGGAGGAAGTTTTCACACAGCTCAGTTGAGGCTTCTAGAGGTGAAGGTTCACTGAGGTGTAGAACTGAGTTCAGGGTGGAAAAAAGGGCTCGGGGGTTGTGGGAGTATGAGGCAATTATCGCAGAAAAGAACTTCGATTTGGCGGCTTTAACTGCCTTCTGATAATGACGCCAACTCTCCTTTAGGATTTGAAAAGAAACCTGCAGCCTGTCTTTCCTCCACCTGCGTTCTGCTCTGCGACACTGCTGTCTAACGGCTTGAGTGACGTCATTAAGCCATGGTTCTGATAAAAGTTTTGTTTTCCTAGTTTTAACGGGAGCAACACGGTCCAGAATATTTAAGCAAACAGAGTTAAGCTGAGAGGTTAGCTCCTCAGTGGAGAGAGACACTGAGAGCTGATCGATCCTCTCAGAGCTAAAAGCTTCAGTAAAACGTGCAGCAGTGAAACGGTTAATGGCGCGTGAAGTACGTGCAGAATCACATGACTTAGCAGTAGGACAAGGCGGGATGATATCAAACAAGACAGGCATGTGGTCTGAGAGAACGTTGTCACCGATTACCAAATTACAAACTGAGACATCACGTGTTAAAATTGTTAGGATCGAGATCATACCCAGGATGAAAGACCAGAAAACTGAATAGAGACCAGGACTCAAAGTATCAAAAGAACAGTGTTTATTTACAATGTGATATTCAAGGTGAGGACGTCTATATACAGGTGCCGGGAAGATATATACAATATATATATATATATACAGGATCACCTGAGGGGCAGAGGAAGAGGTTAAGGGGGTGCAGGAGGGACTGGAGCGATTTGTGAAGAATCTTCCTTACGTGGCGTGAGGTTGAACAAGAGGGATCCAAATATGAATTCCGGTTGAAGCGGCAAGTGGTGGAAGGCAAAAGCAGCTGCAGGGTGACAGGAGGGATCGAGGAGGAACTCAGGAGACTCAGGCAGGTCCGATGACAACGTGAAAACAGGAAGGCTCTGAGAACGCAGAGAGAGACAAAACTTCAGTCGTTTACTAGAGCACACAGTTTACTGGCTAGAACATTTGCTACCGTTGGCAGGCAATGTCCCAGCGCCTGTAGAGTGGCTTCTGAGTCTTCTTATACTCCTCCTCGGGTGTGGTGCTGATCAGCTGCAGCTGCTGGCAATTTGAGGAGAGAGAGGAGTGCAGGGCAGGATCCCAACAGTACCCCCCCCTCAAGAATCGCCTCTTGGCGACCTGAGACGTTTCTCGGGGTGTGCTCTGAAGAATGAAGTGATGAGACTGGCGTCCAAGATGAAGGATCGAGGGATCCATGAACGTTCTTCTGGCCCATAACCTTCCCAGTCGACCAGATATTGGAAACCCCGCCCACGGCGCCGTACGTCCAGGATACGGCGGACCGTGAAGGCAGGGTGATTATCGATGAGACGGGGGGGTGGAGGGAGGTTGGCCGGAGGGCACAGAGGGCTGTCTGTAACCGGCTTGAGTTGGGACACGTGGAAGGTGGGATGAATCTTCATGGACGACGGTAGCTGGAGTCTGACAGCTGTGGGATTAATGATGCGGATGATGGGGAATGGTCCAATGAAACGGGGGGCCAACTTACGTGGGGTGTCCCGCAGTTGAATATGGCACGTGGAAAGCCAGACCCTTTGTCCAACCCTGTAGGATGGGGCTGCAGAGCGATGACGGTCTGCAAAGTCCTTGTTCTGCGTGGCTGTGCGAAGCAGGGCGAGTTTGGTCTGGCGCCAAACCCGACGACAACGTCGAAAATGGTGTTGGACGGACGGGACCGCAATATCCCCTTCTTGACTCGGAAACAGAGGAGGGGTGTAACCTAGAGAGGCTTCGAAAGGAGACATACCAGTAGCGGACGATGTATGAGTGTTGTGAGCATACTCAATCCATACCAGATGTTGGCTCCAAGAGGATGGATTGTCCTCCACAACACATCGAAGAGCAGTCTCCAGTTCCTGGTTGGTCTGTTCGGCTTGCCCGTTGGATTGGGGATGGTACCCAGATGTCAAGCTGACAGAGGCCCCTAGAGAAGTACAAAAAGACTTCCATACCTGGGATATGAACTGGGGACCTCTGTCAGAAACCACATCGGATGGAATGCCGTGAACCCTGAAGACATGTTGGACCAACAGTTGGGCTGTCTCGAACGCCGAAGGAAGTTTCGGTAGGGGAACAAAATGAGCTGCCTTCGAGAACCTGTCAATCACAGTGAGGATAACGGTGTTGCCATCAGAAGGGGGTAGACCAGTAACAAAATCAAGAGAGATGTGTGACCATGGACGACTAGGAGTGGGCAGAGGCAGCAGCTTACCAGCAGGTGGCCGGTTACCAGTCTTATTTCTGGCACAAGTGGGGCAAGCGGCAACATAACTCTTAATGTCAGCATTTAAGGAAGGCCACCAGAAGTGTCTCTTTGTTAAGGAAATCATACGCGTAAGACCCGGGTGACATGAGAACTTGTGTGTGTGAAGCCAGTCGAGGACCTTAGCTGTGATACTAGCCGGAACGAACATAGTACCAGCGGGGCCTGTCCCTGGGTCAGGGTCTGACCTCTGAGCCTCCAGGATATCCTGTTCGATGGACCAGGTAAGAGTGCCAACCACACAGGATGATGGTAGTACGTTCGGTTCCTGTGTGGTGTCCTCCGGTGGTGAAAACTGCCGTGAGAGAGCGTCGGGCTTCATGTTTTTGGAGCCGGGTCTGAAAGTCAATGTAAAATTGAATCTCGTAAAAAATAAAGACCATCTTGCCTGTCTTGGGTTCAATCGTCTGGCATCACGAAGGTACGTGAGGTTTTTGTGGTCCGTCCAAATGAGAAATTGAGTGTCCGTACCCTCCAGCCAATGTCTCCATTCTTCTAAGGCCAGTTTCACGGCCAGAAGCTCACGGTTCCCCATGTCGTAGTTCTTCTCTGCAGGGGAAAGGCGCCGGGAGTTGAGGCATGCTGGGAATCGTAGTTTCTTTCCCATCTACGTTCTTGAAGTTGGTTATCGATGCGGGTGACAAGGTGGATTAGCTCATCCAAACTTTGGGGCTCCTCTTGTGTCGCT
>NC_056507.1:42788942-42793015 GCF_014905685.2 Nematolebias whitei
GTCAGCAGCAAAACTGGTTGATCCACCCTGAGACGGTGCTATTTAAGGGACTGAGCTGAATACAGCTCCTCAGACTGAGGAAGTCTCTCGGATGAGAGACGAAACGTTTCTACATTTTTTGTTGATTTGCTTTGTTTTTTTTTTTGTTTGTTTTTTTTTTATGTCCAGAGGACCAGATTTAACTTTTTTAGAATTCATCTTTGAGTTCCAGACATCCTTGCCCCTCAACAGAGATTTTATTTGTGGCTGCGGCAAGTTTTGCCTCACAGGCTGTTAAGCGTTCATGTGATATATGACACTCACTTTGTAAACGCACGCCTTGTTGGAATAATGCAGCTTTTTCCAATATGCATTAATCCAGAGATTTTGATGTGAGCTACAACCGTTGTTGCAGAACATCATTGTCTGAACACAGTGCTTGGTAATTAATCCCTCCTTCACGTAGCTTTTCCTCATATGAGTTTGCTTGTGAGAGCTCTTCTTCACGTTTCAATTTATCCTCCCAGGTCTCCTTATCAAATTTAAACTGCGCCATGAGTTTTAGATACTCCACACGTGTTGCCACGTGGTCCTCTGTCTCGCGCATCAACCGTATATCAAGGGCTTCTGCCCTGTTGGCCTCAATATAAAATTTAGCTTTCAGCAAGAGTGCTATTTTAGCTAGCTGTTCATAGCTTGACTTCATTATGGCTGTAGAAGTTACACTTTCTGCAACTTCCTTCAGCTCATCCAATAACTGTTGAGTTCATGAGGTCCACCTGTTCACCATATGGATATAAGGAATCTGTGATCAGCCTATTCAGGGCTGTCTCAAGCCAGTCCTTTTTATCACATAGAGCAACATTAGCTTCTGTTAAATCTACCATGGTTGTATCCACTGTTCAGCAAAACCTATCTGGTTAAACCGTCGCAATCTTAGAGTTTTTCAACAGGTAAATGTTTGTATGTAGTGAACAGTGAGTTTCACACTCTAATTTAGCTCTGGGTTTCATCAACAGTACTGTTATAAGCCAACTTTCCATTAAATGGGCCCCTGTGTCCAGGCCTTACCCCATTAATATTGTAAGTAAATGCTTCCTGTGGCAGTGTTACTTAATATGAGCTTAATTCTAACAGATACAAGAGCCAGGCTATTTCAGTGTTCATGTACTCCAATGCACTTAAAATTAAATAAACCTACAATATTTTCTAAGAAGGCTTACAGCAACTGTGTAGTTGTAAACGCCCTTAAGCAGTTTAATTTACCAGAATTTGCTATTTAAACAGTACTCATAAACCAGACTTGATTAACAAAAAAATATATTTAAATGAAATGAGTGCGCAGATTTCTTTCTAGAAAACTGTTATACTCTTTTTCAACAGCAGTTGGCAGTGTAAGCTTACTTTTACCGGTAAGAGTCGCTGACGACTTCCTGTGAACCGTCCTGTTGACATTCGGTTGTTAGCCGTTAGCTAAGATGTAGCAACGGTCGAACATGGTTCAAATCAGCATTTATGGATGGATTTAAAGCTTTAACGTTGTGTCGCTTCACAAGCACGCTCTTTCTGCGTGTACTCATGAGTTTAGGAACGAATGTCAGGGCTTTATTCAGCTTTTTTAAACACAAAGGAAGACTCCGTTAAAACGAGCTTCATTTCCCGGGGTCACGTGACTTCACAGACACGTGAACATCGGGGGTGGGCTTTTCGCACTGACACCAGAGTGAGTGGACGTACACGGCGTTACGTCACTAGCTTCTCAGCGAATCAGAACGTTCCAAACAGCGGTTGTCGACCAATCGCAGCTCGTGTGTACTCGCCTTAAGCTAGCAGTTAGCATCAACAGTCCAGTCAAATTACCGCCCATTAAAGCTTCACAAAAATGTACAATTTACTGTGAAACGTAACGAATCAGTGTAGTAGCAGCTCTGAGATGGCGCTCAGCCCACAGACAACGTATCACCATCTAAAACATGACTCGATGAGTCCAGTAAACAGAACCGGGTCGAACACGCAGAACCCCCGGTCCATGTTAGAGTTTCAAACAGAATGAATGCGTTATTCCCACTGCTTACAGCTTAGTTACACAAACAGGTTGACAATTTCAGCTTTAAAATGAACACATTGACGCAATTCTGCATCTTTCTGAACACCACAGCCGTAGAATATGTCTGTACCAGGGTCAAAACTCGGACTTTTTTATGCCAACATGACGCGTTATTTCACAATAACACAGGTCTCAGGTCACACATAATTTATCTCTTTAGAAACCTTTCGGGCCACCAAATATGTAGTGATACAGGGACAGCTTTGCAGTTAGCTTCACTACTAATTAATTATTCTTAAAGCTAGTTCAAGCACAAAGAATATTAATTGTTAATTACAACGGATTCTTTCTTTTTCGAGTTAAATTTCTGCCTTGTGACAAAGATAACTTGTGAGTGTATTGTTTAATCAGTGACATGAGACGCCATTTTATCTTTGACCCATCAGAATAAATGCGGTCATTTATTTAACAGAATCAAAATTTAACATCAAAACATGTACACATTGATTTGCTGATCTGTTTCTGATTAATAAAAACTTGGCACACTTTACTAACAAGACAACAGAACATTACTGATTGAGGCTGATTCACCTCTGAAGGCATATAGATTACTGGCAAATAGAAAAGTTTAAGAGAAGGAATAGATTTAAAAGGAAGATGGATGAAGGAAGATGTATGTTTGTTAACTAGAATTAGCACTCTTCTTTCAACACCCTGTTCAGCTTTCCGGTACACTTCAGGACGTGCAGAGACTTTGTTACCTTAGATGGGGGCTACCTCCACTTCGGAACAGAAGTCCATTAGTACGATCCCTTTACAGTGTCTACGGTTAAAGCGGCTGGTCATCATCAGAAGTCGTGTGGTTTACTCCGTTCAACAGAACAAGCTTCCTTCGAAGTTGTAGGGCGTTACGAGGCGCTGTGACTCCGCTGGGATGGACGGGCCCTCGTCTCACGGTCAAATCCATCAGCTATTGATTAAATCTGAAAGTTCCTTAGGAACTCTCAGTAAGACTCCAGTCAGAGATTCGACTCAGAAGTGGAAGACTCAAGGAAGACTGCAGGAAGACCCCAGAAAGACTGAAATGTCCCAGGAAGTGTTGACTTTTTAAAGAGTACTCACTTCCTGTCAATTGGTACTTCTTGATTGGTTGAAACAACTAGCAGGTGTGGTGTTTCAGTGATGTCAGAGGGTTATTAGGAGTCAAAAAGACAGCAGGAATGTTTACGAATGGTTAGTACAGACAGAGGAATGATATGGCGAAGTGAGACAAACGTAAATGCCAGTTGAAGATATTTACTGTCTGCTAGGTTTAAAAACAAGGCACTTCATTCTCATAACTTGCTTTCTGACTTTTGACCGACATCCCTGACTTCTGACCGACATCAAATCCACTCATTCAGACCGAAGATCAAAATGCACAATTACTTTGTAAATATACATTTAACTTGATTTCTAAGTCTAATGAGGTTTAAAAATCATTACTGTTTCACAGTTGATTTAAATGAGTGGTTCACTTGAACATTTAGAAATGGTATGAACTAAACACACTTTGATTATCAAGATATTCTAAAATAGTAATGATAATGTAAAAAAGAAGTGTTCTTTCAATTGATTAATTCAGGATACAATTAAATAGTCTCTTGATGAGATAATTTGTATTTCTGGATTCAAATCAATGAAATAACAGTTCCTGTCCCCCGAAGGTCTTCAGAGACAGGTTGAGGTCGGAGGCCTAGTTCACTAAACTGTTAACACAGTTGAAAATCATAAAAAGACACAAAATTATTGGATCTCAGGAATATTTCCCTCAAACATGTTTAAAGAAGAGAGACGGCCTTTAGTTCAACTTTATTTTAACCCACAAATGTACAAATCACAAATAAAGAACATTAAAGCAAAGCTAAAAATAAAATGTATATATGTGAACAAGAAACAACACCACATATCTAAATTGAACAATAAGAGTAGACACAATGAGTGCAAATACATCAAATGATGATGAAAACCTATAACATTTTAAATATAGATGTTTTTGTAGAATCTG
>NC_056507.1:42793115-42796015 GCF_014905685.2 Nematolebias whitei
TATATATGTGTGTGTGTGTGTGTGTGTGTGTGTGTGTGTGTGTGTGTGTGTGTGTGTGTATATATGTGTGTATATTTTGTATATACTGTTTTGTATTTGTAATTATTTTTTTCTATCCTTAACATGTGTTTTTATGTCTTTCAGATACACCTGGACCTATACCTGGACCTACCATTCTGTGTTCATCTGTCTCTCCTTCCTGTCCTCTCAACCAGCCAGTCAAAGCAGATGGCCGCTTGTCCTGAGCTTGTTTCTGCTGGAGGTTTCTTCCTTTTAAACGGGAGTTTTACCTTTCCACTGTTGCCACTGTGCTTGCTCAGGATGGGAGACTGTAACGAAGCCAAGTTTCAACTTGTCTGCTGGATTCCTTAGATAGAGAACCTTACTAATTGGCTTTTATGTATGTGAATACATAAAAGTGGGAGTGGTGGCGCAGAGGTTAGAGAGGTGGGCTTGTGATCCGAAGATCGCTGGTTCACGCCCCGACCCCGACAACATCAAAAAATTGTGGGTGGGGTAGGTGAAACACCCACACTTGCCCCCACCCTCATTCGCCCCACTCTGGGCCCATGAGCAAGGCCCTTAACCCCCACCATGTGCTCCCTAAAAAAAACAGGTCTCTCTTGAAAATGAGTTCTCGTGGCTCAATGAGACTAACCTGGATAAATAATGGCTAAATGAAAAAAAAATAAATAAATGTATGTGAATGTTTCTGTAAAGTGCCCTGAGACAACTTTGTTGTGATTTGGCTCTATATAAATAAACTGAATTGAATTGAAATTGAATTGAATATAGAGATTTCTATAAAACTCTATACACTCCACAAATAAATCCAACAGATGAAGATATTAATCAATTCTTGGAGAGAGTAATACTTCCAAAACTAGACAGTAGTCGATCATCAGAACTAGACTCGCCATTAACATCAGATGAGCTCCGTGAAGCCATTAAAAACATGCCTAATAAGAAATCTCCAGGCCCAGATGGATATCCAGCAGAATTTTATAAAGAGTTCTGGAACATCCTGGAACCAATATTTCACAGAATGCTACATGAGTCAGAAGAAAATGGCAGGTTTCCAACACATATGAACTCAGCCAACATTAGTCTACTATTAAAACCAGGCAAAGACCCAGTACTACCTACCAGTTATCGCCCCATCTCTCTTATTAATGTAGATGTTAAAATAATTAGTAAAGTCCTCTCTAAAAGATTAGAGAAAATAATTCCTCTCATTATTCATCCTGACCAAACTGGATTCATAAAAGGAAGACACTCGACCACAAACACACGCAGATTATATAATTTAATAGAGTATTCATATAGTAAAAATATTGAAACAGCTATTTTGTCTTTGGACGCAGAAAAAGCATTTGATAGGGTAAACTGGAAATTTTTATTTTCTACATTGAGTAAATTTGGTTTTGGGGACCATTTCATTAATTGGTTAAAAATATTATATAACTCACCAAGAGCATGTGTCAGGACAAATAATCAAATATCTTCAAGCTTCTGTTTACAGAGGGGGACCAGGCAGGGATGTCCACTTTCACCTGCACTATTTGCTATTTTTATTGAACCTTTAGCAGCAGCAATAAGACAAACTGCTGATATTAAAGGTATACTGTGTAGAAATATAGAACATAAAATTAGTCTTTATGCTGACGATGTCTTACTTTTTCTTCAGAACACAGAAAAGTCAATATCTAATCTTATCGAATTAATAAACTCATTCTCAAAAGTTTCTGATTATTCTATAAATTGGTCAAAATCCACAGCTCTTCCAATAAACTGCGTGTTTAATACTTCTCTCAATGAACGACTACAATCAGGTAACATTACATACTTGGGCATTAATATTTCTCCTAGATTGGAAGACTTAATAAAATTGAATCATATCCCAATTTTAAAGAACATTGAAGATGATCTTACTAGATGGAAATCTCTGCCCATATCACTTATGGGAAGAGTTGCCTCAGTAAAAATGATGGTCCTGCCGAAAATAAACTATTTATTCTCAATGATTCCAAATAAACCTTCAACTGAATGGTTTAAGTCACTGGACTCTTTGATATCTAAATTCCTTTGGAAAAACAAAACTCCACGTATTAGCTTAAAAGCATTACAGAAATCTAAAGATACCGGAGGGTTAGAACTTCCCAACTTCTATCACTACTATTTAGCCAATAGGTTACAATATATCTCAAAGTGGTTAAATCCAAATACATTAGATGAAACTTGGATAGACATAGAACAAACTTTATGCAATAATATTAAGATTTCAGATCTACCGTTTATTAGCACAAATATAAAAAGACATGTTTGCTTTAAAAGCATCAGTATTAGCTCTTCTCTGACAGCATGGTGGGAGTATTTGAAAATGACAAAATCTTCACTACTCCCCTGTAGACACACCCATCTGGAACAATCCTGACATCCTACAAGAAAATAATATGTTAAATTTCCCAGGTTGGAGAGTCAAGGGAATTGAACGTCTGGAACACATATATGAAGGCGTAGACTTTATTCCATTTAATAATTTAATAATACAATTTGACATTGAAAATAAATACTTCTTACAATATCAACAAATTAAGTCTATCATAAAAAAGAAATTTAAGCTTAATAAAACTTTGTTAGAAACACCAATATGTGTGTTAGAGTTCCTTAATCTTAAATCCCCCAAATTATTATCTAAAATATACAAGAAATTGTCTAGAATCAATGACTCCATAATGTTACCTGTTGCAAAATGGGAGTCAGATTTATCAATCAATTTTGACCAAAACACCTGGTCTCAAATATGTTTAAGAACATTTAAAATGACTAGAATCTCCAACTTACAATTAATACAGTATAAAGTTCTTTATAGAGTACATTATACAGGTCAGCGAATGTTT
>NC_056507.1:42796115-42799579 GCF_014905685.2 Nematolebias whitei
TATTGGAAGTGAGAACAATCGCCGCATTGTTCACTTCCTGTAAACTGATTAATAAGCTGTCGTTATTTTCAATTCTTGCCAATTAATGTAAATGTGTGATGTGTTAAACTTGATTATGTTAATAAATGACCCACTGTCGTTGGTGAGTCAAAGATAATTAACGTTTCCGTCCACATTTTATTAATTCAGATGCACGTCATTATACAGTCCAGAAAAATGAAAGAATCCGTTTTAACAGTATGAATATATATGACAGCATATGTTCTACTACATCATAGTGCCAAAACCACTGGTAAATGGTTTACTGACCATGGTATTACTGTGCTCAATTGGCCTGCCAACTCTCCTGACCTGAACCCCATAGAGAACCTGTGGGATATTGTGAAGAGAAAGTTGAGAGACACAAGACCCAACACTCTGGATGAGCTTAAGGCCGCTATCGAAGCATCCTGGGCCGCCATAACACCTTAGCAGTGCCACAGGCTGATTGCCTCCATGACACGCCGCATTGAAGCAGTCATTCATGCAAAAGGATTCCCGACCAAGTATTGAGTGCATAACTGAACATGATTATTTGAAGATTGGCGTTTTTGTATTAAAAATACTTGTCTTTCATTGGTGGGATGAAATATGCTAATTTTTTTGGGACAGGCATTTTGGGTTTTCATGAGCTATATGCCATAATCATCAGTATTAACACAATTAAAGACCTGAAATATTTCAGTTGGTGGCAATGAATCTGAAATATATGAAAGTTTCATTTTTATCATTACATTATGGAAAATAATGACCTTTATCACAATATGCTAATTTTTTGAGAAGGACCTGTACATTGTTGCCATATCTTGGAAGGAATGGGTAGACCAGTTCCTGTTGGTTCCAGATCAGTTTCAGGTTATTGACTCCTTTCGCAGTCATCATTCATGAACTGTTGGGATACAATGGAAAGCGGAAAGCTTCCTCGATCAGAACTGGACCCAAATGTTTTTTAACCAATGTTTCGTTGAAAGCTTGGTTAATAACTGATATATCTGTCCACAGCGACAGTACAGCATCTTCGTTGTGGGATCCTTGGATCTCTACACCTTTAACTACCAATGGTAGGTAGTATCCGGTGGGCTCTGACTGTCTCAGCTCGCAGAGGAGGCTTTCTTGTTCGGTCAGAGTTGGGTCCACCGGTTGGGTCTCTTCGGTTTCACATGCTTTTAAAGGCTTACTTACCGGGACTGTGTTCTCTGCTGAGAAGTACTCTGTGCCTTCTGTGGTGCCTGCTGTTGGGCAGTCTGTGACTGTCTCAGGAGGCATGAGTATTGGCAGGGGTTTCCTCACTCTAGCCCACATTGTCTGTGTACCATAATCTATAATCACATCAAAGCGATTTATAAAATCCTGGCCGATCAAAAATGGGAATTAGTCAACCGTAGACACATTTACCAGGTGGTATAGTGTCATCTCGCCAACCTGCATGTGAACCATAGCTATACAGTAGCTGTCAGGGTTGTCCTCGTTTCTGCGAGGCCCTGCAGTTCTATAGCATGTTCTATGAGAGGTATTTCCCTGTTAACACCGTTAGCGGCGGTCCTGAGCTCCTCGAACAGTTTGGCTGACATAATAGTTATGTCGGCTCCACCGTCCAGTAGGGCTTCATGTGTGAGGACCCCTTCAAGTGTGATTGACAGGTAAGCTTTTTTAGCGACCCCCTTTTTGATCAGGTTACACAGGAACCTTGTAGGTTTTGGCCGACGTTTCTTCTTACATTTACCTTTACCTGTGTAATCCCGGTTTATTCGAAACGTTGGTGCAGTTGCTGCTGCTCCTGAGAGTTCGGTTTTTGACGGGCCTCCATCATAGATGTATGAGATCACCCACTCACTGTGCGTTGAGGGGCTCTCATTGTTTGTAACAACAAGGTCCTGGTGGCTGTCCGTGACAGCGGGAACGTTGTTGTTTGTGTCACCCTGATTTATCTGAACCGTTAGCACAGCTGTTGCTGTTTCTGAGGTTTCAGTATGTGACGGGTCACCGTCGGTGACGTGTGAATGTACGCCCTCTTTTTCTGGTGAGGGCCTGTCAGAGTTTACAACAACAATGTCATGGTGACTGTCTGTGACAGCAGTAACGGTGTTGTTTGTGTGCTCTGACTCATCAGCAATGATATTGCTACACAACGCGTCAGGTTGTTTGTCCGTGGCAACACCTTTCAACAATTCCAAGAACCGACGCAGACTCTCTGTCTCGTCCAAGCTCAGAGGTCTGGGGCTCTCCTTCTGGACCCACTGCTGTTTCCTTTTTGTCTCAGGCTGTTCAGGCCGATGTGGAGGGGGAGCAGGTCCCCTCCTCTGGGGTTCCCAGTGGGATCCCTGGTTGTATGGGTCACCTTTGGTGCCATACTTTTTACCCTTAGGGCATTTTCCCCCTTCTGGTACATTCGTTCATCCTCTGGTTTCTTGGGAAACCATTTAGGATCTTGTCTGGACCAGGGGGCACTCATGTGTTGTGGTTTGGCTGCTGGGAAATCTTGTTTCCTCTCGCCTTTTTTGGGAGGGGGAGCTGACGCTCTCGTCCCTTCTAATTCTAATGACTTGGCAGGAATCCTCTAACCTGGGAACACCTCAATGGGTGTTTTGGCCTGTGAACGGGCATCAAAGACATTCACAGCAGAATTTTTTATCTCACTGATGGTTTTCTCTTTGAAATTAGCTATCATCTGCACTTACATCCTCATGTCAGGGTGAAGATTTTTGCTGAAAAAGAACTTAAACTCTTCCTCCTCCTCCCTGCCGGTTTCGTTCCTGTAACCAAAATAAGCCTGCAAAATTCTAGAATAATATGCCCTTAGGTGTTCATTCTTACCTTGCATGACCTTGTCGGCGGCTGGATATCCGCCAAGTCCAGCGCAAGGGGTATACTCTTTCGTAAGAGCAGCACATAACAGGCGGTAATCCTTTCTTGTGGCATCAGGTTGACACTCTATGAAGGAAAACACCGTCCTGACTGAAGTGAGCCTGATCAAACCTACTTTATCCTCAACGGTAGCATTGGGATAGCTTCTTAATTGGAAGTCAAGGCCGTTCAGATAGGCCTTAGTGTCGGTCGAACCCAATGGCCTCAGCTCGAAGCGTTGGACATACTAAGCTATTTTATGCAATTCCGCTATTGAGAGCGGAGGCTGAGGAATTGGTGTTGTTGGAACAAAATAATCACATGGAGGTGATTCACCAGACTCACGTGGAGGTGGCAGAAGGGGATTATGTGTAGGAGGTACAGCAAAATCCTTCTGAGGTGGTGGTGGTTGACCTGGACTCTGACACAATTCATCTTTGATATCCTGATGCATGCTCAATAATCCAGGTAGAAAAATCTAAAAAAGTTAAATCTGGTCCTCTGGACATTCAAAAAAACAAAACAAAAAAAAACCCAAAGCAAATCAACAAAAAATGTAGAAACGTTTCGTCTCTCATCCG
>NC_056507.1:42799679-42811001 GCF_014905685.2 Nematolebias whitei
ATTTATTAACAGAATCAAGTTTAACACATCACACGTTTACATTAATTGGCAAAAATTGAAAACAACAACAGCTTATTAATCAGTTTTACAGGAAGTAAACAATGCGGCGATTGTTTTCTCACTTCCAGCAGAACAGCAGATATTAATCACACAGCGGTGATTGAAAAACTTTGCTTCAGACATTTCTAAAAATATCTGTAATGATTTTTAGCAGATAGAAGAATTTTAAAGATGGGAAATGAAGTTTATCTTGAGAGAGATGTGTTAGGGAATTTGTCTGTTTTAACCAGCACAGCACGCTCCTTTGGACCAGCTTGTCCCAACGGTACACTTGGGTTGAAGATCGACTTTTACCTTTCTGAAGATATGTCAGTTCCGGCGTAAAGCTCCACTTCGAGCCACTTTTCAGCGTCTCCGTAAGAACAGCTAGACCTCGGGAGTCGTGAGATCATCCACAACAGACTTTCATAATTCCCAGATCTTCTCTGGTTCAGCTTGATTTTCTTTCTCTCATCAGCATCCTGAATTCCAGCCTTCATGAACTCTGGAACTGCTGAAGCTGCAAACTCTCCACCCGACTCCAACTGGAGGTCCAACTAACAAAGGCCATAATGAACCTCTATTGTAAGGTGTGAGAGGGCAATCTGCATATGTATCTACCTTACCTCAGCTTTATGACTCAAACCCCACACTCCTTGTTTCTTTGAACTGAGAAAGCTCCTCGAAATGTCTTCTGTTACAAATAAAGTCCAGTTGTTTTTGTCTTGAACTTTTTTGAATTTACCACGTCCTGACTGTTCCTCTGTGACTGTCTGTATTTGGGGTATCAGTGACTTGTTTCCATATAACAGTTGTATTCTATATCCCATTCTTACCAGCGTATTTTGCCATCGGTGGTATGGTGTTATCTCTCGATCTCTTGCCACCCGTATGGGAATGTTCTGGTATGACGTACCGTTCAGGTTTACACTCTCTTTTGTGGATGGCCTTGACCATTGGTGGAGTTGTTGTCCAGATCACCATTTCCCCACAGAGATTTCACAGAATCAACTCTGGTACAGTTTGCAGTAGTTGGAACCCCACCTAAGCTTGATTCTCTTCCCAGCTATGGTTATGTAAACCACATAAAAAATCCACGGAGCAGTTGGTGGACAAGGCTATGTTATACTCTTACCGTAGTTGGAGAGCTTCGCCAGGCTAAGTAAATATTATTTTGCGGGTTCTTTCAAAGGAGATTTTCTGGAGTATTGTGTATTTGTATAAAAATAATTTTTCGTGCACTTTTTCTACATGGAAAAGTTATGCTCTGGTCTGTCCAGCAGCATGGGTTCTCTGTTTAGTAGAAGGGCTGGTATGATTGGGCCGTCCTTGTGGCGTTGAAGTAATATGCTCTCTTTTTGTCATCAATTTTCTTTGAATCCACTATGTCCCCTTTTTGAATAATCCATTTGTAGCTTGATTCTTTGTTGCGTTGAATTAACGTGCCCTTTTGGTCATCGTCAATTTGCTTTTTGTCTGCTACATCCCTTTTTGGAAAGGCTCTTTGGCGGCGTGATCGGGATGCCATAGTGGTAGAGGTGGGTTTTAATACCTATGTGTCATGGAAGTGATGGGCACAAGATCCTCTCCAGGGAAGTGGCATCGTTCTCTGGTTATGCGTCTCTTAAAGAGCTTCACACAGAGTGGTGAGGGGTGTGGCAATCCTAGCTCCAATCCTCTACGCACCCACTTCCACTGGATTACATCCCAGTATTCGGGCTCAAGTTGAGGTCCTTGTAGAATTTCATTTCGGCACTGGGGTGAAGCCTCCTCCAAGATGTCTCGGTGCCCTATTGTCACCATCTTTTTTATTTTATTGGTGATAAGCTTGGCCTTCTTCTATCTGCGCAGTCACTTTAATCACCAATGGGTGCCCTCTGTACGATACTTTCACTCTATGGCCCATTCTTACAGGTGGACTGCTCCAGTCGTTGAGGGGAGTCATGACTCGGTCGTTTAGCATTCAAAAGGGGAGGCTTGAGTTTTCAATGACAACTCGGTCTGGATCATCCTCCCTCTCGTAGATGGCCCCTTCCATGGCTGGGCTGGTTGTCCAAATCACTATCTCTCCTATGGAGATCTCACTGAACTGTGCTTGGTAGGTTTCAAGGTAATTAGGGCCCCACTTGAGCTTAACTCTTTTACCAACTACTTACCGGTAGACTACATTAAAAATCCATGGTGAGCTCAACTGACCAGGGTGTTGTGGTTCCCCTGTAAGGTCAGGCATTAACATGATCTGGGGGTTATATTTCAACAGTTCTTCCATCAGATCCTTAGCGTGGCGATATTTTATAGTTGAGTTAAAGTAGTTGCTTGTGCAGTTCTTCCACATTGAATGGTGTTTTATGGGTTGGTCCAACCTCACCAGTTTATTACGGATGATTAGGGCAGGCTTGTATGGTCCTACACCGTTGAATTAACAGGTTCCACATGTCGGTGTCAATTAATTCTGTTATTATTTTGTAGTTCCCTTCAACGGGAATTCGGTTCCATTTCCAAGTCAGGCATCCTCCGATCAGCCTTGGTAGTCTTATATTATCCTTTGCATGCCAAATCCAATTAGGACATCTTATAATCAGCTCTGTCATTTTGTTACTTTTTCTCCAGTTCTTTTTACGGCGAGATCCAGTGATTGTTCTAGCGCCCCTTCGTTTTGTTACTATTTTTCCACCTTCTTGTCCTTTTGCATCCATTTCCTCTGAAACATTTTGCAGGCCCTGGCCTTCAGCACACTTTGTCTTCTTTCATTTTTGTTGGATTGGGACCTTTCTCTGTCGTCTTTACATTCTTCAATCAGGTTGAGTGTGGCACCAACAGAGTACACTCCCTATATGGTACTACGATCATCTACATGGAAACGCTAACTCTATGGGTGGAGTCAGGCCTTATGGGAGTGTCCACTCGCTGTGCTGCAGTTCCGGGGATCTGCAGCACTCCGTGTCACTCCCAGGCCTCTGAGGTTACCAAATATTCTGCAGTCTTTTGTTTTGGCCTGGCCCCTTGTACAGCCCATGTGTCTAAACTGGTTGTATAATAATACAAATTTGAGTGTCTGGTTCCTGCCTCATGAGGGACATCAGGCAGGTCTACTAGTGGGAGATTTTGGTTTAATATTACCTCCGCTATGAGCTGAGCCCATGTCATTAACTCCCGGGGACATTCCCTGCCACCTTTTTGAGCCTCATCTTTTACGACATCAGGCAGCTGATCTGTTTTGGCGTTGTTCACCCCCATCGGGTCTTGGAACACCTTGAAAACCAATAGATATTGATTGCTGCCAAGGGTTGTATCTTTTGCTCTTCCCATAGAGGGGCTATAAGGCCAGGACTGCTGCACTGACTGTTCAAGTAAATCTCGAGGATTCCAGCGCATTTCTTCTCTCTCAGTTGTCATCCCTCCATCTGTTCCACCTAGCCCAGGATACAAAGGTGGTGCTGTAGGCTTTACATTCGGTCCCAAGCCTCTGTACTACTGGGGTTTTTCTAGGGGCTTCAAACTTTTTTCATCTATTTGAGATTTGAAGGATTTGAGGGGATCATAATACCTTCTTATTGGTCAACCCATTGCTCTTTGAGTGGAGCAGCTGTCCCTCTTGCATTTGAATTGTGCAGTATCCACAGTATTTGACAGCAGTCCCGTCCCATTCACAGGTATATTCCTTTCGGCCTTTTCCACACAATTCCCACTGTGTGATGATGGTTATCCATGGTAGAGTAGCAATCATACATTTCCCACAGATGAATGCATCCATTACCTTCACAGGCTTTACTTCCATGTCTCAGACATCAAGCGTACTTGCTGTAGCCTTGAGAGGTTTCTTCCTCCCCTGTCCTTCCCAGCGAAGTGGAAGGCCACTGGGTTTCAAGCTGATTACACAACTGTTCTGTAATTCACTCCACTTGATTGCTTCATTTTCTGTTGACAAGTATCCTTTTTAGCATATTCCAATGTCTTTGGAGCCCTACCTGCCCAAAGCCCTGAAGTTGCCCTTCGTAGTATGACTTCCCCATATAAAGCGGCCATTCTGATGTAGGGGAGCATGGTGCTTGGTTCACTGGCCATAATCCGGTTTCTGGTTTTAACTCAGCTAGGAACTGGCTTCAGTTGTTCCATTCCTTGGATTCCCTTCTTCTCTAGTTCGACTGTGTTTTTGTCTAGTATCCTCTTCACTCTGTCTGTGGTGCCGTTTTGGGCTTTACTGCTGCTGATGACGTGTGATCCTGTACCTTGATCCACACGTTCTGCCCCACCTTCAATGAGACGTCAAGGTCTAGTAGTTCCTCTTTATCCCTGGAGCATCACCCAGTTTTCTGAGTGGTGAACTGTTGTTGCTTGAGTTCTTGCGCAGGGGAGGGCCTACCAGCTCGATGCCTGTCATTCAACGCTTGACCTATCTTCACAGTTTTGGTGCTCGATTCTTTGGTGTAAGCCTTTTTAGCTATCCAATTTTTTACTAAACCTATGGTTCTTTTGGCAACTCTGTTGGCTTGAGGTGTGTAGGGAGGTGAGTAAACACGCATCACCCAAAAGTCAGGCAACTTATGGATTGCAAAAACGTGTTCCATTGTCAATTCTCAACTCTTTTGGCACACCCAACGACCCACAAACTTGCTCCAGCATGCTAACAACACTGTTGCCATTAGCTTTTTTTGCTGGTTTCACAACCGCATACTCTTACATTGAGTCCACTAGCACTAGAAGGTATTTTTTCTCCCTTCTTTCCAGAGACTCCCATGGGTCCAGCAACGTCCATGCATACAGAACCCCATAGTGTAGTACTCTTGATAGTTTGCCCATCCACTCGGTGACCTCACTGTCCTACATTGTATTGACCACATACTTTGTAGTCCTGTAGCACCTTGCAGACTTGCTTTAAGGGAATCCAGAGCTCCTGATTCTCAAATTCCTTACGTGTGGGTACCATACCATATGATACCATACCAATTTATTTATAGAGCACTTAAAACAGCAACAAGGCCAACCAAAGTGCTGTACAAAAGAAAACAAACATGTACAGCGGACAGGAAAACATAAAATAGAAATACAGATACAAATAGCAGCAGAAGCTAACTAAAATGGCCAACAGAGTAGAGAACAGACCGGACCAAAACAAATCACAATGTGTTAAAGGCAAGAGAATAGAAGTGGGTCTTCAAGCGAGACTTAAAGACTGAGAGTGTGGGAGCCTGCCGGACACTCACTGGCAACTCATTCCACAGTCGTGGACCTGTAACAGAGAAAGCCCTGTCACCTCTGAGCTTACGACGGGTTTCTGGGACTGAGAGAAGCATCTGGTCTGCTGACCTCAGAGAGCGCGGTGGGACATATGGCTGCAGAAGATCAGTGAGATAGGATGGGGCGGAACAGTTCAGTGATTTAAAAACATACATGAGAATTTTGAATTGGATCCGAAGGTGAATGGGTAGCCAGTGCAGGGAGGCCAAAACTGGCGTGATGTGCTCTCTATAGCCTGTACCAGTTAAAAATCGGGCTGCAGCATTTTGGACCAGTTGTAGACGAGCAATGGAGGACTGACTGATTCCAAACAGAAGCGAATTGCAGTAATCAAGCCTAGATGTTATGAAGGCGTGGATCACTGTCTCAAGGATCTTTTTGGAGAGTATAGGCTTCAGCTTAGACAGCCGTCTCAGCTGAAAAAAATAGGATTTGACCATCATGTTTACGTGACTGTTGAGTTCTATTTCATATAGGCTTCGCCCTTTAAGGCTGTCGCTGATGGGTTTATCCCGTTATGCAGAGCATAAGCACTGAAAAAATTTAGTCCACGCCCACCTGCTGTGTGGGCCCCACCCGGTCCGTATAAATTACGTTAAGAGCGGGAAATCGGCTCCCATTTTTTCTTCAGCGAGCTAATATAGCACTGTCAGAAGAACAAAGAGGATAAATTGTGTAAATGACCAACCTTTGTGAAGGATGCTTGGCCCGGCAGTCGACCTCCGGTCGTCCGGTGAGTTCTCCTCCCCGAGGAGAAGATGACAGCAGTCTTATTCCAAGGTAAGCGTCGGGGAACATTTCCCAGTGACAGGTCACTACACGCTGGACAACGCCATCTTGTGTTTTTTCCTCTTATCGCCGACCCTCGGGGCGAAACGGATGGTTCCTCCGGGGCAAGGCGTGCTCAGCTGCAGCCCCCGCTGCTCATACCCTCCTGGGGAGCGTAGTGTAGGTGGAGGGGGGCTGAGTGAATGCTCACCCCATCCCACCTCGTTTCGCATCGGCGATCACACCGCTCCCGGCCGACAGCGCCCTCACGGTTGCCCGGCGGAACCCAGGAGGAGGCTGACATGAAGGGAACCCTTTTTTCTACGTCCCTCGCCTTTTCCCGCCAGTTCGGATGATCGGCGGGAAGGTTGTTTTTCACCGGGCTCCACTGTGGCTCATCGTCTTGATCCATACGGCCTCGCGTTCCAACAGGACGTTCGACAGGCGAGGCCGCAGACGGTTCTTTCCTGGTAGATTGGAGGAGTCGGTCCCCAGTCCGCTCCCATCACCAGAGTTGAGGGGTTCACCGAGCGGGGCTATTCCTCAGTAACCCCCCCTGGAGCCAAGCCTCACGGAAGCTTCTGGTGCGAAGCTGCCCAGGTCGGAGCAGCGTCCCGTCCCTCCGGAGGAACACGAACCAGACGGCGACCACGCTCTCCAATCGAGCCCACCGATGTATTTTCAGGCAGCCGCAGTTAGCAAACAACGTGCGCTGCTAGCATATAGCATGTCCAAGGGACTGAAGGCCGCAGACCTGCCTTGGAGACAAAGAACTCCCTCTGTAAGGCAGCTTACGCCAGCTCGACATATGTGCCTCTCCCACGGTTTGCCTGTCGAGGACTGCAGCGCGGATGACGATGATCCAACGACACCACCTGGCTTCGTTACTGCCCTCGCTGCCGGAGAAACTGCACAAGACCTGATGAAGCCATCGCGGACGCGTTGTTCAGAGCAGCTTCAAACCATGCTGGCGAATTGAAACAGTTGGAGGAGGTGCCAGAGGCTGTGCGCCACCTCATCAAGCCGCGCGGCCCACCCCGTCCCGCTGGAGGGACCGTCGCGAACACGCTTCGACTTTTGCACGGCCGCGGCTCTCGCTGAGTTCCACCACCAGCCCCGCCCGTCAGAATCCAGCCCTCTTCACTCCGGCAACCTGCAGCTCAGCGTTTTCCCCAGAGTTCGCCTGCAAGACAGCGCTCTGGGCAAACAATCGCAGAGCTCATGAGAGAGAAGTTTCTCAAAATGACGGTCTCCGGAGGGTGTGTGTAAAAGTGACACGAAAGTTGAAATAAATCATCATTAATGATCAAAGTGTCTGTTTTTTAGCCAGTCTGTAAGCCCGGATGAGCTCACAGCGGCCGCACACATTAAGAGCCGGTGTCCTTAATAAGGTTTTTTTAACTCACCGCCGCTCCAAGACATTACTAGTCGCTTACAGGGCACGATGGTAAGTGAAAATAACTCGTTATAATCCCGGGCTGCACGATTTTCACTCAAGCGATGTCAACTCGCACTCGTGGGATGAAACAGCCCAACACACGAGCCGGTGTCCTTAAATAAGGTCTTTAAACTCACCGTCACTCTAAGACATGACGAGTCGATCACAGAACAGCCTCCACACATGAGCTGGTGTCCTTAATTAAAGGTTTTTAAACTCACCGTCGCTCTAGACATGACGAGTCGATCACGGCACAATGGTAAGCGAAAATAACTCGTTACCAACTAGAACTGCACGATCCTGACTCAAGCGGTGTCAACTCGCACTCGTGGGATGGAACAGCCTCCACATGAGCCGGTGTCCTTAAATAAGGTTGTTAACTCACCGCCGCTCTAGACATGACGAGTCGATCACTAAAATGAACAGCCTCCATCCAAACGGCGCTGCGTTGATGCTGGCGCACACACACAGCTGCCGGCGCTAACCATCTCACATCGGTATAAATGTGGTCCGCAGGCTGGTTCGGGTGGAGGTCCTTCTCTCTCACAAGAAACGACACCCGTCTCAACGAATCAAACGCGGGCAGCCGTCACCCACCGCGTCTCAGCTTTCGGCAGCTCACCGCAGCTTAAACGTGAAGCAGCTGAAAGAACCCGGTAATGAGTCCCGCCTCCCTCCAGCGCGCGCCCCTCCAGCGAGAGCGGCGCACGTCCCTCCAGAGAAAAACGTGTGCTCCCGCGGGGCTAGCAGCCTTCACTCCAACAGCACGGCGTAAATGAAGTCACGCCCTCCGCCTTTTCAACGTTCACACAGCGACGTCAAACGCGCAGCCCCACCGCGTCATCAGCTGTCACACGCTTCGCCTCAGCACAAGCCTCGCCCGGGATCACACAGAAAACATTCCCGCGACGCATGACGGCGGTTGAGGGGCGGACTGCTGACAGCCGTACAAAACATGACACATCACTTAACGTACGTTCACCCTACGAACGTTACGTAGAGTGGCTAAAACATGCTCGCCGTTTTTCAGATGGATGGACAAGGTTTTATGCAAATGGTACAAGTTACAGTTTGCAACCCGAACCCCTCCATTCAGAGGAGTTATAAAACGGTCCCGTCATCATCAGACTAAATCTCATCCCTAAATGCAGAAATCCAAGTGTTTCTGATAAAAGTAATCTACAGAGTCCCCCAACGGAGAGAAAACACAAGGTTTTTACTCACGGATCGGAGGGGTGAGACCGTTTTTTGGATCTGTTGTATAACATCCAGAGAACGCATACCGATCATCCTAACACAGAGACGAGAGTTTTTGTTTTACCTGGATGATCTGCTGCTCCTGTCACTTCAGACAGGAGGCGCTGATGCAGGATCAGGTGTTGACATCACACCTGTTAAATCTGGGCTTCGCCATACATTGGAAGGAAGCTCGATTTTCCCGGCCCAGACATTTGTTTTCTGGGAGTGGAATTAAATTCAACCACTATGAAAGCTCGTTTATCATAAACTAGATTCGACACTTTTTTAAAGTCAACTCAGCCACGTAAGACCTGGCAAGTGATAACAGCTGTCTCCGTCATGAAGCTGTTGGAAATGATGTCACTCACACAGTGGTTCCGCTGGTTTGTTTCACATGAGACGCCTCCAGAGGTGGTTTTGCACGTCTGCATGTGGATCCAGTAAAACAAAACGACGGATGATCATTGTCCCTTCCTCTGTGGAAGCAGACCTCCGACTCTGGGGAAACACCTTGTTTTCTGTCAGAGGGAGTCCCCCTCAGCAGACCCACGTCACGGGTCAGTCTTCACGGACACGTTGCTGTCAGGCTGGGGGGGGGACATGCCTATCTCAAGCAGTAGGGGCGCTGTGGCCCCACTACACATCAGCCCACATCAATGTTTTTGGAGTGTCGCACAGCACTGAATATGATTCAACACTTTGCTCCCGTGCTACAGAATCAACACGTGTTGATTCACACAGACAACATGATGACTGCTGCGTACATACCATCAAGGGTGTGCGTTCAGCCCAGATGTTACACATTGCGCGAAAGCTACTGTGTTGGGCTCATCAAAACCTGCTCTCTATTAGAGCGGTTTTACATATCCGGTGTTCTGAACAGAGGGGCAGATGTGACGTCCAGGGGCGGCCCACGTCACGTGGACCGGACTCTCCATCCAGATCTGATGTTTTCAGACGCAGCAGAAGTTGGCAAAGCAGCTGTGGACCTGTTTGCGACGCGAGAAGAACGCTCAGTGTCAACTATGGTTTTCCCTGAGCCCGCGAGATGATCCATCGCTGGGGGGGGGACGCATTTGCTCACAGCCCGTGGCCCAAAACGCTTTTGTACACGTTTTTTCTCCCACCTCCTCTGTTTTTTTACGGTTCCTGAACCGAGTTCAGGAGGAGGGATTGACAGCTCTCCTGGTGGCTCCCGGCGTGTGAACGCACCATGGTTCCCAGGCCTGCAACGTCTGTTGTCGGGTCGCCGTGGAACTGCCGTGGAGGGAGGATGCTCTCCTTCAGGCAGGAGGAGCGACCAAGAGTTACCCAGAAATAGGTCAACACCTGTGGGTCTGACCGCTGAGCGGTCCCACTTAGAGGATGGGTCTCCCTCAGGAGACAGTGTGCACAATTCAAGATTCACGTGCTACATCCACCACAGTTCTGTACACATCAAGGGGACGGCTTTTCAGTGCTGGTGTACAGAGAAGGTTTAGAGGCCACCTCATGCCTTTTAGGCGGCGTGTTGTTTCTCTACAACAGCTGATGGATAGGGAGTTGGCATTCAGTACGCTTTAACGTACGTTTCAGTCATCTATTCCTGCCACGAAGGTTTCGGAGACAGAACAGCTTTTAATCACCCGCTGATGAAGCGTTTTTCTAAAAGATGTTCAGAGACACAGGCCTGCTTCACGTCCACTTGCTCCACAGTGGGATTTAACGCTGGTCCTGCGAGCCCTGATCAAAGCTCCAATTGAGCCTCTGGATCAGGTTTTCACTTAAAATTCTTGTCTCTTTAAACAGCCCTGCTGCTGGTTTTAACACCCGCTAAGAGGGTAAGTAATTATCTGCCCTCTCTGTTGCTTCGTCATGCCTTAGAATTTAGGCTGACGGGCAGCTCAGCTGATTTAAGACCAACCCAGCTTTTATGCCTAAAACATCACGAGCTCTTTTAAATCAAGAGTGATATCGTTGGAGGGGTCTCTTTCCCCCCCACAGATCAGAAGAGGAAGCATCTTTTCATCCTCTCTGCCCGGTGCGGGCGTTGACGTGTTACATAACGCGCACAGCTGCAATGCGTTTCAAACTCAACAATTGTTTGTGCATTATAGAGATGCTTCTGCAGGTCGCCGTTATCCATCCAGCGCTTGTCACACTGGCTGTGTGAGGCCTTTTCTGAAGCCTACAGAGCATCAGATTTAGGGCCTCCTGTCAACCTCTAAGCACACTCGACCAGGGGTATCGCATCTTCGACTGCTCTGCATAATGGTATGTCAATGCAGGACATTTGCACTGCGGCTGCATGGTCAACACCCTGCTCATTTATTCGCTTTTACCTACGTGATATAACGGCTCGTTCCATGACACATTCTGTCCTTAGTGCTCTAACAGAATGAATATTGTTGTTCTCATGGAACTCTGTTTAAGCTCACTTCTGTCTGCATGCATTACAGTGTGAGATGTTGTTATCAGTCACAAGTCGTGTCTGTGATTTTGGTTCTATTGTCACTAATCAGTTCATGACTATTGTTACCAATCAGTTCATTTGATCAATAATCAATTCATGGACATTAATCTGTTTATACTGTTCAGCCATGAACCAGTTGGTTCATGCC
>NC_056507.1:42811101-42822756 GCF_014905685.2 Nematolebias whitei
TCACTAAGGTATAATTAGGTTAAAATGAAACAGAGCTAAAACAAAGAACCGATTTCAGTAAGTCATAAAACTCCTCTTATCTAAAGAATGTCGAAAGTCCCTGACAGAGCAGAGTAACCATGGCAACCTTTTTGTCTAAACCAATCAGAGGAAGGGCCTGCTCAAAACTGTGATAAAGATCCAGGGACAGACTGCAGAACTTTGCATTTGCTTGGTGACTCATCTGAGAAGGTCGGTTCGGTAAAATGCCCTTTGTATGCATACAAATGTACTTGATTTAAATGTTCTCTGAATACTTGTAATCCGTTGTCAAATAAATCTTTTGAACTAAGGTGGCCGTCTCAGCTGTCTTGAACACGACCGTGGCCCCCAGCCACATCAGATGGTGACCCACGACGTGCAGCGAGACGCGGTCTAGTCTGGATTGGATCGAGTCGGTGTGGTACTCCCACAGAGAGAACTTTTGGGCCCATCATTTTAAAGGTAAGCGGAGGTTACCTATGTTGGCCGCAAGGCTCAAAAATTTCCGCAATTCGGCCGTAAACCAAATTATATGTTCATCTGTGGGTTTTCGTACCATCTCCGGAATAAAGATGGTTGATAAGCTAATATACGGTAATTAGTGATACTTCTGACAAACGAATTACGTGTATTCAGACGTTGGGTGTTGAACGCAGCGTGCGTTCGCGTGAGTGTACTTTGCACGGCTTAGTTTAACATTTAAGTGTATTTCGTAGATAGTTTCACAAGTTTTACTTGTGCCGGAGGAAGGCAAGAAGCCTACCGGAGGTCGCTTCGGACGTGGCCGACACATTTCCCTTTTTCTCAGCGGATATGGCGATCAAAACCTTAATCTGACGAGATTACGGTTTAATCGAGTCAGGGACTCGATAGCTGTGGCGTGGGCGCTTCACTACAATTGTCGACTGGTTGTTAGATTGCGCTCCATTAATAGTTTACTTTAAAGGGAAATGTGATAGTCTGGGACTTAGTTAGTTGCCAAATTTCCGGTGATCAGGGATCGCTTTAGGGTTAAGATATAGTATTGTTGCTGTGTTGTGGTGTGAATTGCTTGGTAGGAGTGATTGGGACGGTGTGTGTGTGTGCTGTGCGTGCCTCATGTGGGGGGGGGGGGAGGAGTGCTTGAGACTTGAGACTGTGTGTCTGAGAGGGAAGTTTTTTTTTTCTTTCTTTCTTTCTTCTTCTGGTTTTCTGCTCTGTGGAGCTGCTGTGGGGGAGGTGTGACTTTTCTTTTCTCTTCCGGTTCCTTCTCTGTGAGACCGCGTGTGTGGGGGAAGGTTGCCTTTTCTTTTCTTTTTATTGTTCTAGGTGAAAGTGTGAGGGGTGTTTTTTGTGAGTGTCAGGTGGCACGGAGTGACTGGAGCATCCATATCCTGACCACAAGGGGGTGCTGTTGGATAAGGCAATTATAAGTCTTTACTCATTGAAGTTTTAAGGCTTGAGTTGTTTTTTTTTTCTCAACAGATGCCAGGAATATATGAGAATAAAACATTTGAATGAAAGTTTGTGTGAATGGTGTCAGCAGATATGGAGCTCATAAATAAGAAATCTGTAACTCCTGTGGAAACTCTATAGGAACAATCAAAAAGGGTTAAAGCTGTAATTAATGTTATACACGCAGCAAATACAGGTAAATGTAAGGAATTGGACAGCCTTCTGCATCAGCTGGTCCAGGCTGAGGAAGGATCGTCACACACACTCACACAACTAGCTTGGGACAAGGTTAAAGATCAGAACAAACAAATTCAGGAGATTAATGAAGTGACCTGCAAATCATGTGTAAAACGTCTGAAGCTACAGAAGAAATTAGATAAACGCAGACAAGTACAGGGTATGTATACACAATTAGCAGTATTGTGTCAGAGTGTACAAAACTTGGGTGAGACAGAAAAGTGTGAACCACCACCTTGTGTGACAGACATGACGTTGCCGACAGCGCCACCTGCTGGGACTGACATGACGTTGCCGACAGCGCCACCTGCTGGGACTGACATGAAGTTGCCGACAGCGCCACCTGCTGGGACTTATCTGGTGTTGCAGGTTCATAAAGGCAGACTGACATTTGAGGAGACTGATTCTGAGGAAGGTGGTTCTCTGGATAGTGACTTAGGGGGAATTGGTAGCAGAATGACTGCACAGAGGCGACAGCGGTTTCTTAATAAGTTATCTGTACGTGAGGAGCAGGAAGGTAGAAAGGCTCGGTGGAAGAGTAGTTCACGTGAAAGTGAGAGGGGAGACGTGTGGACTAAGGTTCCAGGTCCTAGTGGGACACACCACAGTAAGACTCTACAACGGATGGAGAGCACGCGTACCAGTAGCCCGATGGATAAACGTACCACACTGTTTATTGAGGGTTCTTTGACAAAACTAGTAGAGGAAGATGAGGGGGTGCGTACACGGGGGACAACTTCAGGCAGAGTGAGGAGGCCGCCCGACAGATGGGCTTATGTTGGTCCAGGTCAGCCAGAGGTCATGTCTGCTCAGGGTCATGAGGAGGCGGAAGCAGTATCCGATATGGAGAGAGGTTATACTGTGGTTAATCAACTTCCATTACTGAGTACTCAGGGTGCGACAGGTGAGGTGTCACGTTATAAGCCATTTCATATACATGATTTAGAGTCGATAACAGAGAAGTTGCCACAGTTGGTGCAGGGTGGAGGCCGCTGGTTGGAAAAATTTAATGCCCTTACTTTAGGAGTGACCCTGGCAGTGGGGGATCTGAACGCCATTTTTGCTCGCTGTGCTAATCACGCCACCGTCCAGACATACCTGTACTCTCCTATAGCGACTTCTCGGGGCCGTTTTAGGATCTTAGAACTACCAGATGAGACTCCGTTGTGCGACGTGTTTGTGCATATTGCGCCTATCATAAGAACACTAAACCCATTACCAGCTGGTGTAGCGGTCCCCAAATTCAGGTGGGATAAGACTATAGACCCGTGGGAGTTTATGGAACAGTGTAAAGACACCTGGGAGAGGGTGACAGGTGTACATGCGTAAGCCATCCAACAATGCCCGTATTTCAGAAAAGCCGTTCTTGACTCTCTGCCGAGAGAAGTAGTAGACGAGTTAGAGAAAAATGTTGATTTGCTCACAGCATCTCCTGACCGCTGGGAGAAACACGTAATACATTGTTTGAAGTACGAGAAAAAACAGGGAGATAAAGAGGCAGCTGAATTAGAAACTATGCGGAAACAGCTGCTTAAACTTCAGTTGATAGATGCCAGACATAAACAGGCTGAGGATAAAAAGAACAAAGATAAAAAACAAATGTTTGTACAGTCAGTTACAGAGGGAAATGAGGAGTCAGTTTCCTCTGGAACAGTTGCTCTTCAACAGTGGTCGGAAACTATAGGCCAGAGGGCCAGAGGGGGACATCCGGCGAGGTTAGTCGGACGGGGAAGAGGGGGCGTGAGGCCGAGGCCAGTGTCTTGGGGTTGGGGTTCTTCACAATGGGGACAGCGGGGGGATGCCTGTTTCATCTGTGGCCAGCAGGGACATTGGGCGAGAGATTGTTACTACCTGGCCACACCAACCCACAAGTCACGAGGGGGGCAGCAGAGGCCATTCCAACAACACATGGGCCTACCACAACCCTTCGTACACCTGATGCCAGGTCCACCACCGGTCCAGCAGCAACAACTACCACGAGCTGGACATCTTCCTCTCGGGACAGAGGGGATGGGGTTCCAGCAACAATGAGACACCCCACAGAAAATGCTAAGTGTTGGAGGAGGGGCAGACCCAACACTGGAGGTGACAGTTAGAACGGATAAGTTGCTGTTTCTAGTTGATATAGGAGCGACATTTTCAACAATTACTTACATCCCACAAGACTGTGAACTGTTGAATAGGTCGGTGGAGGTGGTTGGATTTTCTGGGGCGAAACAAAGACTGCCGGTGACGCTTCCACTTCTCACAAAAGTGGGCACACAGACTCTGTTACATCCCTTTGTGGTGGCTGAAAATGCACCAGCAAACCTTTTAGGGAGAGATCTTCTCATCAGATTGGGAGCTTCAATTTTGTGTTCTTCCGATGGACTTGTGGTGAGGCTACCAGATGGCACCTCGCTAGAGTGTGGACTGGTCACTACTACCCACTCACAGTGTGTGATACAACCCGTCCATGAGGAATATGTTGACATCTACTGGGGACTGCTTGAACCTGAGGTCATGGGTGGAGGGGGTGTCTTTTCTGCTTACCTGGCGTGGAAGCTGTGGCTCCTGACCTTGCATCCGTACTCCGCTCCTCCTGATCCACCACATGTCACTCTCTTTTATGACCGAAAAGGAGATTAGGTGTTTCAAGATCACTTTGCAGAACAACTGGCAGGGAAAATCTGGCCTATTGCTACTGGGAATATTGTTGTGGGCCGAGAGGGGTGGTACATGATGGGTACTGAAGCAGCACCTCATATCTCACTAGCGTTAAATCCAAAATTTCAGGCTAAGGACTTAGGGCCTATGGTAAAGAGGGCCTTAGAGGCCTCAGATTGGGTACAAACATATTTAACATCCGTCTGGTATTCCCACAGCTGTGAGTGTTATTCAGTCGACTCTGTGGCACATGATGTAGCTTTGATGCAACATGATGTGCTCCCCAGAGAGCACGGTCGTGAACTGACGGACCACCCGCAGGCAGGTCCTTTAATTGATAGTATGCCTGGGTCATTATGGTCAGAGGGGCCCACAGATGTGGGACTGATACACTGCCCTCCCATAACGTTCCATGTGCATCACACATACCCGATTTGGATCACACAGTATCCACACAAACTGGCTTCAGAGGCAGGCATCGCTGAAACAATCCAGGGTTTGAAAGAAAGCGGTGTACTTGAACCCTCCTATGCTGAGTGGAACACAACAATTCTACCTGTACAGAAACCATGTACAGATAAATTTCGTATGGCACACGACCTGAGGGCGATCAATAAATTGTTGATCACTCAGACCGTGCCAGTTCCCAACCCATACGTGGCATTGAATAATCTGACCCCAAAACATGAATGGTTCAGCTGTCTGGACCTTGCAAACGCGTTTTTCTGTCTTCCTTTAGCTGAAGAATGCAGGGACATTTTTTCATTCACCTTTCGTGGTGAGCAGTTACGATACACCAGACTACCTCAGGGGTTTGCCCTGTCACCAGGAATCTTCAATCAAGTGTTGAAACAAGTTTTGCGCGAGGTAATGCTCCCACCAGACACGGTGCTTGTTCAGTATGTAGATGATCTGCTCATAGTCCCACTGTACAAGATTCATTAGAAGCTACTAAAAAGGTTTTAGAACACCTACATGTGGCAGGTTTTAAGGTCAGTAAAAACAAACTACAGGTCACGAGGCATCAAGTGTCTTTTTTGGGGAGAATGATCTCGCAGAAAGGGGCGGGGCTCTCTTCTTCTCACCGCGACACAATTTTACATCATCCAAAACTGCAGACAGTTAAAGAAATGCTCTCATTCCTAGGACTGACTGGGTACAGCAGAAATTACATTCCAAATTATGCAGGCCAAACCCAGATTTTGCGCGCTTTACTTAAAGAACAGGGCATGAGACGCCCCACTGCCAGACTGGTTTGGAATGAGGAAGCTGAGAGGATTTTCATTGAGGTGAAACAACAGATGAGTAGAGCTACAGAGTTAGTTCTGCCAGACTATGGTCGACCCTTCCATCTGGATGTTTCTGAAACAGAAGGGGTGATTAACGGTGTTCTGTTTCAGAAACATGAGGGGGAAAGGAAAGTTTTGATGTATGTCAGCTGTTTATTGGACAACACAGAAAGGAGACATCCCTCGTGCACGCAACACGCAGCAGGAGTGGTGAAGCTAGTTCAAAAGACGGCTCACTTGGTGATGGGACACACACTGCATGTTTTGACATCTCATAGTGTGGTTGCCTTTGTAAATTCACTTAACTTCACCATGTCACCATTAAGACAACAGAGAATAAACAAGGTCCTAGAAGTACCTAACTTGTTATTCACACATGAGGGAATTAACATGGCAGACAGGATAGGAGGGGGTGAACCACACATCTGTGAGAGGAGAGTGGAAGTTGAAGACAGAGTCAGGCCAGACATGAAAGCTGCACCTCTTGGAGAGGGACAGGTGATGTTTTGTGATGGGAGTTGTTTTAGGAGACAGGACGGACAGCTAAGTGCTGGGTTTGCAGTGGTGCTTCAGACAGAACAGGGCTATCACACTGTGGTGTGCGAGAAATTGCAGGGTTCTCAGTCGGCGCAGAGAGCAGAAGTGAGAGCCTTAATTTCAGCACTAATGTGGGCGGAAAGCAAGAAAGTGACTATCTTCACAGACTCAGCTTATGCCTTCGGAGCAGCGCATGTTGAACTTGCGCAGTGGAAGAGGGGAGGTTTTCAGACAGCTAACGGGAAACCTATTAAACATGAGGCAGATATGAGAGAATTAGAAACAGCCCTGATGTTACCAGCAGAAATTGCCATTGTGAAATGTCGAGGACATGATTCAGATTCATCAAACATAGCAAAAGGAAACTGTCAAGCTGATTTGGAGGCGAAAAAGGCCTCAGGATTTATCAGCTGGAGTCAGATGGTGATGACAACACCAGAGGAAGAGGAGGTGATCAGATGGGATGAGGAATCCATCGCCTGTTGCCAACAAGGTGCAGCTCCAGAAGAAAAGGCAGTGTGGAGTGAAAGAGGAGCCGAAAAAAGACCAGATGGATTGTGGATAAACCCTGAAGATGGAAGATGGGTACTCCCGCTGAGTCTGAAGGGGAGAATTTTCGAGGAGGCACACGGGCTGGCTCATGTAGGGGTACACCAGATGAAGAGGAATGTCCTCAACTGGTGGCACCCATATATGAACTCTGATCAGAGCGTTTGTTAAAGAATGCACGTTATGCAATTTGTATAACTCCAAGCCAGCTTTTAAACCGCGTCAACAAGGAAAGTTTCCTACGGACATGACACCGGGTCGTGAGGTAATAATTGATTACACTGATATGATTCAACCAGTACGAGGTTTCAGATACCTACTGGTTTGCGTCGACGCGTTCACCGGATGGCCAGAAGCCTGGCCCGCTAAAAAGGAGGATAGTCTAACTGTAATCAAGTGTTTAATAAATCATTACATCCCCAGACATGGGTTCCCTACTATAATTAGATCCGATAATGGAACTCATTTCAAAAATGCAGATCTGTAGAAGGTTGAAAAGGCCTTGGGTTTGAAGCATGCTTTCGCTACAGTTTACCACTCCCAATCACAAGGGAAGGTGGAACGATTGAATGGAAACCTGAAACAAAAATTATCAAAAATCTGTGCACAGACAAATTCCAATTGGCTGGACGCGTTACCGATCGCCCTTATGGCGGTAAGAGCTTCTGTTAACAGGGGTACAGGTTTCACCCCTTATGAACCGACCACAGGAAGGTCGTTCCCAGGGCCCCAGCAAAATATTGAGTGGCCCTCAAACAGGTATCTAAAATGACACACAAAATGTACTTTGATACACTAAAAGGTATGTTGTCTAGTTTCCATCTACAGATTCCTGAACCCAGTACTCCGGACGGAGTAACCCCCACGTGCCCACTCTCAGATTGGGTACTGCTGAGAGTCACTAAACGAAAGTGGGCGGAGCCAAGGTGGACGGGCCCATATGAAGTGACGGAACGCATAGCATACGCAGTACGCTTGAGAGGTAAAGGATCCACGTGGTTTCATCTCAGCCAGTGTGCACCTGCGGGCGAACCACAACGATCGCTGCAGCAGGTCCGGTCAGATCTGCAACATCAGTAGAGGCGGGGTCAAACACCTGACGTCTGGAGTGAGTGTCCTGCATGAGGGGGAAGTTGAGCTGGGAAATCATCTCTTGTCAAGAGGTGTGGAGAGCAGGCGTGTAAAGAGTGGAAGACGCGTCGTTTTAAACCCATTGGGGTTTTGTGAAATAAAAGGCAACAGAAACGTTGGGAATGAAGTCCCCCTGTTTTGCCTGATAAGCAACAAGTTTCCTTAACCCATTAATGTTCTTGTGAAATAAAAGGCAGCAGAAACGTTGGGAATGAAGTCACCCTATGGTGCCTATTAAGCAGCAAGAGGAGTCGAGCAGCTGTGTTCTTGGAGGCCCCAGGAGCAGTGGCCAGAGTTATGGAGGGAGTTACCACAGACGAGGAGATCTACTGTAGTTTCAACCTGAGGAGCTGTATCGAGCCATCCATCTAAATTCTGTGAAAAAAAACAAAACAAAAAAAACTGTGATTTTCAAGGTGTACGTGTTTATTTTCGACAGGTTGATTATAACTGTTAATGCATCCACTTACAATTTTCAAGTATTTCATCACCTTAAAGATGAGTTACTTTTAAAGGGTCAGAATTTTTAACTTTTTACTGTGCATGCATGTTAGATTATTTTTGCTTCACAGGTTTACAGTGATCGATTCCTGGGTCCAGTTGAACTAATATATATATATATATATATATATATATATATATATATATATATATATTTCCTGTATTCAATCATAGAGTGGACCGTGTGTGACAAGTGGCTATATTTTCTCCACTTGCTCTATGATAATATTATTATTTCAGGTTGTGTTGGGTTGACATTTTGTTGCATGTACTGTTGAATTCCAGGTTTACACATCATAGTCAACTTTCATTTTCAGTGTGGTGGGGTAGCAATCATGGTTCTCATATCAAATAAGCTGTTGACTGCGGGGGGAATAATAGGGGTGCTGATGGTTTGTCTTGTTTTGGTGCTGGAGTTTACCTGTGTCATTCCTGGTTTAAGTAGGTGTCGCACCATACCTGTGAAGATCAAGAGAGAGATCCCTAGGATGGGGGCGTGGTCCCCGGTTCGAGATATTGATCAGTTACCATTGAATTTGTCCCATGCTTTTCAGATGAATAGCTGGTATCGTTATGCTCAGTTTTTAGCCAGGGGGCGCCATGATTTTGAATGTTATGTCTGCACCAAACTTCCAGTCACATCTTCACACTTGCCCTTACGTGTTAAACCCCTGGCTCGGGGGCGATCGTTTTGTCTTCTGCAGTACAGCTCCAGTGGACATAGCAGAGGTCCGTACTGGTGTGAGGCCAAGCGCTACGATCTGACGCAGGAACAGGTGGTGGTGTTAAGCCAGTATGTGGAGTAGACCTCTGGTGAGCAGTTTCCCATTTGCGTGCACCGACAGCACTGGCAGGACTCTTATCAGGTGGCGGTGGGCATGTTGCCCCCTGAGAAGTGTCAGGCAATATATCACCCTGGTAATCATCACATTGGGGTACCTGGAAAGAATGGAACATTTCCCGTTGAGGATCTGGCTTGGTTGTGTGGACATACGGTGCTGTTAACTCTTCCCAATAACTGGACAGGTATCTGCCCACCTGTGGCGGTCACAGACGAATCATTTCTGGTGTCTGTAAGTAATGGCTCCCATTATGTCAGGCAAAGAAGGGCTGTGGGCATCAGGCCGCACGACTCTATTTGGGGTTCAGACTTGCCAGAAAAATTTAAACACTGGACGACGGGGGGAGAAGGTAATGCTTTCACTTTTTCCGTGGGCTGGGGTTGGTAAACTCCTTTTACGGGTGGAAACATTAGATTACCGTTTTGGAATTTTCATTAATTCAACAATTAAGGCGCTGGAGGGCATCTCTGCGGAGTTGTCAGCCTTGAGGGTAATGGTGTTACAGAATAGAATGGTGTTGGACTTGTTAACTGCATCTAGAGGTGGAGTGTGTGAGATTATTGGTAAGGATGCATGTTGTACTTACATCCCTGATGAGAGTAGTGCAGACCCCCAGGGCAGGGTGACAGAGGCCCTGTCACAGCTGAGAGGGCTGCAGAAGGCTAAGGCCGAGGATCCTCCTGCAGGGTCAGAGGGATTTTTGTCATGGTACATGAGTGGGTCTTGGAGTCAGGTGTTACTCAAACTTTTGGCCCCTCCACTAGCTATTATTGTTCTTTTTTGTGTCTTGTTGGGTTGCGTTGCACCGTGCGCTAAGGTTGCAGTCGCGCGGATGATTAACTTTGATGGAATGGTGGGCACAGGTACGGTGTGTCCTGTGATCCAGGCCAGTGAGGACTCCTCGCAGTCGGGACAGGATCACCTGCAGTTGGCTGAGACAAAATATCTGTAGCCTTTGAGGTAGTTGGTCTATCGTTTGTGATAGACCAAGAGGGGGATTGTTGGATTTCATATTTTATCTTTTATTAATTTTAATCAAGCTTGAAATTTCATGTTATAAAATGTATATGTGTCGTTTTTAAAAGGTTTCACTACCTTACAATCATTTAAATGTTAATCAATTACTTTGCTTAAATATAATCTTACATTAGCTAGAGACAATCTTATAATTTCACAATCTTATAAATTGACATTTTGATATAATTACTGTAAGGATGTTACTTTTCTGTGGCCCAGTGTTTCTGTTTCCCTCGTGCTCCCTCATTAGTTTCCATTGTTGCCACCTTTGTCTCGTCCCAGCTGTTTGTCATCATGTCTCGTCTTCTCCCTGTATTTAAGTCATCCTATTCTGTCTTGTTCTTCGTCGGGTCGTCTTCGTTGGGTACGCTTCCTTGGGTCTCCTGAGTCTCTCCCTGTCTTCCTGGTCCCTCGAGTTTCCCATGTCTCTCGTGTCTCCGGAGTTCCCCGTGCCTCCTTCCATGTCCATGTAAGTTTTGCTGCCCCGTCAGCTTGTTTATTTTGTACTTTAATTTATCATTAAAAACCTATTTTTTGTATATCTGCCGGGTTGAGTCCCTGTTCTGCACTCTGGGTTCGCTCCTAACCTCAAACCATAACAGTAAGACCCGACCAGAACAGAACCCAGTGGGCAGGGTTCTCACTCGGCAACACTCACCTTTTTTCTTTTTTCCCTCCTCGTGCCGTGATGGATGAGCTCCTCTCCGTCTCTGTCCATCCACCGTCCCACCGCCGCCGCGGTGGACGGTTCCGGAGGCAGTCTGCGGTGACCGGCCCGGTCTCGTCGGCCGAGCAGAACTTCAGAGCTGGTTCCGGTGTTTTCGTGGGAGCGGGGTTTGCCGCCTCACCTCCCAGGTTTCCGGTGGGGGCGAGATCCAGCGTCCCGCGGGAGCTCCGGTCCACTCCTGTTCGGTTCGGTGGGTCCGGTCCGGTTGACGTCATTGGGGCGGGTTCCGTCGCCTCACCTTCCAGGTTCCTGGTGGGGGCGGAACCCGGCCTCTCACCGCCACTCCGCGCCGTGGCTGTTCGACCCAGCCTGGCCGTACCTCCAGAGAGTTTTCATTGTGACACCGTGGGGGCGTGTCCCGCCGCCTCACCTTCCAGGTTTCTGGTGGGGGCGGCACCCGTCACCACACCCACTCATACTGACCTTCCTTTTTTCCCCCCTGAGGATATTTTTCATATTAATCAGACAATTCTCAAACTATTTAGTTCTGCTAAAAGAAACCCGTCCTCCTTTGATTTAGTTTTGACCCAGATCTCTCCTACTCCGAGGGGGTCCAGGCTGACGCTCCTTATCTCTCCTACTCCGAGGGGGTCCCGTCCAATGCTCCTCATCTCTCCTACTCCGAGAGGGTCCCAGCCGACGCTCCTCATCTCTCCTACTCCGAGGGGGTCCCGGCCGACGCTCCTCATCTCTCCTACTCCGAGGGGGTCCCGGCTGACGCTCC
>NC_056507.1:42822766-42823270 GCF_014905685.2 Nematolebias whitei
ATCTCTCCTACTCCGAGGGGGTCCCGGCTGACGCTCCTCATCTCTCCAATTCTCCAGAGGAGTCGGTGCTCTCCACACCTCCAGAGGGGTCGGCGCTCTCCACATCTCCAGAGGGGTCGGCGCTCTCCACATCTCCAGAGGGGTCGGCGCTCTCCACATCTCCAGCGGGGTCGGCGCTCTCCACATCTCCAGAGGGGTCGGCGCTCTCCAAATCTCCAGAGGGGTCGGCGCTCTCCACATCTCCAGAGGGGTCGGCGCTCTCCAAATCTCCAGAGGGGTCGGCGCTCTCCAAATCTCCAGAGGGGTCGGCGCTCTCCACGTCATCTGCTACAGAGCCACAGGCCTCTTCGTCGTCTGCTGCAGAGCCACAGGCCTCTTCGTCGTCTGCTGCAGAGCCTCAGGCCTCTTCGTCGTCTGCTGCAGAGCCTCAGGCCTCTTCGTCGTCTGCTGCAGAGCATCAGGCCTCTTCGTCGTCTGCTGCAGAGCCTCAGGCCTCTTCGTCGT
>NC_056507.1:42823370-42823742 GCF_014905685.2 Nematolebias whitei
GTCGTCTGCTGCAGAGCCTCAGGCCTCTCCTCCAGCAGCAGCAACTCCCCTGGTCTCTCCGACAGCAGCAGCATCTCCTCAGGCCTCTCCGACAGCAGCAGCATCTCCCCAGGCCTCTCCGACAGCAGCAGCATCTCCCCAGGCCTCTCCTCCAGCAGCAGCAGCATCTCCCCAGGCCTCTCCTCCAGCAGCAGCAGCATCTCCCCAGGCCTCTCCGACAGCAGCAGCAGCATCTCCCCAGGCCTCTCCGACAGCAGCAGCAGCATCTCCCCAGGCCTCTCCGACAGCAGCAGCATCTCCCCAGGCCTCTCCGACAGCAGCAGCATCTCCCCAGGCCTCTCCGACAGCAGCAGCATCTCCCCAGGCCTCTCC
>NC_056507.1:42823842-42838409 GCF_014905685.2 Nematolebias whitei
TCTCCCCAGGCCTCTCCGACAGCAGCAGCATCTCCCCAGGCCTCTCCGACAGCAGCAGCATCTCCCCAGGCCTCTCCGACAGCAGCAGCATCTCCCCAGGCCTCTCCGACAACAGCAGCATCTCCCCAGGCCTCTCCGTCTCCTGCTGCAGTTTCCAAGGTCCCCTCGTCTCCTGCTGCAGTTTCCAAGGTTCCCTCGTCTCCTGCTGCAGTTTCCAAGGTTCCCTCGTCTCCTGCTGCAGTTTCCAAGGTTCCCTTGTCTCCTGCTGCAGTTTCCAAGGTTCCCTCGTCTCCTGCTGCAGCCCTCCAGGCTCCCACGCCGTCTGCTGCAGCCCTCCAGGCTCCCACGCCATCTGCTGCAGCCCTCCAGGCTCCCACGCCGTCTGCTGCAGCCCTCCAGGCTCCCACGCCGTCCGCTGCAGCTCAACAGGCTTCCACGCCGCCCGCTGCAGCTCTCCAGGCTTCTACGCCGTCCGCTGCAGCTCTCCAGGCTTCCACGTCGCCCGCTGCAGCTCTCCAGGCTTCCACGTCGCCCGCTGCAGCTCCCCAGGCTTCCACGTCGCCCGCTGCAGCTCCCCAGGTCTCCTTAATGCAGGCCGTGTTCCCTTTGGCCCTATGTTTTGGACGGCCTCCCGGCTGCCCCCCTGACCTGGCCCGGTCTGATGGACAGCCTCCCGGCCGCCCGCCGGAACAGTGACTCTTAGGGACGATCCCTTGACCGTCCAAATTCCTTGTGATCCCTCGTGTCCCCTTTTTCTCTGGCTCCTCGTTTTCTGGTTCCTCGTGTCCTTTTTCTCCTCGTGTCCTTTTTCTCCCCGTGTCCTTTTTTTTCCTTGTTCTCTTTGGCTCCTCGTGTCCTTTTTCTCCTCGTTCTCTTTGGCTCCTCGTGTCCTCGTTCTCTCTTTCTCCTCGTGTCCTTTTTCTCCTCGTTCTCTTTGGCTTCTCGTGTCCTCGTTCTCTGGCTCCTCGTGTCTCGTTCTTTGTGATCCCTCGTGTATTTTCTCTGGCTCCTCGTGTCTCGTTCTTTGTGATCCCTCGTGTATTTTCTCTGGCCCCTCGTGTCCCTTTTCTGGTTCCTTGTGTCCCTTTTCTGGTTCCTCGTGTCCCTTTTCTGGTTCCTCGTGTCCCTTCTCTGTTCCCTCGTGTCCTTTCTCTGGTCCTTGTGTTTTCCTCGGGCCCTCCACCCTTGCAGTGCCACCCTCCACCCACCCTAGTCCTTTGGGAGGGGGGTCTTTTGGGGACGCCTGGAGGCGTCCTTGGGGGGGGGTTACTGTAAGGATGTTACTTTTCTGTGGCCCGGTGTTTCTGTTTCCCTCGTGCTCCCTCATTAGTTTCCATTGTTGCCACCTGTGTCTCGTCCCAGCTGTTTGTCATCATGTCTCGTCTTCTCCCTGTATTTAAGTCATCCTATTCTGTCTTGTTCTTCGTCGGGTCGTCTTCGTTGGGTACGCTTCCTTGGGTCTCCTGAGTCTCTCCCTGTCTTCCTGGTCCCTCGAGTTTCCCGTGTCTCTCGTGTCTCCTGAGTTCCCCGTGCCTCCTTCCATGTCCATGTAAGTTTTGCTGCCCCGTCAGCTTGTTTATTTTGTACTTTAATTTATCATTAAAAACCTATTTTTGTATATCTGCCGAGTTGAGTCCCTGTTCTGCACTCTGGGTTCGCTCCTAACCTCAAATAATAACAATTACAAGCAAATCATAGCAGGTAAGATACTGATTAGACTCCAGGGAAGTGTCCCTGAGTATGGACTCACACACACACGCTCACACACACACACTGATTGATTAACATATAGAGAACTAGAACACATTTCTTTAATTTAGACTTAAGATAGTTTGACTAAGTAAAATTAGTATGATAATAACAATTAGCAGGTAACTGTACAACCATTATTTGATGATGGGTCAGTTTAGATGAATACAGGCTTAATCTTCACAGTAAAATACCAGAGAGTCTTTGTTAGAGGGGGGCAGGGTGATTTCAGCTAACTGAGACACAAGTATAAGCCAGAGAGATCAATCAAAACCACACAGACATGAGTTAGTTAATAATTATTAGTTATTAATTATTCCTAGAAAGAAACTAACTTTAGAACAAAATCATTTGGTATCACTAAGGTATAATTAGGTTAAAATGAAACAGAGCTAAAACAAAGAGCCGATTTCAGTAAGTCATAAAACTCCTCTTATCTAAAGAATGTCGAAAGTCCCTGACAGAGCAGAGTAACCATGGCAACCTTTTTGTCTAAACCAATCAGAGGAAGGGCCTGCTCAAAACTGTGATAAAGATCCAGGGACAGACTGCAGAACTTTGCATTTGCTTGGGGACTCATCTGAGAAGGTCGGTTCGGTAAAATGCCCTTTGTATGCATACGAATGTACTTGATTTAAATGTTCTCTGAATACTAGTAATCCGTTGTCAAATAAATCTTTTGAACTAAGGTGGCCGTCTCAGCTGTCTTGAACACGACCGTGGCCCCCCAGCCACATCAAAACGTAAACATGTCGGAGTCACGAGGAGGAGGAAGGAGCTGCAGCTGATACAACTCGTGTTGCAGGTAAGTCTCTACAATTTAACACATTGTTCTGTTTCAAGAGAGAAAACGTAACGTCAGTCTGTCTGGTAGATGAAGCTGCTGTTTGTTTGCTTGTTTGTTATCTGATTAATGACGGAGATAGAGAATGTGTGTGTTACTTTTTATTTAATTTAATTGGTACAAGCAGTGTTTAAATGTGATTTATAAATAAATCTAACACAAAGATAATCATTTAATGATTAAGCTTCAACTTTTAATTTGCTGGCAAAGTCTGAAGATACTGCAGGTATGGCAGGATGAATTGCATTTAAACAGGAATTAAAGTAATTTATTACATCTACTCAAATGTGTGTAATTAAGTATTTTATATATATATGTGTGTGTGTGTGTGTGTGTGTGTTTAATTGCTCTTTTAGCTACTTTTGCCTGAACCTAACACTGTAAGTGAAACAAGGCATTTCTTGAGTTGCTGTAAATTATGCTACAATACATATTTACTCCTCTCATTCCAGAAAACAACAACATCCTTCATGATGGACAGACATCATGGACACCACAGCAGCAGCTGTCTTCACTGAAAGATCCTGAACATGATCGTCACTGACACAAGGCCTCTGTCGATGGTTGAAGACGAAGGCTTCACTACAATAATCCACATTTTTAATCCAGGTTACAATAATCCACACTTTTAATCCAGGTTACACTCTTCCCTCAATTACACATTTTACAAAGTAGCTAAATATTGTGCAGGTATAAAGATACATTTGTTTATATTTTTGTGTACATTTATTTTTTTAAGCTATTTGACTAACTTATTTTTCATTATTCAATATTTTACTAACATAATAGTCAAATAACAACCTGTTTTTTGTGCGAATTGCTATGTCAGTCAAATGTTCAACTTTGGAATAAAGGGGTGGAAATAAAAAGGTTGTTGTTTTTTTTGCCGATGAATCGATGAATCGAAAAAATAATCGGCCGATTAATCGATTATTGATATAATTGTTAGTTGCAGCCCTAGATGAAACAGTGGAACTATCTGTCAAAGCCACCTTAGTGGAATGGGCTGACATTTTAATGATGCCCTCCTTTCTAACCTTGGCAGCTTGCCAGCCCATGACCAGTAAGTTTAGATCAGCTTATTTGGGAATAGCTCACGATGTAATGCTGAGGAGAATGAAGAAATCTGCCTACAAATATGCCCAAGAAACAGAAAGAAACTCAAAGATGAGATATCAGCCAATGAGGAGGAAGAACGCTTCTCGATTGAGACACATCAGTCGTCCTATGCACATCATCGACCCCAGAGCCTAGACAGACAAATCAACACCAAGCCCCCAGCTCAGACGCTGACAGTTATCATGAGTACAAAAAACTGAAAACCTTAGTAAAAGAGAAAAGACCAGAAGAGAGTAATGAAGACTATATCAAAGATGTGTGGCCCATGGTTGTTAACTCTACTGACTGTGATGCAGCTAAAAAGCTGTGGCTGGGTCATGTCACCACTAACCCAGTAGGCAAGGGGGAATCGGCTCAGAGCCACTACGAATGGGTGGTTCTGGAAGACATGGATGATGAAGACTCTCATATTCAAACAGCCAAAGTACGCATCGACCAAGAAAAATGCCTCACACCAGTCTGGTATCAACTCAAACAGGTGATTCCACCCACCAGATATGTGAAAGCATTAAGGAAATTAACATAACGGAGAAGAGGGGTTACCAATTTTGTCAAGATGCCCCTACACAAAACCACAGATCCCCAGTTAGATCAAGCAGTAAAATCATATGATCTAGAACAAGAGTATTGGAAAGAGCGCAGGAAAAAAGAAACTAAACAGAGTGTAAAACCCCCAACAAAGACAGCTCTCAAGGCTCTAGCGTAGCCACAATACAAAGAATGGCCCCCAAGACCATCAGAGCCACAGTACAGAGAGCAACAACCTAAAAAAATTCATGCTCTTATATCAACCTCCACACCTCAAAAGTGGGGTAAATTTATGCCTCCTGAAGAATATGCAAAACTCACACCTGAAGAGAAGAAAGCCCTCCATGAATCCCGCATGAAGGGAAGCGGAGGGCCAGCAAAATAATGGCTGAAAGGCTGTGGGTCACTCTGGAAAACGCCTATTGGGATGGGAACGAAATCTACACTAAAATGAATGGAGAACCTTACTTAATAGACACCGGGGCAGAGGTGTCTATGACCCACAAAACCCTAAAAACTAAGGGACACCTCACAGTTCAGTTGGATAACGGGACCATTAGCACCACTTGCTCTAGCCGAAATCGGATGCTTCCCTCCCTCCCTCTCCGCTTTGCTTTGCTGCTCTGTCTGTCTGTGAAACTGTTGTGAGACTCTCTTGCATTTCTTCCGAACCATAATTATGGACTGTTTTGACCAGTTGGTCCCTCAACTCAATTTACAACATTTCTTCGAAGAGAAGACTGGCTTTAGGCGAGCCGATTTGCCCTGTTGGCACGTATGCAGCTGGACATCTCATCGACTTGGAAGACTTGATGATGTGTCTTTCTCTGCTGCCATCTGTGGATTTTAAGGATGCATATTTAATTGGATTTTTGATAACTGGTTCCTGCTATTTTGGATTCAGCTGGTGCTGGTTTTATCTACAATCAAGGAAGTCGTCGGCATCAAATTTGGACCTGATCATGCTGCTTACCTTTTTGTTGGCTTGGTTCGTGTCTCGTGTACCCGGACTGAAATGCTTTGGGCTGAACGGATCAGATCTTGGGGATTTTACACAGTCACGGTCCATCGGCGTGGCCATATTATTTTGGACATTTCGGAACCGAGTGGACCAACACAGACTCAAGGTAGATGTCATTAAGTTCTGCCTGTACCCAAAACAACTGTGTGTTTATCTAAATGTTGGTTCCCTTGGCTGGTGTTGAAGGCCACCTTAACTGAATTTGCCTGGAGAAAATGTGATTTGATGCTCACCACCCCCTCCCTGGGGAATTTCCAACTGATAATCAGATGAACCAGCTGAATAAACTTTGTGTCATCATTTCAAGACTCTTGGATTCTCATAGATGTTATCCTTGGCCATTCCTCGACATACCTCGAGAATGTTTATGGATCTCATCGGAGGACATTGACTGATTACAGTGACCTCGAGAGCACCTATAAGCGTTGTTGACTGCTCTCGTCTCCAACTGTAGAACGTCTACGTAAATATGTGCTTGTTGTGCGAGGCGTTTTATTTTAATATTAGAGGTTTTTTTTCTTAGGCAAAAAAAAAAAAATTGTTAGGAATTTTTTTCACCTCCAACTCCTAAATATGTCTAGTTAACCAATGTTTTTTGTCGGTCCAAACAGGTCTCACTTGTAAATGAGTCTTTGAGGCTCAATGTGATTTATCTGTTTAAATAAAGGTTGAATGAAAAAAAGTGGACAAAATGCCTTTTGGAATATGGCAAGGAATAGTATGGGTAAAAGGAACCTACAACCTCATCACAACAAAAGACTGAAATGATTTAAATAGGCCAAAAAAGGACCGCAGTGTGCTAAACAAATATATAGATAAGCTCAGGTCAAGATTGGTAAAAATAGGGCCTACACATGAAAAACATGTGGCTGAAGACTGGTACTGATTACTACAATCTGTAAATATTCCCGAGGTGATAAAACAAAAATTAGATGAGAGCGACTTCTCCCCGGCTGGGAAAGAGAAGTTGAAGCAGATTATTTAATCGACCTCGGTGGCCAGGTTCAAGAATGACTGTGGGGACCTTGGTCCTAAGTTTGTCCATCTCATCGAGGGAGGAGTACATCCACCTGTACGACAATATCCCCTAAACCCTGGAGCAGTGGAGGAAATGAACAAAATTGTAAAGAAATTGAGTGATCTAGTGATTATAAGAGAATAAATTAATTATATCACTAACAGCCCCATTCAAGTAGTAAAGAAACCAGAGTCAGCTGGAGGGGGCTGGAGACAAATAATCAACTTTAAAGCCCTTAATCGACTAACAATAGCCAACCGAGCGAGCCTGATTAACCCACAAGGAACATTAAACACCTTACGAGTAAAAAAGTACAAATCCTGAATTGACTTGGCAAACGGATTCTTCTCCCTTAGGCTAGCTAAACAATCACAAGGGAAAACAGCTTTTACTCATAAAGGGAAAAGCTACGTCTGGCAGCGATTACCGTAGGGATACAAAAACTCTCCAAATGTTTTTCAGTCAGCCGTAATGGATGTACTTAAAGACCTAGGCGCCACAATTACATCGACAATGTGTTTATCGCAGATGACACAGAAGAAGGACATTTGGAAAGGTTGGCAAAAGTGGTGCAGAGGGTAACAGAAGTAGGGCTGAAACTGAACTTGAAGAAGTGTCAATTTGGACAGTTCCAAGTAAACTATCTGGGGTTCCAAGTAACAGCTGATCTGGGGCTCTCAGAGGGTTACAGAGAAAAGTTGGAGCAGATTCAACCTCCTGAATCTGAAAACGACTTGCAGAAAATCTTGGGACTGTGTAATTATGTGAGCGATCATGTCCCTAATTATTAGAAATATGCCAGACGGTTATATGCTTGCCTAAAGAAAAAGGAAGAAGAAGATGAACAAAGAAACAAATTAACTTGAGTCTGGACTGCTACAAACCAAAGAGATTTGAAAGAGCTTAAAAATAAAATTCAAGAAACAGTGAGACTAGAACCAAGAAGCCTGATGACAAAATTAGTGGCTGAAGTTAGTTTTGAAGACTATGATGCTATGATTAAAGTAAAAAATGACAATGGAAGACTAGTAACTCTTTGGAATTACACCTTGACCTTAGTAGAGAAAAAGTTCCCCCAGGAAGAAAAGGAATTAGCAGTGCTTGCTAGATACTTGGGAACACTGAAATATCTGGCTGAAGGACAGCCCATCAAAGTTATCACACAAAGCCAAGTGCACAAATATCTCAGAAAATGGACATTAGAGAGCACTAAAGCCACAAACACACGATGGGGAAGATAGGAAGACATCCTGCTAGATCCTGATCTAGAGATAGGACCTACACAAACGGCTGACAAAAAAGTGACAAAAGGGACCCTATAGAACCAAAATCAAATGAATGGACCCTTTATACTGATGGATCCAAGAAAGGATTCGATCAGGTGGCACACTGGGGATTCATTCTCGAACAGCATGGAAATGAGTGTTGCCGTAGAAGGGGCAAAGTTCCATGAAGTGCCCAGACTGGGGAAGTAATGGCAGTTAGAGATAAGTGGACCAAAAGTCCCACACCAGAGAAGGAACGCACTGGCAGTGTAATGATGAAGTAGATTGATATGTTCAGCAGAGTAAAATTGTTTCTGTCAGGATCGAGAAGTGGGGCAGAACTTCCCAGGGGTGGAGGGTCCCAGAAGAGTATGTGGTTCAGGTTGTAGGGAGCATGCACGAGGGCTTAGGACATGCAGGTGTACTACCCTTTTTTTTTTTTTCCAAGATGGCGCCGGTGTGTAGGGCTGCCCGTCTCTCGCTCTCTGCTTGTATTTTATTTTTGTTATTTTTACAATGGTTTGTGCAGTGTGCCGAGTCATATTGTCAGTATGATCGTCGGGCACTTTTGGAGCTCCGTACATTTGCTGAAATCCCCGCAGAGTTTTTGAACAGCGGCCAGCACTCTCCTCCACCGGTCCTATCTGAGATTCCTGCATTCCTTCTGGCCTTTCTCCATGGAGGAAACGTCGCAGACGTCGTGGGAAGCGTGCAGGGATTTTGATGAAACTGAGGCAAAGTGTGGATTATTCTATCAGGACTCGCTCTGGATCTGATCATCTCCTCTCTGACCCGTGGTGCTCCCAGGGACCTGGCTGCTGGCCAGCTGCCCACGCGCTCAGTCCATGTAAACACCTGGAGTTGTTTACCTGTGCGCCGCACCAGCAGACCTGGAGGAGCTGTTCTTCATAACCTGCACCCACTGGTGCGCGCGTCTCCCTCCACGGCTGTGCCTGTGTTGGACCATATCAGGATGTGTTTAATCAATGCAAGGTCTGTTTCCAACAAGACGTTTATCCTCAATGACTTTTTTAAAGATCAGGAGTTGGATTTGTGTTCGTCACGGAATCTTGGATTTCTGATGGTGAGTCCAGCGCCTTGGTGGAATTACTACCCCCGGACTGTCTGTGTTTCAATGCCCCGCGGCCATCAGGTCGGCGCGGGGGGGGGGGGGGATTATTAACAGTTTTTAAAGCAAACTTGGCCTGTAAACAGTTGTCCATCCCGGTGTCCCACGCCAGCTTTGAGATGAGCGTCTTTGAACTAGGACACTCTCCTACGGTTCTGTGTGCACTCATCTATCGCCCACCTCGTTCTAAGGACTTCATAAATGAATTCTCTGACTTTTTGGCTGATATCACAGTGATACAATCACTTTTTGCTTATTGGTGACTTTAATTTGCATGTGTGTTGTCAGGAGAAGCCCTTAGTGAAGGACTTTCTAGATTTATTGGACTCTTTTGGCTTAGCTCAGCAGGTGAACGGTCCCACCCAGGAGCACGATCACACGCTGGACCTCATTTTAACACGCAATGTCTCTGTTTCTAATTTGAAAATCGGTGACAAAGTTTTTTCAGATCACATGCCTGTATTGTTTGACTTCACCCCCCCCTTGTCATACTGCTAAGACGTGCGTTCCTGCACGTACGCGTTCCATTAACCGTTTCACTGCTGCTCGTTTTAATGAAGGTTTTAATTCTGAGAGGATCGAACAGTTCCCAATGTCTCTTACCACTGAGGAGTGTAGTGAACCAGATGACCTGATGATCTGACCCCCATCTGACCCTGATGACCTCAAATCTACCAGATGGACAGAGACTGTTATTTTCATTGATCTGAATAAGTCTGGGCCATCTGATGACTTTCTTTCTTGAATTAATCAAGCAGAAAAGACAATCCTCTATAATCATTACTGTCTTACAAATGTTTTGATAATCAAATTGTGGTAGTTCACTCAATGCTTACAGGTTGAAAAGAACTACTCATCTTTATTTTACATAAACAGTAAGTAATGATTTTTATTCCTCATTCAAAGAAGAGATCACCTGAATATGCATTTCTTGATTTTCTGTCTGAAATGAGCCAAGGCGTAAGTGTGTGAAAGTTGAAGCTTCGGTCAACTAAATGTTTACTGAAGAAGAAATGTCATGTTTTACTATTTGAAAAGATTACCAAGTGTGAGACTCCACGAAGTCTGGTCGACTGCAATAATCTTTTCTGTATGTTGAAAACAATCCTTGACTTTTGATAATAACTTACGTCAAAAAACCACACCTCTTTCTGGTACATCCACGAATCAGAAAGCTCTAAATTGAACCGGAAGTCGACCCAAATAAAATGTGGCAACTTCCCAGTTCATGTAGAGAGAGTTGGAATGGAGAATGGAAAAGTTCTCATGTAGTGCTCAAGGAGTTCTGAAGAGAATTCGAGAATTCAGGATGATCCAGAGACGTTTGGAATTATAATTTCTGTTTGAACGACCCACGCACGACTCTCTAAGGATTTTAGCAGTTCTCAACGGAGACGCTGGAAAGAGTCTGAAGGATTCTTACTGAGCTGATGAACTTCAACAAGGTAAAAGTTCTTCTTCGACCAAGTGTACCATGGGCAAAGCTGAGATCTGACGGAGCGTGCAATTTCTGGTCAAACAGATTAAATTCCCTCACATAGTTCTCTGTAAGATAATCTCCATTTCATCTTAAACTCTTTTCTCTCTCACAAAACTAGTACAGATATTTTAGAAATATCTGAAGCAAAGTCCTCAAATCACCGCCGAGTGATTTGAAGTTCATTTTCTGTGAAACTGTCTGTTATTATTTTCATATTTTGCCAAATTAATGTAAATGTTTGATGTTAAACTTTGATTCTGAAAATAAATGACTCCATTCATTTGATGGGTCAAAGATAATAACGTCTCTCGTTCACATTTCTGTTAAATTCAATGCACGGCATTTACAGTCAGAAAAATGAAGAACTCGTGAAAAGTATGCATAAATATATACCACATATATTTGTCATACAACAAGTGACACGTACCCACGTGACTCACTACAAACTGGTGGCCCGTAACGGTTCATGAATGACTGTTAATTCGTGTAAAGATTGATTTAAATGTTGGCATGTTGAAAAAGTAACAGTTTATCAGCTGTGCTGAAACCGTGCGTCTTTACGCAGCGCAATTGGAGCTGCGCGCTTGTGTTACGCTGGCAATGTTTTAAAAGCTGAAATTGTGTCATTGAGTCTTTATAAAGCTGAATTGTACGTCTGTATGTGTAACATAAGCTGGCTTTGAGCTGTGGAAACGCTTTATTCTGTTTAAACTGTGTTCCAGACGCTGTTCTGGTCCGGTTCGGTTCTGTGGTTCCGACTCGGTTCTGGAACAGTTCGAACGAGTTGTTAAATAGCTAGAAAGACGTTTTGTCACGGAGCGCCGTTCTCTGTGCAGCTCAGGGGGTTGATTCGTTACATTTTTAGCAGAGAAAGTGCATTTTGATGGTTTAAAAGACGAAAAAGTGACGAACTATTTTACGCTAATCTAACTTGCTAGCTGGAGAAAACGCTTCCTGATTGGTTGAATTCGCTGTTGTGGAGCGCTCTGATTGGTTGAGAAGGCTGACTGGCGTGGCTACGTCACTTCCTCTCACCCTGCGCTGCTTTGCCATTGGTGATTTCAGTCACGTGACCCGGAAATGAAATTCGTTTTCATAGGGAAATAAAATCTGCTTTTTAAAGCTGAAAAGTAACTTTAAAGTGGTTTTGACACGCTGGTCAAGTGCTTCGAAGCTATTTGCTGAAATTGTGCTACGTCAGAGTTTAAAATTCGTCAAAAAACGATGTTTTTAAACAACGCTAGCGATGCTAATTTTAAGCTAAACAGCTAACGACCGGAGCTTAAACTACGCTTAAAATCACTAAATGAAGCTGCTATACAGTCCCAAAAACTCATGTTTGAAGCTATAAAGTCTGATTGCAAAACTTTTGCCACTTTTGTGTAAAAAATCCGTTCAGAAATGTTGATTTTAACCGAGTTTAGCCGAAGCTAACTTCAAGCTAAGCAGCTAACAACAGGATGTCAACCGAACGCCACAGGAAGTTATAGCACCCCTAGTGGACAACACAAAAAGTGACGGAGTTATAATTGTTGAGGTAATACTGACATCTCCTGGCGAGACGTGAGATCACAGGTTTCACTTCGTTTTTAGGTAAAGAGTGAAATTAAACGTTTTTTTTATTTTTCTGTAAGGCAATTTTGAGTTAACAAACTTCCTCAAAGCTGAATAAAACACTGTTATCTTACATTTTAAAAAGTAATAGGTATTTATGCAAAGAAGCATTTACCAAAAAAAATTGTATTCACTGATAAATCCTTGTAAAACAGGTTCATAATAAAATTAGAAACTTTTAAAAAACAGATACAGTTACAAATATTCACAGAGTTGAATAGTTTACTCATTTTGCTTGAAGGATAATACACGTTTAATTGCAAAATCACTAAATAAGAGTAAATTTATGAGGAAAAAGAGATTTTTTCTGTTTAAATTGCCACCTAAATAAAATATCTCTCTATTTAATTTTAAATAGAAGCTTTACAGGAGCAAATACAGTTTTTCTGAAGAAAGACTGATTATTCCTCATCATCAATTTCTTTTTCTTTTCACCCACCTGGGTTGATGAGTAACTGTTTAAAATAGCAAATTTCTGGAACAGAACGGTTTAAAATACGTTTTAAACTAATATTGCTGTGAGACTAAAGAAAAATTTGCAGGTTTATAAAAAATTCAGTGTTTTAGAGTAAAATACACTAAAAAACAGCTTGGTACTCTAGTATCTGTGGAAAATAAGCACAAAAAGTAACACTGCCAAAAGAGCGTTTACTTAAATATTCATGAATTGGGGTAAAACCTGAGAAAGGTACCCACAGTTGAATAAGTGACTTATAACAGTACTTCTGTGTAAACCCAAAGCTAAAATAAGTGTGAAAACTCATTGACTTGAATACAAATATTTACCTGTAAAATATCTAAAGCTTGCAACTGTTCAAACAGATAAATTGCTACACAGTGAAAACATGACAGGTGTGTTAGAAAAAGATTTTGATCCAAAAGGAATGGCGGACTGCTTGGAGAATGCGTTCGCGCTTCTCGGAGCGTCCTTACATCCATATATAATTCAGACAGAGCGCATGAACCCAAAAGAGTTAGTGGACAATCTGAAGGAGGTTGCAGAAAGTGTGACCTCTGCAGAAATCACAAAGTCAAGTTATGAAAAGCTGGCTAAAATTGCAATCTTGCTGAAAGAGTCATTCTATAAGGCCGTTGAGAAAACTGATAACCTCAGAAAAAGGTTAGACAGTGAAATAGAGTTGGCTCAAAAAACGGAAGAATACGTCCGTCAATTTAGAAGCGAACACGAGGTCCTCATGACGAAACATTATGAACAGATGTTTCAGTTACAGCAAGATACAAGTGCAGAAATTGATTTGCTGAACAGCAAACTACAAGTACTTGAAGCATCACTATCGGAAGCAAGGGACCTCTCAAAGACTGAGCTGTTAAAACAGGCTCAATCATATGAAGGGAAGATTAGGGATAAAGACCGTGCGTACCAATCTGTGCGTTCAGATAACGATGTGCTACAAGCACAGTTACAGATCGCATTGAAGGAGCTGGACGCTTGCAAGGCAGACAAGACGGAATCACTCCGACAATGGCTGATTTTAATAAAAAAATATCAGACATCACAGGAGGACCTGAAAGCTTGTGAGGAGAATTTAGCTACAGCTACAAACCAGATTTCTGATATGGGGCGGCCTGGTCTAAGACTCAAAGACGAACAGTATCAGGGTCCGAGACAGCCACGAACTCTCCAGTCAGATGCTGTTGTACCTCTTCCTCCTGACAACACGCCGTTACCCCCACCCCCACCATGGGCGGTAGGGACAGAACTGCACCAATATGTACCTCTTCCTCCTGACACCATGCCCCTACCCCCACCACCATCATGGATGGTAGGGACAGACCTGCACCGATATGTACCTCTTCCTCCTTACCAGCCACCCCCACCCCCACCATGCGCGGTAGGGGCAGGCCTTGACCAATCTGCACCAATCACGCATGTGAGACCGTTGATACAGTCTCCTTCAATGGATGATTTGCAGAAAGTCTCAAAATATGTACAACGTTTCGTTCCCGGCCCTATGGGGTCGGCAGGAACAAAAGCGTACCTCAGAGATCTGGATTTCAGATTGAGAGCTTATCCTAATGCTACGGCAGAAGATAAAATCAGTCTGATACGACTCACTTCGGACAGAGAGGTGTTCACCTTCATCGAGCGTCTACCAGATGCAACGAGAAAGGATTACAAACTTCTGTGTGAAGCTCTGATCAAAGAGTATGACTCTTGCACGGGACCTGCTGGTTTCCCAGCCGCTGACAAGGTCACGCAGGGCAAGAATGAACATCCAAAAGTTTATTACAAAAGAATCTTCCAAGCTTATTTTGGTAACAGAAATGAGACCGGAATGGAAGAAGATGATGGTTTTAAGTTTGTTTTCACCAAAAATCTCCACTCTGATTTTAAAAAATCAGTACAAATGATGGCAAATTTCAGAGAAAAATCCATCAGTGAGATTAAACAGTGTGCTGTGAATGTGTTTGAAGCATGTTCTCATGATAAGACGCCCATTGAAGTGTTTCCAAGTGTAAAGGTTAAACCCCACTCTCTTGAACTAGAAGGACGACGTGCTTCGCCACCTCCTCCTAAGAAAGAGAGAAAACAGTCTGTTCAAAATAACAAACCACGTAATGAAGGTGCACGTTGGGACAAAAATGCTCCTCTTTCAGAGGATGAACGTGATTATCGTAAATGGGGTGAGCGTAGGACGCAACGATATGGGAAACCATATCATCAGGGGCAGTACGTAAAGGAACCCCCGAAAGACGTACCTGACCGTCCCCCACCTCGGACGAAACGAACCGAGGCGAAAAAATCACAAAAGTTCCAGAAACAAGGCCCTACACCTCT
>NC_056507.1:42838509-42839691 GCF_014905685.2 Nematolebias whitei
ACCAGGAGCACTTTGCAGTGATGTAATTCCCATTACATCTAATGGCGCGAATGACAACATAACAGATGTCGGTGAAACACACCAAGACATAACTGTTGTTCACTCAAACAACCCCTCATCAGAAGAAGGGGGGGTAAACACACACACAAACGATGACGAGTCATCGCAAGCTGAACACTCAGAAACAGCTTCTGCTGTGCTGACGGTTCAGACAAATCAAGATTACACAGATAAATCTGAACGCGTGAAAAAGCGTCAGAAAAAAACCAAAAGGTTTCTGTGTAACTTTATCAGAAAGGGGGCCGCCAAAAAGGCGTACCTGTCAGTAACACTCGAAGGTGTCCTCACACACGAAGCACTCTTGGACGGTGGGGCAGACATAACAATTATGTCAGCTAAACTGTTCGAGGAGCTGAGGACGGCCGCTGCCAGTGTTAACAGGATAATACCTCTCTCTGAATGTGCTATAGAAATGCAGGGTCTCTCAGAAATGAAAACAACCCTGACAGCTATAGCAATGGTTCACATGCAGATTGGCAATATGACACTGTACCACCCGGTACACGTGACCCATGTTGACTCATTCCCATTTTTGGTTGGCCAGGATTTTATAAATCGCTTTAACGCGATTATAGATTATGGTGATCAAACAATGTGGACAAAAGTGAGCAAACCACTGCCAATAGAAACGCCTCCGGAGTGTGACACAGACTGCCCAACAGCAGGTACCGCGGAAGGCACAAAGGACTCCTCAGCCGAGGACACGAGCCCGGTGAGTACTCCTCTGACACCATGTGAAACCAAAGAAACCCAAGTGGTCCAAACTCTGACTCAACAAGACAGCCTCCTCTGTGAGCTGGAACAGCCAGAGTCCACCAAACACTACCTACCACTGGTAGTTAAGGGTGTAGAGATCCAAGGGTCCCACACCAACGATGCTGTACTGTCTCTGTGGACAGATAAATCAGCAATTAACCGAGCTTTCTACGAAACCTTGGTTCACAAACACGTTGGTCTAGAACTAATTAAAAAAGCTTTCCGCTTTCCATTAGTTCCCAATAGTTCACAGGTAATGACCGCAGAAGGAGTCATTAACCTAAAACTGAACTGGAATCAACGAGAACTGGTTCACCCATTTCTCGTTATCCAAAACTTACCACATGCATCCTACATAGGCTCTGA
>NC_056507.1:42839791-42859437 GCF_014905685.2 Nematolebias whitei
GGCGGTGATTGAGAACTTTGCTTCAGATATTTCTAAAATATCTGTAATGATTTTAGGAGAAAGGAGAGTTTAAGATGGAAAATGGAGATTCATCTTACAGAGAGATGTGTGAGGGAATTTATCTGTAGGACCAGAACAACACGCTCTTTGGGGAATCAGCTTGGCCACGGTACGCTTGGTCGAAAATAGAACCTTTTACCTTGCAGATGATAATCAGCGTCGGTGCGGAGTTCCTTTCTGACTCTTTCAGCGTCTCCGTGAGGACAGCCAAACCCTTAGGAGTCGTGTGAGGTTATCCAAACAGAAGTTATAATTCCAAATTCGTCTCTGGATCATCTCGAATGCGTTTGCATCCAAGAACTCTGAACTCTTTAACTCTCTTCAGAGAGTTAAACTCTGGAACTCTTCTCCATGAGCTGCATCAGAGAGCTGTTTTTCATCTCTCTTCTCCAGGAGAACTGTCACTCTTTTTAACTCTTTAACTCTTTCACTCTTTTACTCTAGCGAGAACCGGGAAGTTGTCACATTTAAATGAGTTGACTTCCGGGTCATTTTAGAGCTTTCTGATTGGTGGATGGACCAGATCAGAGGTGTGGTTTGTGATGTAAGGTGTTATCAAAGTCAAGGGCAGAGAATGAGATTGTTTAAAACAGACAGAAAGATTATTGGAGAAAACCAGACTTCGTGGAGCCTCTACTCTGATTATCTGCTGTAAAGATTAAACATGACATTTCTTCTCAGTAAACATTTTAGTTGACCGAAGCCTGAACTTTAACATACTTACAAATTTGCTCATTGAAGACAGAAAAATCAAGAAATGCATATTAACCTGATTTCTTCTTTGAATGAGGAACAAAAATCATTACTTACTGTTTATGTAAATAAAATGAGTAGTTCTCTTCAACCTGTAAACATTGAGTGAACTAACACAATTTGATTATCAAACATTTGTAAAATAGTAATGATCATAGAGAATTGTCTTTTCTACTTGATTACTTCAAGAAAGAAAGTCTCCAGATGGCTCAAACTGTATTTCTGGATGCAGATCAATTAAATAACAGTCTCTGTCCATCTGGTCAGTTTTGACATAGGCCTAGTCCACTACATCTGTGTGGTTTTGATTGATCTCTCTGGCTTATACTTGTGTCTCAGTTAGCTGAAGTCACCCTGCCCCCCTCTAACAAAGACTCTCTGGTATTTTACTGTGAAGATTAAGTCTGTATTCATCTAAACTGACCCATCATCAAATAATGGTTGTACGGTTACCTGCTAATTGTTATTATCATACTAATTTTACTTAGTCAAACTATCTTAAGTCTAAATTAAAGAAATGTGTTCTAGTTCTCTATATGTTTATCAGTCAATGTGTGTGTGTGAGCATGTGTGTGTGAGTCCATACTCAGGGACACTTCCCTGGAGTCTAATCAGTATCTTACCTGCTATGATTCGCTTGTAATTATATCAAAATGTGAATTTATAAGATTGTGAACTTATAAGATTGTCTCTAGCTAATGTAAGATTATATTTAAGTAAAGTAAATGATTAACATTTAAATGATTGTAAGGTAGTGAAACCTTTTAAAAATGACACATACACATTTTATAACATGAAATTTCAAGCTTGATTACAATTAATAAAAGATAAAATATGAAATCCAACAGTTTATATCTCCGTGGTTCTCACGTGTCGTGTTGGCGATTTTCAAAGCGGCATGCTTCTCATTTTTTATTTTTGTGAAGTTCTCCCGCTCTTTGGAGGACTTGGGTTAAACAGTTTTCGCTTCGTCGGTCATTTGTAAAATTTACTTAAATTTCCTTTGAAAATAGCCTCTGCTCTGCTCCCCCCCGCTCTGTTCAACTCGCGCTACAGTTTTTTTTAAACTTTATTCAGTCAGTCAGTGTTGACAATGAACTGCCCTTGAACAAAACGAAACGGCTCCACAGTGCCGTGAAAGACGCATAATCGTGCGACACAACAAATCGATAATGAAATTCGTTGCCAACGCTTTTAATCATCGATTTTTATCGATTTGATCAATTTGTTGTTGCAGCCCTAGTTTCATCCAACCTGTATTCCCACACTGATGGGATGTCATAATGATTTTGGCCAGCTTCGGGTATGTATGTATGTTCGACGCCCGTCGCTTGTCTACACCGGTCCCCATGTCAGATCCCAAGCACTAGAACTCCCAAACCTTTGCCATTTGGCAGTTATACCTTTAAATCGTAAGGAACTGCCATTTGGCAGGTTTGAACTTGACTTTAGAAAGAATTCAAATTGAAATTCATTCGAATTCAGCCCGCTTGCCTCAATTGTTATGTAAATGAGGCCATTACATTTGCAAGAAGTAACTCTAAAGACACACTACTCAGCAACAAGTTGGTCGGTTTGAAGACCCCCCCCCCCCCCAAAAAAAAAAAATCAACATTACCAGAAATTTAGATTCAAAATTCAAAGCTTTATTGTTATATCAAAAAATAGTTAAATCTGGTCCTCTGGAAATTCAAAAAAACAAAACAAAGCAAAACAACAACAACAAAAAAAAGTAGAAAAGTGAACTCGGCCTCCGGTCAAAACCTGCCTCTGAAGACCTTCATGGGACAGGAACTGTTATATTCATTGATTTGAATCCAGAAATACAAAGTAGCTCATCCTGAGACTTTCTAATTGTATCCTGAACTAATCAATTGAAAGAACACTCTCTTTTTCATATTATCATTACTATTTTACAATATCTTGATAATCAAAAGTGTGTTTAGTTCATACCATGTTAAATGTTGAAATGAACCACTCATTTTAAATCAAATGTGAAACAGTATTAATGATTTTTAATCCTCATTCAAAGTAGAAATCAAGTTAAATGTCTATGTTACAAAGTAATTATGCATTTTTGATCTTCTGTCTTAAATGAGAAAGGAGTGATGTCAGTCAAAAGTCGGAGACAGTCGCAAACAAGTTATTGGAATGAACTGTCATGTTTTTAAACCTCTCAGACAGAAACAAGAAAACTGGCACCTGTAAGTCTGTCATTTCTCCAAAACATTTCTCTGTCTGTTCCTAAACATCTCCGCTGTTTTTCTGACTTGTAATGACCCTCTGACGTCACTAAAACCACACCCCTGTTGGTTCTTTCAACCAATCAGGACTTCCCAAAAGTGACCGGAAGCAGAACTCTTTAAAAGTCGACTCTTCCTAGTTATGGTAGTTCGGAGGGAAAATGCTAGTTCTGAAGTTCTAGTGCCTGGAGAAAGTTCTGAAGTGCTGGAGTTAGTTGGGAGTTCTTCCGAGTCTAGTTGGGATTATGGAGCCTTCCACATCTGAGTGGAACCACTGACGGAGTCACAGCTCATGTGAGTCCACCCGGGAGGTGAGCGTGTTGTTGCACGGAGTACCGTCACTACTTCGGACGATTCTCAGCCATCCTAAGGAGACGCTGAATGGTAGCGTTGAAATGGAACTCCGTACCGGAGCTGACCTATCTTCTGCAAAGGTAACGAGTCGCTTCACTACCGAGTGTACCAGGGCTGAGCTGGGGTCGGGATGAAGGGTGCCATTCCTCGTCAACACACTTTCTTCCTCCACATCTTTTCTCTACATTTAAACTCCTTCATTTCCTATCTTTAAACTTCTATCTTGCCAGTAATTAATCCAGATAGCTTCAGAAATGTCTGTTGTTTTTGTTAAGTAAAACGTGCCAAGTTTTATTAATCAGAGCCGATAGCATAATCAAGTGTACAATGTTTTGATGTTAAATTTTGATTCTGTTAATAAATGACCACATTCATTTTGATGGGTCAAAGAAAATTAACATCTCATGTCACTGATTAGACCATCTCCAACACAGTACCTCTTTCACATATCTGTCTAGTAGCTCGAAAAAGTGAGAACCCGTTATTAAAAATTGACTGTAGTGGAGCTCTGAAGCTAACTGAAGCTAACCTAGCCTTAGCATACTACAGACGAAACGTTTCTACATTTTTTTTGTTGTTTTGCTTTGTTTTGTTGTTTTGAATGTCTAGAGGACCAGATTTAACTTTTTTAGATTTTTCTACCTGGATTATTGAGCATGCATCAGGATTTATTGTTATATGCACATTAAAGACGCATGTTACCCTGTTTCCCTGTACAATGAAATTCTTACTTTGCTTCTCACAGCGGATGTCCAAAATATTTTATATAAATCTAAGTACAAGCAAGTAATAAAAGATAAAATAAAATAAGCATGCAACAATATGATAAGAAAAGTATTCGTAAATAGAAAAGTAAACTATGCAGAAATATGAACTATGCCAATAAGCATATGTACATACAGTCATTGTGCAGCAGTGCGCTGCATTGCTTATTGTCAGACTGGTATGAAAACCCAAGAGACTCATCACACTTGTCTAAACACACCTGGCAGTGCCACAACATCTCCTTTCTGCATTTGCCACATGTGAACCTGTTACAGGCAACACAACGCTTAGTGGCATGGTTATTCTTGCAGCAACACTTAACCTGGAACAATGCCCTTTTCCCTGTGTCAGGTGTGGATGGTGGCTGCTGAGGGCTTTCCTTACACACCTGCTTGGCTGCCATATGAGACTGTGCAAGCTCTCTTGCAAGCTTCACCAGGAAATCCATCCGTCTCTCTTTGACCCCAGTGCATGCCTGAAAAAGCACATATGCATTCAGTGTTACAATGTCAATCATGTTGGAAAACACAGTGACTGGCCAACGCCATGTTTCTGAACATAGTGTACTTTTGTACCATCTGGTCCATGACATCCACACCGCATTTTAGGCTGTTGTAGTCGGTTAGGCTTTTTTTTCAGGTGTCCACAGTCTCTACCACACTGTGCATGCTACTGAGGACGCAGACAGTCTTTTTCCGTTTGGGCACATAAACGGTCAGTGTGGCACCAGAGGTTGAAAACACCTGTGTTTTTTTTTTTTTAGCTCAGTTTAAGTGTAGAAACATTGTGAAGTGTTTCAATGAACTTATCATCATCGCTCAATGTTTTATTTTTTTTAAAGAAAGAGAAGAAAGAAGAATAAATAAATAATAAAAGAGAAATAGATAAGACGAGAGACCACCACGACAAAACAACATGCACAGCACAATGCCACCCACAATATCACCATGAAACATTCAATATCGCACAAGGAATCATCTAGCTTCCACCACTACCCAACCGAGCGTGCATCTGTCAAAGCACCTGAATCCAAACACCCGCGCAAGCACGCCCGCCACCACCAGATTTCTCCAAAAGAATGCCCAATAGTGGACGCGGGGGCCCACAGACCCGCCCCCCCCAGGACACAATGGCAACATAGGGAGGACCAGAGCCACAGACACACAGCGGCCCACAGGCCCGGAGTCCCAAGAGTCTCCCAACAGGGAGAACCGCACCCCCCAGAGAGGAGCAGAGGAAAGAACCGGGTGACCCCAGCCACCACAATGCAGAGCCTCCAGGAAGCTGCAGCGACGAGTCCACAGGTCCGGCCGGCGACCCATGCCCCCCGCAGGTAGATCCGGCCATGGACACCGAGCCCCAAGCCCCGAGGCCATACCACCCCCCAGCAGAGCCCCGACAGAGCCAGGGCACCCAGGCCCCGCCAGGCAGCAACCAGGCGGACCGACATGCACCCCACCACCTAGCCCAGACACAGAGAGCCACCAATGCACCGGCAGCAAGGGGGTCCCCCCCCAAAGGGGGGCACGACCGGGGGGAGTGGGCCCCACACCAAACGTGGGGCCCAAATTGATCCAAGAGAGGGGGGACCACCAAAAACCCAACCTGAGCAACCAACAGGCACACACAGATAGCCCGACAGAATCTCTGTCGGGCCGACCGCATGCACCATCTACCTGACAGCGACCACAGGCCGGCCCTAGCCCAAGGGGCAGAGCAGCAGGGAGCCGCAGCTGAGGAGGGCCGGCTCTCACATCAAGAGCTCCGCACCATAGGCCCGTAGACGCCCCAGCACGCCACCCATGCACCCCCCCCCACACACAGCACCCCCACCGCAAATGCCACACAGGAAGACCAGCCAGTGCCCCGATGAGGCGAAGCCACGCCCCCAACCGCCGCCCTACACCACCAATGACCACACATACACTACCATAGCCGACCCCCCGCCGAAAGCCGGCAGCCACCCCGGTCAAAGTGCCGGCCATCACAACCAGGAACCTAGATTAAAAGAATCGGAACAGCCCAGGAGGAACCGAAGCACCGGCCCCATCACTGACCGCCCCCAAGGCCCAGAGCCCACCCACAGCCCAGACCCCAACAATGCGCCCCCCCCCCCCCCCCATCCCCGACCCCTAGTGTCACACGGAGAAAGGAGGTGTTTGTGAAAGGGGGAAAAAAATAAATAAATAATAAAAAAATAAAAATAAATAAATAACGCAGACAGTCTTTTTCCATTTGGGCGCATAAACGGTCAGTGTGGCACCAGAGGTTGAAAACACCTGTGTACTGAATTCCTCACGGTCCAAAGTTTTTTTGGCAGAGCCTGGAAGCTCACGGCAGATCTTGTTTACTGTCCCAAGGAGGGTGGTCTTCCGGCTGAGCAGTTGTTTTGCTAGTGACAATGAGGTGAAAAAATTGTCTGTGGTAACAGTTCTTTCTTTGTCCATAAATGGTTCCATAAACTTCATTACCACATTTTCCGATAGTTTTTCCCCCGTGGGATGACTGGGTTCTTTGCCAAGATATGGGATGATATTGCATACATACTTTGATTTCAGGTCACATGCCACCCAGAACTTTATGCCAAACTTGTCAGGTTTAGTTGCAATGTACTGCAGGAAACAGTAACAGGTCTTAGTAGGAAAAAGTTGCTCATCTATGGTGATGTGCCTTCCTAGGTTGTAAGAAGTTATGCAGTTGGCAATGAAAGACTTCCAAACACAAGAGACTGCAGCAAACCGGTCATTTGTAACTCGTTCACTGCGTGTGTCCTTGTCATCGAAGCGTAAGTGCCGCATGATGTCCTGGAACCGGTTTTGAGCCATAATCTTGCTGATGGAGGGCACTCCCAGTGTTGCAGACCATATGTCATGTACCGCTGGAAGGCGAACAATTCCTCGCAGGATGAGGATTGCAATGAATGCCATTAGTTCAGGGAGGGTTATGACCCTGTTTTCATGATGTGACTGGTGTGCATGCTGGACAGTCCACTCCTGTATGGTCCAAAGCATTTCCAGAGAGATAAAACAGAGGAAACTCTGTAAGCGACTCAACACTTTTCTTCTGGCTAAAGCAGTTGGTTCTCCATCCGTGGGATGACATTCAATTGGGCTGTGATACAGAGGTCTTCCGATCTGTTCTTCACGCCACACTGTGCGTCTTTTGCCATCCCTGTGAGCCACTCGTGTGTCTCCATGCGTCCTCTCTTTTCTGGAGGTGGTGAATTCTCATATACAGGACCACATGTTTGAGATATGATTAGTGAAAGATTGAAATAATGTGAAACTTGCACAAACTTAATATTTGAATTGTAATTCCAAAACATCTCAACTATGCCTCCTTTGTACTAATGTAGGATTTTTTCACACTACAAAAAGATTTTTTAATTATTATTATTATTTTGTTTTGTTATGTGGAGAGTACATTTTTTGGGTAGATTTGATGGTGTGACAGAGCAGATACTAAAATATTTTTTTTTTCTTTCTGCTGCCTTTCATTTATTTTCTTTCTTCAGTTGTATATATTTTTATTGTACATAAATTTGCTTTGTTTTTAATGAAAATTAATGACTAAACTAAATTAATGAAAAAAGTGGCATATTGTTTAGTCAAAATAGCTCTGATTTTTTAAACCTTTTTAAAGTAATTTTGTCTTTTAAAAATTTGCCAGTAGCTAAAGATATTTTTACATAAATTTATACAAAAAAAAACCTCAGATACTTGAAAAAAATTATTTTTTAACTAAAACATTCATAAAACCCTAAGTAAAAACATCTTATCAAGCCATTTGTTTTGTTTTAGGTCAAAATACAAATTCTTGAGCAATTTTAACTTATCAAGATGGTACTTTTTGCAGTGCGTCTCTTCCAAAACCACAATAGGTATAACTGGCAAACAAATATAGGAAATTAGGAACTTTAGGAAATCTTACCAGAAGAAATTTCAGAATCAGAACTCAGCTCAAAGGTTATTTCTTCTCCCTCTGAGTCACAGGGGTTGACATGGTTCAGAATCATATCCAAAGCCTGCTGTGCACTGTAAACCTTTGCCATCTTTGCTTCTCAGCCAACAGAGTAAGTGAAATATATGTTGTGATGTGACTTTTTATCCACTTGGAGGTGGATACAATCAAGGTTTTTTTTCTTCTCCATCTGATTATCAACATCGTTCACACTATCACCCACCCCCCCCGTTTAGCATTTGCTTGGGATAGCATTACCTGTACACAACAAAATACGGTCTAATGGGATGCAAATTACTCCAACTGCCATTTGGCAGTCTCTGGTAGAAGAAGGAGTCATTTGAAAATGCTGGTAGTTCTAGTGCTAGCCGCTCTTTCTGAAACTTTGAAAACATCAAACACTTCCACTGTTTTCTTCTGCCCCTTTCTTTGCCCATTCTCAGTGGCTTAAAGATGACACCTGACTGGCAAACTACTGATTCTAAGCTGACACTAATCTTGTCTTCTGTGTCTTCTCTGTCTTGGTTCATACCTTTTTCTCTTTTTCTCCTTCAGAAACTTCACTGTCACTCCATTCGCTGTCTCTGTTTAGCAGTTCCATTTTTGCTGATTATTTTCATGATGATCCCTCCTGTTGTTGTCTCTGACCACTTTTGCCTTGCTTTGTGGTGGAATCATTTAAATATTTTCCCAAGGGTGATGTTAAAAGGGACGTCTGTTTTTGGGATTCATCCTGTAAGGGCTTTCCATCTTTCTTTTCTTCCTGCGATGTCGATGGTTTCTCCCCATCTTCTTTTTCTGATTTCAGGGTTTCTTTCATTTGTTTCCTTTCTGCTCCTGGATATCGGCCAAAACCCAGGCTTTTCTGTCCTCATATAATTTTGTCAGAGTCACTATGACCAACTCCTTCAAAGCTGCTACTGAAGGCATCATTTTTGCCAGATATGTCGCCGTATTAACAGCTACACATTCAGCTGCTTCCCATTGTAGATTATGCAACCTCAATCTGTCCACACTCATCACTACTCGCCTGAGATCATGGGCTATGGCTCGGGTTATCTCCTTCTCAAGGGCGTTTACCATTTCTTTCAAGTAACCATCCTGGCTGCTTGCTTCTTTATTGCTTTTGATTGGAACATGTATTATAGCATAATAGGAGAGATTTGTGTCGCTGGTTAGGCTTACCTTCGGCCCCAACCCTTCTGCTTCTGTCTTTAATTGTTCTAATTCATGCTGGTATTCATGTCCTACTAACTTCTTTAGGGTTTTCCTGAAGGTCAAGTTGTGGACCTTGTAGTGAGTCACGTGGGTACGTGTCACTTGTTGTATGACAAATATATGTGTATATATTTATGCATACTTTTCACGAGTTCTTCATTTTTCTGACTGTAAATGTCGTGCATTGAATTTAACAGAAATGTAACGAGAGACGTTATTACCTTTGACCCATCAAATGAATGGAGTCATTTATTTTCAGAATCAAAGTTTAACATCAAACATTTACATTAATTTGGCAAAATATGAAAATAATAACAGACAGTTTCACAGAAAATGAACTTCAAATCACTCGGCGGTGATTTGAGGACTTTGCTTCAGATATTTCTAAAATATCTGTACTGATTTTGTGAGAGAGAAGAGTTTAAGATGAAAGGAGATTATCTTACAGAGAACTATGTGAGGGAATTTAATCTGTTTGACCAGAAGTTGCACGCTCCGTCAGATCTCAGCTTTGCCCACGGTACACTTGGTCGAAGAAGAAGTTTTACCTTGTTGATGATCGATCACCTCAGTAAGAATCCTTTTCAACTGATATCAGCGTCTCCGTTGAGAACTGCTAAAATCCTTAGAGAGTCGTGCGTGGTTAGCTCAAACAGAAATTATAATTCCAAACGTCTCTGGATTCTCGGCAACTCCAAAACTCTCCATAACTCTAGTTCTCTTCTGAACTCCTTCAGAACTTTTCCATTCTCCATGGAATCTACTGCACTCTTTGGAACCGACTGCACTCTAGACTCGACTCATAGAACCGGGAAGTTGTCACATTTTAAATGAGTTTACTTCCGAGTTTACTTCAGAGCTTTCTGATTCGTGGATGGACCAGAAAGAGGAGTGGTTTTTTGACGTAAGTTATTATCAAAAGTCAAGGATTGTTTTCAACATACAGAAAAGATTATTGCAGTCGACCAGACTTCGTGGAGTCTCACACTTGGTAATCTTTTCAAATAGTAAAACATGACATTTCTTCTTCAGTAAACATTTTAGTTGACCGAAAACCAACCTTTCACATACTTACGACTTGACTCATTTCAGACAGGAAATCAAGAAATGCATATTCAGGTGATTTCTTCTTTGAATGAGGAATAAAAATCATTACTTACTGTTTATGTAAAATAAAAATGAGTAGTTCTTTTCAACCTGTAAAGCATTGAGTGAACTAACACAATTTGATTATCAAAACATTTGTAAGACAGTAATGATTATAAAGAATTGTCTTTTCTGCTTGATTAATTCAAGAAAGAAAGTCATCAGATGGCCCAGACTTATTCAGATTAATGAAAATAACAGTCTCTGTCCATCTGGTAGATTTGAGGTCAGATAAGGGTCAGACCAGGTTCACTACAACCTTATGCTTGTAATCAGTGAATATCAGCAACCCATTGGTCCCTAGAGCCCATGGGCTTCCAATCAGCATGTATACTCGGGTCCCGTTCTGGAACCTTATGACCTGAGCCCCCTCGGGCATTGTCTTGAAAATCTTTTTCCTTCCACTCTGATTCGAACTAGTTCAAGTTTTAGTTCTTTATGTTTCTCTTTAGATTTCTTTTTTCCTATGGGTTGCTTCGGGTCTGTCTGCTGAACTCTCACCAGGGTCTTCGTAGTCATCCGGTTGATTTTTGAGTTTTTCAAATAGCTCTTGTGCATGTGTTCTCCATAGTCGTCCTGCACTCAGATCCTCATTTTTTGCCATATATATATATATTTTTTTTTTACTAGATTTTGAGCGAGTATTTCCATATATTTTTCTGTCTCTTCTTTCTTTATCTCATCACCTAACTCCCATTCATCGTTGCTTTCCTCAGTTTTAGATTTTCCAATTGGCCCTGATGGGAATAATTCTGTTGTGCCTCCTCCTGCTCACTTTCAATCTCGTCGCTTGACGCTGAGTCAGTATCTTTTCTGGTGTAGCCCCCATTTTTGCTCTGACCTGTAGTTTGGTTCCAGAAAGAGGGGACTGTATGGGAAGCTGGCTGATAAGGCTCTCTTTTTTGTCAGTCATCTTGTCGGGTTTCTTTCTTTACCCCAAGTAGGGGATTGTGTCTTCTTATGTATTAATTTCCATTGACATTAGTCCACCTCTTAGGTCAGGGTCCTCCTCTGAGTCATTAGGAGCGCCATTTATGGAACTGTTTTCACTCTCTAACCCAAACGAGTAGGTACTAAAATGTGATGTCAGGACACTGTCGGACACTGATTGGTTGGGAGCGGAGTCGTGGGCGGAGTCAATGGATCCTTCAGAAACGTTTCAAAACAATGATCCGTCATTTGCAATTTCTCGAACTGGAGCAGCGGCTGGACCTATTTTAAAGATTTTAAAAACAATAATGACACCACCTTAGTTTTAATGCTGACGTGCTGGCGTTTTTTGTGCTTAGTGGCCGATGACAAAATTCAGAACAAGCTAGATGTAACTCTGCTGGTCTACCCTGTCAAGTAAAGTCACAATTTAGTGAAATTGGCACCTGCCCAAGAACAATGTGTGAAGTGACAACCTTATGATTAATGACTATAGGTTCATGTTTCTTGCCTAGTGAGAGTGAGATGACAAGTTGCGTCTCATGATTAATGACTATAGGTTCATGTTTCCTACCTAGAGTGTGCACAGGTATGACAACAGGGTCCCACAGGCCTGTATAGTATGACAACTGGGCCTCGCAGGCCTGTATAGGCACGACAATCACGTTCAACTTCTCTCAGCGTCAATGCTTCTTTGTATGTGATTAAAATCAAATTCATATAGTGGTTACTCTTCTTTGTGTATGAATAAAGTTAAGCTCACATGATGATTATGAGAGTAAAAACATGTAATTTGGGAAAAGTTGGTTTGTTACTTATATGATGATTATAAAGGAAAATATGTGACATGAAACAAGTTTAAACTGTACTCATGAGTAACAAGATGTGGAATGGCTGAAAGAACATTAAGTAAGAAACAGGACGGTTATGAATACCATAAAAAGACATGGCTTTAAAAACAGGATGTCTCCTCAAATTTTGAGAAATAGGCGCTTTCTGAATATTAAGAAATGTATTTCGAATAACAGTGAAAGAGCCAATCAGAACGCTACACCAGATAGCAGTGCTGTAAAACAAGACGTTAGGACTCGCTCAAACTGGTTTTGACCAGTTAGTAGCCTATATAAATCTTAACACAGCTCTGAAGTGGGGGCTTAACGAAGCGGAGAGTTGACGTGACAGAACGATACTGATCCAGCCCCGAGGAGCCACTGAGAAGGATTTGGACAGCCCAAAAAAGAACTATGCTTTAGTCAAGATAGGAGCACTTCTTTTTTAATTTAGCCTGGGCTGATTGTCAGGCCAGATCTTTTGGAATTAGAACTGCTCTTGGGTACGAGTGATTTCTTCCAGGGCTCTTGCAAACGAAGGTCGTTAACAAATCTGGGTGAGTCACCTTCAACACAGCCTTAATTAGAACTAACCTAAGGTCACTCTGGGTGATACTCAAGTGCTAGATTCAGTTTGTGATACCCCTTAGCGGAGAGGCTGCAGTGGGGTAAGCCATAACTCAGGTGGTGACTCCAATGGGTAGAAACGAGATGGCGCTCAACATGGGACGTTCTTTGGACAAGGAACCTCTAAAAGAGGAGACATGCATCAGGAAAAATTGACCGAGCGTTGAGGAAGAAGCGTGCATTAGGAAAAACTAACCGAACGTCAAAAAAGTGACGTGCATCTGAAGAATTGTACTGAGCATCGACATAGCGCAACCTAAAGTACCAAAAGGGGCACTGGTGGCTGGGTAAGCCCTCAACCACATATCCTACAGTAACCACTAGGCTAGTGGGTGGGGTAAGGGACCTACTGAGGAATACTTCCCATAATCCAAGCAGTAAGCTAGTAGTATAGTCTGTGATCATCCCTGGACTGGTAAACGTGGCCAGGAGGCTTTGAGGAACAGACACCTGAGACGACAGAAACAAACAGAATGGTTGCTGAAGCACTAGATACAGAACCGGAGGTTCTATAAGAACAACTGAACGATCCAGCAAAAACAAAATCTGTATCAGCAAAAGTAACTCTGGTGGAAATCCTGCTGTATGGTAAAGGATTCAGAACTTGGGACCCATCAGTGCAAGAAAGATTTATAAAAAGTAGTGTAAGAGTAGAGCAAGATTTTTTGCAGCCGACCCTAACCGACTCTATCTAGAGAAAGGCAATTCACCACTGCACTAAAGTGGTGCAGGGTCATCGAATGGTAGTTGTACGAGACCCAACCAATGTGATTAAGAAAGGAGGAATTAAAAAAAAATGGTTGGAAATAGGGTTAGAACCACAGAGCCAAGGGTCCTGAAAATATTAACAGGTTCTAAGTACTGGTACTAATGGAAAAGCCTCGGCATCGGGTCTAGTCGGGTCCAGTCGTGCCATATCAGTACTAATGGAAAAGGGGCATTAGAACCGCTGCTCCTCCACATCAAAATGAGCCAGTTGAAATGGTTCAGGCATCTGGTAAGGAGGCTTCCAAGGTACCTCCCTAGGAAGGTGCTTTGGGCTTGTCTGACTAGGAGGAGACCCCAGGGAAAACCCAGGACATGCTAGAGAGACTATGTCTCTCATTTGGCTTGGGAATGCTGTGGGGTCTTCCCAGAACAGCTGTAAGAGGTGGCTGTGGAAAGAGACGTCTGGGACTCCTTGCTCAAGTTGTTGCCCCCATGACCCAACATCTGTACAAGCTAATACCATATCATACCATACCATACCAACTTTATTTATAGAACACTTTAAACACTTACAGGAGCAAAGTGCTGTACACACAACAAAATAACCATACAGTCAGATAATAAAAAAAGGATTAAAATTATTAAAAGTCACATAATATAATTTGTGTAAAAAAATCATACAATCAGATAATACAAGTGATTAAAATGAGTAAAAGTCAAAATCTCAGATAGTGTCAAAGGCCACGGAGAAGAGATGAGTTTTAAGAAGAGATTTAAAAACAGACAGGGAAGAGGCCTGTCTGATGTTCAAGGGAAGGTCGTTCCACAGTGTTACGTTTTGGAGCTGACTGTGGGTCGTCAGTCACCACAGCTATCTATGGCTAGCTGTGGGCCTCAGGCTTCCTCTCTGACCCTGGACCCTCAGCCAGCCCCCACTGCTTCCTCTGGTTCTATTTCTCTCAAAAGTGGCAACTCACACTGTCAATAAATCAATGAGACGCCAATTAAGTTTTATCAATTACATTAGAAAAGGCAGGAAAAGATTACAATTTATAGCGCTGGACTCTCCGGACTGTGACGCGTTCACAGACCCGGAAGAGCCTCGAACTCCCGTGTCATTACTAATTTATAGGGTCCTATGACTCCTCCTTCACAGAAAGGGAGCTCAACCTATCCGTGTATTAGGGGGCGTGACTAAGTGTGATTTTATGTGGACTGACGTGTTAGGAAAATATGAGATGGTGTTTCAAAGCTTTTCTACTGTCAATAAGTGCCGCTTAGTTGTAGAAATCAGACTGTTACACAAGGATTCGTTAGGCCTTTTTCTATTTGAGCCTAAGGAAAAGTATCAGAGATTTCCAGCCCAAGTTAAATGGAAACAGATGAGCTGGATGAAGGCACACACACACACACACACACGCAGGCAGAGAGAGGAAAAGAGAGGAGTAACGGATGGAAGACATTCTCTCCTAATCAAAACTGTCATTCCTTAAATGAAGAAACATGAATTATTGATTTACAAACGAATCAAGTAAACATAATCAAGTTGATATTATAATCTTTTGTGATTTTAAAGTGTATTTTGTTCGTTTCACGATGTTGAGTTTAAGAAGGAAGTGAACTGTATTCTCAGAAAATGTTTTTTTAGAAATGTTGTACGAGTGATAAGTTACTCAAGGAAAAGTGTTTTACAATAACGCTTCCTGAGGCGCTCCGAGCAAGCATGAATCCATATAAGGAAACAGAATAGAATAACAACTCAAAAGTTGAAGCAGAGAAATCAGGACTAAACCGAACAGATTAAAGTGACACCCAGTTTTAATATGTATGAGAGTGATGTAATCATCTCCTATAGACATGCATTGAAATCCTGAGCCAACTCCAGCCCTAAAAGGTGGGCAAAACGGGTGGCATGATCTATCGGAGGTGGTAACCAAAACTTACTCTATAAATATACACAGATCTGACAAACTGGGGCTGAAGACGACTGGAGTGTGAGGAGTACAGGACAAGTTTTTTGACGGCTCCAGCTGAGGAAAAAATTGGACGGATCCGAAGAGAAAACTCCTTTCTGGAGTTATTCTTCACTTCAGCCCGGATAATCACACAGATCCTATTTCTTCAGATTCTGAACAGCTGTTGAGCCTGAGGCGGCCTCATTCCAGAGCGGGTGAGGTAATCTGCTCCTTACTACACCAGAATTCTCAGGGATTCCATCAGAGAGTGATGGTAGGGAGATGTCTCAGAAATGTTGTCCTTCATCAACCTTTATTTCAGATCAGAGCGGTAGCCTACAGAATTGCCAGCAGGGAGATTGATTAAATTTTGGATTCAATTGCTCAGGGTTGCCAAAGGTTGTTAGAAGTGGTAAGGGATAATATATATTGGATCAAGTTGTGAGTTGGGGGTGATTGTGAAGGGTTTTGGAGCATTTAAGTGGATCAGAACGATCCTAGGGGCTCCTAGGGCGTGCCTGGCCAGAAGGAAAACGGCTGAGGCAGTTTTCCCCCAGCTCTCCCAAGGATCCGAGAACCACCTTGCCAAGCAGACTGATCAACCTTTGGAATTCAACTAAATCTCGGAGCCACTTATTAATCACCATATATCCTCTGTGTAATCAAATGTAATCACTGTGTGGGATTGTGCTTACCGCTGTTCCCCCTGCAAATCATTGATTAAAGCAAAGCAAAACGTAAAATCCTGGATTCTTATTTTAACACACCTTTTTTCATGGAAGTGGAGAACTTGGTTCAATGTTAACAACAAAAGTATTGGGAGGTTTTTAAAGGTTTCGTAGCATTGATTATAAAACAACATCCAAACAAAACCAGATCGGAAAACAATTGTAACGCTAAAATTAGGAGATGAGCAGCCATGAATGTGCGTTTCCTCGTCTGCCAAACGTCCCCACTCCTGTTGCTAGGTCGGGTGAGGCACGAGGTGAGATTGTGGGTGTGGTACACGGATAGGAGGTTGTTAACAGTCTGGGTGAATCATCTCAACACAGCCTTAGACTAAACAGTCCTAAAAAACAGCTACGGGTGATACCTGAGCCTTAGGATTAGTTTTAGACCACTTGGAGGAGAAGGCTGCAGGGAGGGTGTGGCACGCGTCCTGTGTCTACCTCACTGGGGAAGCAAAACATGATGTGGCAAGCAGATCAAACTCTATTCCTTGGCTGATATTGAAATTCCAGGGAGACTCTCTTTAGTGTTTGCTGGTCCAGTTTAACCCAGTCAGAACAGGGTCATAATTTCATTATAATCCCATCTCTGAGCAGATCAAAACCATAGGACCAGTCTAGATTAAAAAATATATATCTTAACAACAGTTTAGGAGCGGCCACTACAAAAGCACGGTCTCCTCTTAGCTTACACTTTGTCTTTGGCACACTCAGGAGCAACTGATCACAAGACCTGAGGGATCGAGAGGGTGTATGTGGATATAGCAACTCGGACAGATAGGGCGGGGCAAGTCAATTAAGAGCTTTAAAAGCAAATAAAAGAATTTTAAAATGAATCCTGAAATGTACGGGCAGCCAGTGCAGGGAGGCTAAAATAGGAGAAATGTGTTCAAACTTTCATGTGCCAGTTAAACGCCGTGCAGCAGCGTTCTGTACACTCTGAAGCTGACAGATATATGAATCACTGATTCATGTATATAGTGCATTACAGTAGTCCAGCTGAGTGGTCACAAAGGCATGAACTACTGTTTCAAAATGCTGCTTAGAAAGAATCGGCTTCACCTTAGCCAGCTGCCTCATATGGAAAAAAAATAGTTTTAACAACTTCTCTGACGTGGTTTTCTAAATTTAGTCCAACATCGACTTTGATCCCCAGGTTTGTAATAATTGGCCTGATATACTGGGCCAATGAACCAACATTGACATTGGGAGTCTCAGTGGAGCTTCCGAAGATCATCCCCTCAGTCTTTTCCACATTAAACTTAAGAAGTTTACAGCCATCCAGGCTTTGATGTCCTCCAGACTTGAAAACAGAGGGGCCAAAGACGACAAAGAGCTGTTGCAGACAGTGTATGGAGCCTGGTCAGGGGAGACACAGAGTCAACGATTAGCTGTTGGGTGTTGGTGGGCGTGACGGTGCAATGAGCTGTTGCTGAGAACTAGGAAGAAACTGTGCATGAGTATTATGATAAAACTTTGGTAAGTCCGTATTTATTTAAATAAAAACTGTTTAATTAAATATAAGATCATTAAGAAAGTCCTAAATATCACTAACTAACTTTTTCATTCAATCAAACAAACTGGACGAGGAGACTTTGGAGAGCCTGGAATTGTTTGTTGATGAGTGTTTTGACAGCTTAGTCATGGGTAAACCTAAAGATTCATCCGGTGCTGCTAGCGATTCAGCTAACATCCCCACTGTTAAGTGGCACAGACAGGGAAGCTTAGATAGCGTTACGGCACCGTCTCCTGATAATACAGGTTTAAAGGAAATATTAGAATCAATTGACCAGAAGCTAACTAGCTTGGACGCCCGACTAGCGTTGGTAGAGATGCTGCATAAAGAGTTTCAAGGCCTCAGTGAGTCTTTAGAATTCAGCCAACAACAAGTAGCATTACTTGCTAGTGAAAATCAGGAGCTGAGAGGAACGGTAAAACAACTCACCGAGGAGATGACGCTGCTATCCAGGGATAATAAAAAAATAAAAGAATCGATCCTTGATATTCAAGCCCGGATCATGCGGGACAACCTCGTCTTCTCGGGAATCCCGGAGCGAGCGGACGAGGTCCCTGAGACCTCCGTCCGTGACTTCATCCAGAATCAGCTGAAGTTGCAGAGTGACGTGGTTAATTCCATCACTTTTCACCGAGTCCACCGCCTCGGAGGTAAGAAACCTGGAAGCAATCGGCCGCGGCCGATTGTAGCTAAATTTGAGCATTATAAACAGAAAGAACAAGTAAAAAACCAAGGTAGGGAGCTGCGTGACACGAACTACAGCATGAATGACCAATTCCCTGCAGAAATTCTGAGTAGAAGGCGCGTTCTGTTCCCGATTAGGAAGAAAAATATAAACGAGGGCAGAAGAGCTACGGTGGCTGTTGACAAACTTTACATCAATGGTCAACTGTTTAGAGATCCAGAGGTTACTCCCTGGCTCTATTAGTAATATAAATAAGGTAAGTATGATTTTCAGTTGCTAATTTTACTTAAAATGTATTAGCAATAATATATGTTCATATTTCTTACCATATATATATGTAATTGTTCAGCACAGCTCGGTTGGTGGGCTACACAGACAGTGGTGGTACACGGTGGCATGGCACTTAATATGGTAAGGGGGTTCTTTTTTTCTTTTTTTTGCTTTTATCTTTACGTGTTTATTATTGTAAATGAACATATATCTGTGAGATATTATCCATAAATTAAATGGATTCTTTCATTTTTCTGGACTGAATAATATCGTGCCTTGAACGATTAAATGTGACGTGAGACGTTAATTTTCTTTGACCCATCAAATGAATGCGGTCATTTATTAACAGAATCAAAGTTTAACATCAAACATTGTACACGTGATTATTCTGATTGTACGCAATAACACAGCTTAACTAATTACAACAGACATTTCTGAAAATATCTGGATTAATTACTGGCTGATAGAAGAGTTTTAAAGATGGGAAATGAAGGAGTTTAAATGGAGGGAAAGATGGATGAGGGAATATGTGTTGTCACACGAACGGCACTCTCCGTCCGAACCCAGCTTCACCTCGGTACACTTAGGTATTGGAAATCGACTCTTTACCTGTAGAAGATGTCTCCACTGGTATGGAGTTCCATTTAACGCTACCATTTCCAGCGTCTCCGTAGGATGGTTGGAAAACGTCCGGAGTAGTGACGGTACTTCGTTCAACACACGTTCACCTCCCGGGTGGGCTCACATGAGTTGTGAGTCCGTCAGAGGTTCCACTCAGATGTGGAAGATTTCATAATTCCCACGAGACTCGGAAGAACTTCGGATCATGTCTGGAACCTCCTGTTCTCTCCAGCACTTTTCTGTTCGGTTCTGCCCTCCGAACTGAACTGCTCTCCCA
>NC_056507.1:42859537-42870702 GCF_014905685.2 Nematolebias whitei
TGACAATCTCATCAGATAGTGATTTTGCCTCTGAGACAATCTTGCTGTCTCCTGCCACTTCTCCAAGCTTTTGTAGTGCATCTAAAATTCCCCCCATCTGGAAACGTATAGCTTTGACAGAGTCTAGCTTTGCCTCCCACCGGGTGTCACTCAGAGGCTTCAGTGTGATGTCGACAAACTCTGTGAGAATGTCCCACCTCTTCACAGAAGACGAAAAGATTGTGTACAATCTTTGAACAGTGCCAAAAAAAGTGAGACACTCTCTGCTAGATGAGGCTGCATCACATAACAAAAGGTTCAGGCTGTGGCTGCAGCAGGGGATGAATAAAGCCTCTGGACATCTCTGTTGTATTAAAGCTTGAACACCCTTGTTTATTCCCCTCATATTAGAGCCATTGTCATAACTTTGCCCTCTACAATTAGCCAAATCCAACCCCAGACTCTCCAGAACCCCTGTTAGTGTATCTGTGAGGCCTTTCCCAGTTGTGTCCTTGACAGCAGTGAACCCCACAAAAGACTCTGCAATAGTGACTTTTTTCTTCTCATCAGTATCAATATATCAAATAATGACTGAGGCCTGCTCTTGCTTTGAAATATCAGGTGTGCAGTCCAGTTCCACTGCAAAGTACTTAGAGGCTTTGATCTGGGCAGATATTTTACCCAAAACACACTCTGATATTGAATCTAAAAATTCATTCTGAGTGCACCATGTCAGATATCCAGTGGTTTGTTTGGAGGCTGCCTTTCTAAGATGTTCTGCCAGTGTGACATCATATCGTGCAATGAGCTCAAGGATTCCCAGAAAATTTCCATTTTTAGGATTTCTTAACTGAGAATTTTTCCCCCTTAGTGGCAAGTTTCTCTCTGCAAGGAAGAGTATGCAGTCAATAACTCGAGTCAACACACTTCTCCAGTATGCTTTTTCAGCTGCCATGGTTCTCTGCAGTTCACTATCAATAGTCTTACCTAGGCGTAAGCGAGATATCATTTCTTTCCACATCAGATAAGCATTTATGTGAGAACTACTGGTTTCATGGTGCTTCAGTGTTTTTGAAAGACATCGCCAGTTACTGTACCCTGCCACAAGGCATGTATCAGAAACTTTAGCTTCACCAAAAAGCTTACACGCAAAACAATAGACTCTGCTGGTATTTTTGGAATACAGTAACCAATCTCGTTCAACTTTCTCTCCATTAGACAGTATACGAAAACAGTACGCTTTGGAAAAACACCTCTTATTCTTCTCTGATCTTGGATATGGACCATCAGAAACTTTCTGTGGGCCATTTTCAACCATGTACTGCCTAAATGTGTCCCCCATTTTGTGTGGTAAAGGCCATTCGGATGGATCTTCTGAATAAAGCCTTGCCTCAGCCCTCTCCTCTGCAGCTCTGTACTTCTCTCCCTCTACATCATCATCTGGACATCTCTGCTCCTCTCCCTCTTCATCATCTGGACCTCTCTGCTCCTCTCCCTCTTCATCATCTGGACCTCTCTGCTCCTCTCTCTCTTCATCATCTGGTCCTCTCTGCTCCTCTCCCTCTTCATCATCTGGTCCTCTCTGCTTTGTGATGATTAACTCACCATGTCTGCCTGAACTAATTTTCCCAAAAAAGAAGACAATGAAATATGGTCATCAGAAATTAAAACCATCATGGTATATAGGTTTTTGTTGCCTCCCTAATGTAATTATTCCTACCTGATGTCATCACTTGTCTCCTCTATCACTGACCTCGTGTCTGTCTCCTTCACCTTTTGTCTGTGGCATTCTGCACTAAGTCATAAGGTCAAAAAAGCATTATATATTAGTTGTAAAAATGACAGATCTTAATACAGTTTTTAAAAATAATGTTTACACGTTATTGCTTGGGATTAAGTAACTGTTCCCTCACTTCCACCTGCATTAGACCAACCTGTTGCCTTCCCCAGTCTGTCCTGATTCTTCCTCTGTCATCTTCTCTTCCTTCTCTCCATCCTCACAGCTGAATGACATTAATTTTGTGTCAAGTAGGTTTAAAAATACAGCAGTCAAACCACAATAGAAATGAAACTTGAATTTAAATGATCTCCTTGTTGGATAACAGTTACTGACTGGACATTTCATCTGATCTGACTCACCAGATACATCACAACACACACCACTGTAGTGATACTGAATAAGACATTTAAACTCAAGTGTCCCTCTGCCAAAAAGGTTGGAAACATGGGTCACCAACCTTTTTGAGCTATAGTGACACTGAGGACTAATTTATCTGATACACACATAAACTTGTACAACTCATCTTTAATTAAAGAATCAATAATAATAAATGTACATATGAGTGAATAAATTGCAGCACTGAGGGCTAAGCGTTGGATCATAGCTGGGAACTGCCGCCACAACAGTTTAGCTTTCCTGTGTTAATATTTCATGAGTTTTATTTTGGTCATTCTTACACTTAGTGTGTGGATATGTGTGTGTGACAGGCAAGGCGCATGTATCAAATATTCATAAAAATACAGAAAATACTAAACAAATCACATCAATAGGGGAGGCAACATTTAACAGCCAACCGCAGTGTATTAGGCTAGCTTTAGCTAACCTGAATATTTAAACCCTCCTGTCCTGCTAATACACTGACAGTACTTACCTACTATCTTTCAACCACATTGAAAGGCTTTTTTTCATCCCGCCAACATCTTTATCCTTCTCCCTTTTCCTTTTTCTGTTTTGCGCCCCGGATAGCTTTTTTTTCTGCCGCTCCATCTTGTTGTCAAGTGCACAACGAGCGGTAGTTCAAGATTAAAAAAAAAAAAAAAAAACGCCGAGTGCGTTCTCTTAGGGGCGTGTTCACAGCCACCTGTGTGGGAAGGGAGAGCGATAGGAGGGGAGGTGAAGGAGCAGAGGGGAGGTGAAGCAGCAGAGGGGAGGTGAAGGAGCAGAGGGGAGGTGAAGGAGCAGAGGGGCGCCTAATCAGTGCTGTTCCCCTGTTATTGATCATTTAGAAAATGCCTACTAGAAAAACATTTTTTCTACAGAGGGTTTTGACGCCCCCTGCAGTGCAGTGCCCCTATGCGTTGCATACGCTGCATACCCGCTTTTTGCGCCACTGCCTACATACACACACATATATACATACCTACATACACACACATATATACATACCTACATACACACACAAATATACATACATACATACACACACAAATATACATACATACATACACACACATACATACATACATATACACATACATACATACATATACACACATACACATACATATACCCACATACACATACATATACCCACACATACATACATATACATAGATATACATAAAGAAAGAAAGAGAGAAAAAAAAAAGAGAAGAAAAAAAATAAATAAATAAAGAACTCATAGTTGGACCAAACCTGGCCCATCCGTGGACCTGACCTGGCCCACGGGTCACACGTTGAACAGCCCTGCTTTAAACCAAGCTGTTGTTCCTTTTAATAAAGCCATGGAGTGATGTCCCGTTCCCTGAACAGCTGACCGTTAACATAAAGTTTATCTACAGCTACTGTAGCCCTTGCACCCTCAGACATGAATTTTTTCCTGATTGGAAATAAAACTCGCCTCCGATCGAGTATTTCTTTAGGAAACTGATCATTAACGCTGAAATCTTTCCCACGCAGCTCTCTGCCCTGACTTCTCACCTGCTCTTTCTGTTTATAATGCTCAAATTTAGCTATAATTGGGCGAGGTCGCTTGTTATCGGGCCTCTTACCTCCGAGCCGGTGAACACGATGGAAAGTGAACTTTTTTACGGTCTCACTTGGGAGTTTCAGCTCACGTTGGATAAACTCACGGATCGTAGCTTCTGCGTCCTCCTCACCTCGTTCAGGGATCCCAGAGAAGACAAGATTATCCCGCATACTCCGAGCTTGAAGGTCCAGGATGGACTCTTTCATTTTCCTGTTTTCTCCGGATATCTGCGTCATCCTCTCTGTGAGATCTTTAACGTCTCCCCTCAGAGATTGGTTTTCTGCAGCTAGCGACGCCACTTGAGCTTGGCTAAACTCCAGAGATTCCCTCAACGCTTGAAATTCTTTGTGGAGAGCTTCAACGAGAGCCAGTCGGGCATCTAAACTTGTTAACTTTTTGTCGATGGACTCCAGAACATCGGTGAAGCTTTTCTCAGGAGACATGGACGCGCCGCTTGAGCTCTCCGAACGCGTGCGCTTGGATGTTGGAGTAGCGGTGGGCGTGGTGTTCTGAGGTTTACCCATCACTATATTCTCAAAGCACGCGTCCAGGTAGCTCTCAAGACTGTCCAACGTCTCCTTGTCCAGTTTGTTTTATTGAAACAAAAAAGCACAGGTTAGTAATAACAAAAAATTTATGAAAAATATTAATATATTCGATTGTTTTACCTGAGTTTAATTTATTTTAATTTAATTTGTTTGGTTTACCTGAATTTTGTCATTTACTTACGCTGCACAGCTCCTACGTGATCTCAGCCGCTCATCACCAGGTGACACCAATCAGCGACCCAGCCTGGCCAAACAACACCTCACACCTTCAGGCTAAATGCTAACACGCTAGCTGAAATGACAAAGCGTCATTGGTCGAAAGCCGCTGTTTAAACGCTCTGATTCGCTGGAGAGATGAGTGACGTGTCTGTCGTCACTTCCTCTGATGTCAGATTGTAAAACCCACCCCCGCCGCTGCGCTGTCATTGGTTGATTCAGTCACGTGACCCGGAAATGAGTCTCGGTTCAACCGAAGCCTTTTCTGTGCTTAAAATCACTACATGTGGCATACTACATGTACCCAAAACTCATGTTTCATGCAAAAAAGTCGTGCTTGTTGAAACGACGCCACGTTTAAGCTATAAATCCGTTCAGAAATGTTGATTTGACCAAAGTTTAGCCGATGCTAATTTTAAGCTAAGCGGCTAACAACCGGATGTCAATGAGCGATCCACAGGAAGTTGTCATAGACTCCTGCTGGTATAAATAAGCTTACACCACCACCTGCTGTTGAAAGAGGAGTATAACAGTTTTCCTGAAGAGGGACTGATAATCTCCTCATCATTTTTTTTTCTTCTTCTCTTTTCACCCAACCTGGTTTAATGAGTAACTGTTTTAAATAGCGAATTTCTGGAAAAGAACGGCTTAAGAAAGCGTTTAAAAACTAAAGTTGCTTGAAACTTTTAGAAAAATTGCAGGTTTATTTAATGTTAAGTGCTTTAGAGTAAATATCACTGAGAAGCCTGGTTCTTGTATCTGTTAAAAAATAAGCACATTAAAAAGTAACACTGCCAGAGAGGCATTTACTTAAATATTCATGAATTGGAGTAAAACCTACGAATAGGTGCCCATCCATTTGAAGAAGTGGCTTACACAGTACTATTGAGTGAACCCAGAGCTAAAAAGTGTGTGAAACTCACGACACTTGAATACAAATATTTACCTGTTAAAATAATCTGAAGTTGGCAACTGTTTAACCAGATGAGTGTTGCACAGTGAATAACCATGGCAGGTGTGATAGAAAAGGATTTTGATCCTTGTGAGATGAAGGACTGGTTAGAGGGAGCATTGACGCTGCTCACAGACTCCTTACATCCATATGGTGAACAGGTGGACAGCATGAACCCAAAAGAGTTATTGGACGAGCTGAAAGTATCACGGATCTGATGGCAGAGGATCCCACACACAAACTCAGAATGGTTTTAAAATGTTTATTGAATGAATAAACAGCTTCTGATGATTCGGGTCCAGAGCTGGAACTGTGTCTAAAACGATACAGAGGAGAGGTTAGTGTTTTGACAGAATAACAACAGTTATCTGAATACAGACGGTCTAGAAAAACACTAACCTTTCTTGTTGTCGGGGGCTGCTCAGCAGAGACACAGAGCTGCAGGGACCAAGGAGAATCCAGAGGCGTAGTCGAGGACGAGCAGAGTTCATTAACGGGATCCGAAAAGGCGACAGTACCAAAAGGGAGAGGCGAAGGCGAAATCCAAAAACGTGCAAAGGTCATTAACAAGGTCTGAAGGGCTGAGGTACAAAAGGGGCAGGCAAAAAGCGTGGTCGAGGAAACAGGCGTGGGTCAAGATACAAAGAGCTGTGAGACTATGGAAACGCTGGATAACTGTGACAAAAGCAAGCAGTTGATCTGGCAAAGAGTGAAGAAAGCAGGAAGTATAAATACACCCAGAAACAGGTGGAGACCATCAGCAGTAATCAGAGAGAGAGAGAGATGTGACATGCATCAGGCTGTCAGAAGCAGCAGAGGAAAATACCAGAGGAGCAGAGAAGAATATCAAACAGTGAACAGAGTGATAAATAAAAGGAAAAACAGAGTGTAAACTGTGACAGAAGGTGGTTGCAGAGAGTGTGACCTCTACAGACAGACAAAAGTCAAGCTATGAAAAGCTGGCTAAATTGGCGCTTTTATTGAAAGCATCATTCTATGCAGTGGTAAACAAAGCTGACGACCTTGAGATAAGGTTAAACAGCGAAAAAGAGGTGGTTCAGGAAATTGAAGAACGCTTCCTTCAATTTAAAAGTGAACACGAGGTCCTCACTAAGAAACATCTTGAACAGATGTTTCAGTCACAGCAAGACGCACGTGCAGAAATTGATTCACTGAACAGCCAAGTACAGTCACTTAATGCATCACTAGCTGAAGCCAGGGATGCTAAAGAACTGTTTTCCACAGCATACTTTACATTAAGACGGGATCACGACGAGAACATGTCACAAGTTTCCCGCTACAAAGCTGAGATAGACGTGCTTAAAACACAACTTTGCCATGCAGAAAGGAAATATGGTGAGAGGCATGGACAGAATGTGGGGACACACTGGGCTTCAGACCCAAATCTCCTTACATCACACACACCTCCACCCTTACCTAAAGCCACGTGGAAAGACCTGAACAGGTCTCCTCTACTAAACAGGCAACAGAGAGCATTGAAACTTCCTCTTTCAATAGATGATCTTCAAAAACTCTCAAAACATGTACAACGCTTTGTACCTGGACCAATGGGTTCAACTGGAACAAAAGCGTATCTCAAAGACCTTGAATTCAGACTGAGTGGTTATCCTAATGCTACGGTTGAGGATAAAATCAGTCTGATAAGGCTCACTTCGGACAGAGAGGTGTTCACCTTAATCGAGCGTCAACCTGATACAACGAGAAAGGATTACAGCCTTCTGTGTGAAGCTTTGATCAGGGAGTATGACCCCTGCACGGGACCTGCTGGTTTCCCAGCTGCTGACAAGGTCACGCAAGGGAAGCATGAACATCCAAAGGTTTATTACAAAAGAATCTTCCAAGCTTATTTTGGTTACAGAAATGAAACCGGAATGGAGGAGGAAGAAGGTTTTAAATTTGTTTTCAGCAAAAATCTCCACACTGACATTAAATTGTCAGTACAAATGATGGCAAATTTCAAAGAAAAATCCATCAATGAGATTAAACAGTGTGCTATGAATGTGTTTGAGGCATGTTCTCATGCTAAGACGCCCATAGAGGTGTTTCCTGGTGTAAAGGTTAAACCCCACTCGCTAGAATTGGAAGGACGGCGTGCATTGCCGCCCCCTCCTAAGAAAGGCGAGAAAAAGCAGTCTTTTCAAACTAAAAAAACGCTTCATGAAGGTGCACGCTGGGACAAAAAAGCTCCTCTTTCAGAGGATGAACGTGATTATCGTAAATGGGGTGTGCGTAGGACGCAAAGATATGGGAACCAATGTGACCCATATTATCAGGGGAAGTCCGAAAAGGAACCCCCAAAAGACGTACCTAGCCGTCCCCCACCTCGGACGAAACGAACCGAGGTGAAAAAATCACAAAAGTTCCAGAAACAAGGCCCTACACCTCTGAGCTCGGAAGAGACAGAGAAACTGCGCAGGTTTTTAGAAACTTTGAAACACACTGACACGGGAAACCAACCTAGAGCACTATGCACTGATGTAATCACTGTTACATCTGAGGGCGCGAACGACAACATCACAGATGTCGGTGGAACACACCAAGACATTGTTGTTGTTGCCTCCAACAACCCCTCATCGGATGAAGGGGGGGTGAACTCACACACAAACGATGACGAGTCATCGCAAGCTGAACACTCAGAAACAGCTACTGCTGTGCTGACGGTTCAGACAAACCAAGATTACACAGACAAGGCTGATCGTGTGAAGAAGCGTCAGAAAAAACCCAAGAGGTTTCTGTGTAACTTTATCAGAAAGGGGGTCGCCAAGAAGGCGTACCTGTCAGTAACACTCGAAGGTGTCCTCACACATGAAGCACTTCTGGACGGTGGGGCAGACATAACAATTATGTCAGCTAAACTGTACGAGGAGCTGAGGACAGCCGCTGCCGGTGTTAACAGGATAATACCTCTCACAGAATGTGCTATAGAAATGCAGGGTCTCTCAGAGAAGAGGACAACCCTGACAGCTATAGCAATGGTTCACATGCAGGTTGGCAGAATGACACTATACCACCCAGTACACGTGTCTCGTGTTGACTCATTCCCATTTTTGGTTGGCCAGGATTTTATAAATCGCTTCGACGCGATTATAGATTATGGTGATCAAACGATGTGGGCAAAAGTGAGCAAACCACTGCCAATACAAATGCCTCCGGAGTGTGACCCAAACTGCCTAACAGCAGGTACCGCGGAAGGCGCAAAGGACTCCTCAGCCGAGGACACGAGCCCGGTGAGTACTCCTCTGAAATCATGTGAAACCAAAGAGACCCACCCGGTGGTCCAAACTCTGACCCAACAAGACAGCCTCCTCTGTGAGCTGGAACAGTCAGAGTTCACCAAACACTACCTACCACTGGTAGTTAAAGGTGTAGAGATCCAAGGGTCCCACACCAACGATGCTGTTCTGTCTCTGTGGACAGATAAATCAGCAATTAACCGAGCTTTCTATGAAACCTTGGTTCACAAACACGTTGGTCTAGAACTAATTAAAAAAGCTTTCCGCTTTCCATTAGTTCCCAATAGTTCACAGGTAATGACCGCTGAAGGAGTCATTAACCTAAAACAGAACTGGAACCAACGAGAACTGGTTCACCCGTTTCTCGTGATCCAAAACTTACCACATGCAACCTACATAGGCTCTGACATTTTGGTAAGGTTGGGTGTCCACGTGGACACCATCAACAAGGTGCTGTGGTCCCTAAAACCAGCCACAAATGATCCTCCTGTGCTAGACACAGCAAACCTTAAGGCTGGGCAGACCATTCCAGAGGCCTGCCAGGTTGCTAGCAACCAAACCACCACAGTACCACCTCAGGTGATTAACCTAATGGTGCGAATCCACATCATAGCTGGACAAGCTATTAGCCATAAACAGGCATATTTTCAACCGTCTCCTGCATTTTTCAACTTGGGACTGTCCGTGGAAGCCACGAACCAAGTGAGTCTTGACTCCAGGACCACGTCTATTGCTGTGTGTAACACAGGCATGGATGAGGTGCTGATCCCAAAAAACACTATGCTAGGATGGTTGATTTCCACTGATTTTCATGATTTTGAACTAGGCATTCCATTTCTGAGAGGACTCCCAGATAACCTGGTACCGAGTCAAGAAGCTGGGCCAGTATGGTTCACAAAACCAACACAGGCCATAGCTCTTTTCTCAACCGATGACGTCGACCAAGGACCTCAAACCTATGGTGTCTTACCCATAGACAGGTCCGACGACTCAGAAAGGGATTCGTTGGAGCCCCCAAAGAGCAAGAACCCTTATCAGTCTCATCACAGATTGAACAGCCCAAGCCGACACTCTGACATCTGATGAAGAAAGAGACAAACTTCGCCAAGTTCTTTTAAAATATGAAAAGTCATTTTCAATTGACCCAGACATCATCCAACTTCAGAAGTTGGATCCTGCAATTAACTCGATGATACTGTATCTGTCTGACCCAGACAAATACACTCCATCGATAGGCGAACTGGATTCCAATCCAGACCTTAAAGTCCTCTTTCAACTGCGCAAACAGTTAAAACTACTCAAGGACAACCTAACTTTAGCTCATGGAGCGACGTCCTCACCCATGTTCGCGGTCCCCCATGACCGAAGGGGGGTGACGCCAGTTAGGATAATGTTACCAGACGCGATCACGTGATCAAATCTGACATTCAGAGTGAGTGACGCACCGAAACGTCGTTTTCTAGTTGCTTAATCACTACTTTTGTCAATGTTGAAACGTTGTTTTACTGGTTGCTTAGTCACTGTTTTTGTCGATGTTGAGACATCGTTTAATTGGTTTTTGGTATTGTTTCTGAACACCCCAAGCAAGAATGAATTTTGTGTGTAGTTACGTTAGAGACTAAGAGGCCTTTAACTATGCCAACATGTAGTTCATTTGTTAAAATGTAATCTTTGCGGAGTCAATGTAGATTAATGCTATCTTAAGTACCATAATCTACATTGGTCTCACAACGCTTAAGCCGAACCTACTCGAACAATTCTATTTGGGGGGATAGCTAATTCTTTTTGATGAGTCTCGCCATAGACTCCAAAAACATTTATGGGGAAACCAAACACCCAATCTCAAGTCGTTCGTCTAAAGGACAACAGACAATTGAACCAAACTATATTTTGCCATGTAAAGCTAACTTAAACCAAGTTAGGAATGGAAAAATAGTTTGGAATGCCCTTCTATAGGTATAAACCCCTACAGTGACCCTTTTCAGCATGTTCCACCCTTTAACTGGTAGCTGTAGCTGTTCCCAATCATAATAGCTTACACACCAGGTACATATAGGTTAAGGCCTTATGTAAAATCCCCTTCATAAGCCCACCTTAAACCACATAATTGCATGACACATTGAACCAGAATGGCACTTTTTGGACATCCACCCAGAGACGACCTTCGCTGGAGGAGACCTGCAATCCTGACGTTGGTCTCCACTCTTCATCCAGTGGCCGCATCTTCAGTTCAATCCAAGGGAACCCCTCTGTATGCTGATCAATCAACACCTCCATTCGTTGTGGATTTACCGTTGTGGATTATATGACTTTTTCCAATGGATTACAGACTTTGTTTCCAAGGGGTTAAAGCATTGCTACAATGGAATTACCAACAACATTATGGAATTACCAATAACACAATGGAATTACCAAAAACATTGTGGGATTACCTTCTTTGACTTTTGTTTTCCTTGCTGGATTACAT
>NC_056507.1:42870802-42879718 GCF_014905685.2 Nematolebias whitei
TCTGAGAGGATGTAAAAACAAGGCAGTTGTTCCAACACATGTCTGCTTCGACTCCTGACCTTGGAAAACGCACACTTGCTCATTCACAGACAGAAAACAGAAAATGCATGATTACTCTGTAACAGGCCTTAACATGAATTCTAACTTTGCATGAGCAACTAAAAAATCATTGTTACTGTTTTACAAATAATAAAATTGATTAGTTCACTGCAACATCTAAAATGGTTTGAACTAAGACACTTTGATTATCAAACATTTGTAAAACAGGAATGATAATAGAAAAGAGAGTGTTCTTTCACTTGAATTTTCAAGAAAGAAAGTCTCAGGATGGGTGAACCTGTATTTCTGGATTCAAATCAATGAAATGACAGTTTCTGTCCCACAAGGTTCTTAAGGTCAAGGGTTTTGACCTTAGGCTTAGTTTTGACATCAGGTTAAGTTCACTACAGTCCCCCCTTTGGAAATCATCACCTGTCCATGGGGATGAATTCCAAACATGAACTTACGCCGTCGATTGTCCTTGAAGCTTGATGTAATCCAGCAAAGAAACAAGAGTCAAGAGTAATCCAGCAAGGAAAACAAAAGTCAAAGGTAATTCCACAATGTTCTTGGTAATTCCATTGTGTTGATTATAATTCCATAACGTCGTCGGTAATTCCATTGTAGCAATGCTTTAAACCCTTGGAAACAGAGTCTGTAATCCATTGGAAAAAGTCATATAATCCACAACGGTAAATCCACAACAATTGGAAGTGTTGATTAATCAGCATACAGAGGGGCACCCTTGGATTGAACTGAAGATGCGGCCACTGGATGAAGAGTGGAGACCAACGTCAGGTTTGCAGGTCGCCTCCAGCGAAGGTCGTCTCTGGGCGACGTCCAGTCGGTGCCGTTCTGGTTCAAATGTGACATGCAATTATGTGGTTTAAGGTGGGCTTATGAAGGGGATTTTACATAAGGCCTTAACCTATATGCACCTGGTGTGTAAGCTATTATGATTGGGAACAGCTACAACTACCAGTTCAGGGGTGGAACATGCTGAAAAGGGGTAACTACAGGGGTTTATACCTATAGAAAAGGGGCCCAAACTATTTTTCCATTTCTAACTTGGTTTAAGTTAGCTTTACATGGCAAAATATAGTTTGGTTCAATTGTCTGTTGTCTTTTAGACGAACAACTTGAGATTGGGTGTTTGGTTTCCCCATAACTGTTTTGGAAGTCTATGGCGAGACTCATCAAAAAGAATTAGCTATCCCCCCGAATAGAATTGTTCGAGTAGGTTCGGCTTAAGCGTTGTGAGATCAATGTAGATTATGGTACTTAAGGTAGCAATAATATACATTGACTCCGCAAAGATTGCAATTTAGCGAATGAACTGCATGTTGGCATAGTTAAAGGCCTCTTAGTCTCTAACTTAACTACACAACAAAATTCATTCTTGCCTGGGGTGTTCGAAAACAATACCAAAAACCAATTAAACAATGTCTCAACATCGACAAAAACAGTGACTAAGCAACCAGTTAAGCAACGTTTCAACATTGACAAAAGCAGTGATTAAGCAACTAGGAAACAACGTTTCGGTGCGCCACTCACTCTGAATGTCAGATTTGCTCACGTTATCGCGTCTGGTAGCATTATCCTAACTGGCGTCACCCCCCTCCGGTCATGGGAGACCGCGAACACGTGTGAGGACGTCGCTCCATGAGCTAAAGTTAGGTAGTCCTTGAGTAGTTTTAACTGTTTGCGCAGCTGAAAGAGGACTTTTAGGTCTGGATTGGAATCCAGTTTACCTTTCGATGGAGTGTATTTGTCTGGGTCAGTCAGATACAGTATCATCGATTTAATTGCAGGATCATTCAACCTCTGAAGTTGGATGATGTCTGGGTCAGTTGAAAATGACTTTTCATATTTTAAAAGAACTTGGCGAGGTTTGTCTCTTTCTTCATCAGATGTCAGAGGGTCGGCTTGGGCGACCACCTGTTCAATCTGTGATGAGACTGTTAAGGGTTCTTGCTCCTTGCGGAGCTCCAACGAATCCTTTTCTGAGTCGTCGGACCTGTCTATGGGTAAGACACCATAGGTTTGTGGTCCTTGGTCGACGTCATTGGTTGAGAAAAGAGCGATGGCCTGTGATGGTTTTGTGAAACATACTGGCCCAGCTTCTTGACTCGGTACCACGTTATCTGGGAGTCCTCCCAGAACTGGAATGCCTAGTTCAAAATCATGAAAGTCAGGTTCTGAGTTTTTAGTATGTGATGACTCATCATCGTTTGAGTGTGAGTTTACCCCCCCTTCGTCCGATGAGGGGTTGTTGGAGGCAGCAACAGCAATGTCTTGGTGTGTTTCACCGACATCTGTAATGTTGTCATTTGCGCCTTCAGATTTAGTAGCGATCAGATCACTACATTGTGCTCCTGGTTGGATTCCCATTTCAGCGTTTTTCAAAGTTTCTACAAACCTTTGTAGTTTCTCTGTCTCCTCGGAGCTCAGAGGTGTAGGGCCTTGTTCCTGGGACCTTTGTGATTTTATCGCCTCGGTTAGTTTCGTCCGAGGTGGGGGAGGGTTAGGTACGTCTTTTGGGTGTTCCTCTTCGGACTTCCCCTGATAATATGGGTCCTCTTGGATCCCATATCTTTGCGTCCTACGCATGTCCCATGTACGATAATCACGGTCATCCTCTGAAAGAGGAGCCTTTTTGTCCCAGCGTGCACCATCATTACGTGGTTTGTCAGTTTGAAAATACTGCCTTTTCTCGCCTGTTTTAGGAGGAGGTGTCAACGCACTCCGTCCTTCCATTTCTAGGCAGTGGGGTTTAACCTTTACATCAGGAAACACTTCTATGGGCGTCTTAGAACATGCCTCGAACACATTCACTGCACACTGTCGCATTATCGGTGGAGGAGACCTGTTCAGGTCTGTTCCTACCGCCCGAGATGAGGGTGGATTAAGAGCAGGAGGTTCAAGTCGGTGCAGATCCATCCCTATCACCCGAGATGGGGGTGTTACAACGGGGCTAAGTGTAGGAGGTGCAAGTCGGTGCAGACCCGTCCTTATCACCCGAGGTGGGGGTGTTGGAACGGGGCTAAGAGGAGGAGGTGTAACAGCATCTGTCCGGGGTGGTTGTGGCTGACCCGGACTCTGTCCACGGTCTTCTCTGAGTTCCAGACAAACTCGGCCCACGTCAGAAATCTTGTTTGTTGCTGCGGCCAGTTTCTCCTCACAAGCTTTCAGGCGCTCCTGTGATGTCTGACATTCACCTTGTAAATGCCGACAATGTCGGAGAAATATTGCCTTTTCCGCTTTGCAATCCTCAAGTTGTGTTTTAAGCACATCTATTTCACCTTTGCAGCGGGAAACTTGTGACATTTTCTCGTCGTGATCCCGTCTTAATGCAAAGTATTTACTGGACAACAGCTCTTTAGCATCCCTGGCTTCTGATAGTGATGCATTAAGTAACTGTATTTTGCTATTCAGCGAATCAATTTCTGCATTTGCATTTTGCTGTAAGTGAAACATCTGTTCATAATGTTTTGTCAAGAGGACCTCGTGTTCACTTTTAAATTGAAGGAAGTGTTCTTCAATCTTCTGAACCACCTCTTTTTCACTGTAATCTTAGTGCAAGGTCATCAGCTTTCCTAACAACTGCATAGAATGATTCTTTCAGCAAAATTGCAATTCTAGCCAGCTTTTCATAACTTGACATTGTAATTTCTGTAGAGGTCACAACTTCTGCAACCTCCATCAGATCGTCCAACAACTCTTTTGGGTTCATGCAGTCCGCCCGTTTGCCATATGGATGTAAGGAAGCTGTCAGCAGTGCTAACGCATCTTCCAAACAGTCCTTCATCCCATAAGGATCAAAGTAATTTCCCCTGACACCTGTCATGGTTATTCACTGTTCAGCACTTTTTCTGGATAAAACTGTCATGAATCACGTCCTTGTATTTAGATCTTTATCACTCTGTTCACTAGCTCTGGTTTCTCAGTTCTGTTCTGCTCTTTTCATTCTCACTCCTTATCTCCTTCTACCTGGTTCTCATGTGTGTGTGTATGTGGAGAACCAGTCTGTCCACTCTGCATGTTGGTGAAGGCTGACTGCACTAATTGTTTGCACTGCAGCCAGCTGGCCTGATTATCTCTGACTGGCTGCACCTGTTCTCTCCACCCTTTATAAGCAGCAACCTGTCAACTCTTCGGTGCCCGATAGTTGAACACTCTTAGTAGTCAGTAAATATCTCGCGTTCATGCCTGTAGTCCTTGTTGCCCTCTCTTGTCCCTGTTCAAGTCCTCACTCCTTGTCTTGCCCTCCACGCTACCTGTCCCTCTTTCTGGTTGTCCTCCCCTTCTTGTTTGGCCTGATCTCTTGGTTCCTTGACCCTCCGCCTGCCTCGACCACGTCTCTTTGGATTGCCCTTTTGGATTTGTTTCTGCATCTGCTCTTGGTACCGACCCACGCCTGCCCGACCACCGATCTGCCTGCTCCTCTGGTACTGCCTGACATCTGCTTCTCGTTACTGGACCTTGGAAAGCCTGACCTCCCCTTTTGGATCACGGACTCTGGACACACAGACAGCTGCGGCCGACTGTCGTCCTTCACCGGACTCAGCCCTTCCAGCAGCTGCAGATCTGGACACTTCCACCTTTCAGGACCCTTGAGATCATCTGAGACGATTGCTCCTGCCGTTAACCGACACCAGAACCAGAACCCAGACCAGCACCGAGACCAGCTGTCACTTCCCTCCTAGAAACAATAAACACTTATTATTTATCGTCAGTCTGTTGTGTTGTGATCTTGGTCCAAACCCTCACGAGAGTTCCTTACAGAACTATCGGGCCACGATGGACCACTCACACACAGCAGAATGGCAGTCTGGTGTCGAGGGAGCAATTTGTAAACTAGAATCTAATATGGAGGAAATAGTTCGTTTACTTAAGTCATCCTCTTCTCCCGAACCAGTTCAAACCTGTCCGGCTCCTACCCGGGAACCTAGACTCTCGCCACCTGAGGCATTTTCTGGAGCACCCGACCAATGCCGTCCATTCATCACACAATGCGAGATCCACTTCCAACTGCAACCCTCCATGTTTACCTGCGACCGCTCCAAAGTCGCATATATGATCTCACTATTAACAGGCAAGGCCAAAATATGGGGAACTTCAGAGTGGCAAAGAAACTCACAGTTTGTTTACTCTCTTCAAAGTTTCAAGAACGAGTTATGCCGAGTTTTTGACCCAGTTCTGCCGGAACGAGAGGCTGCCAGACGTCTATTCGACATCAAGCAAGGTAACCGTCGCGTCACAGATTATATCATTGACTTTCATTCTGTAGCGTCCGGCAGCCACTGGAATGACGAGGCATTAACCGATGCCTTTTATCGAGGCTTGGACGACGCCATTAAGGACGGGCTGGCAACCCAGAGACTTCCTGAGACCTTACAAGGTTTGGAGGACATGGCAACAAGACTCGACCTCCGACTGGCTGAACGCTCTCGGGAAAGAAAGGCTGCTACGTCATCTTTCGTCAGGCAACGCGGTGAGTACGGCGCTCACACGAAGACATGGGACTCACCTTCTGTTTCTTCACCTCGTCCGACAGTGGAGCCTCGGCAGCAGTTACCTAGTCCGGCTGAGGAACCTATGCAGCTGGGCCGAAGCAAACTCACTCCGGCGGAGCGGGATCACCGCCGTAGGAATCGGCTGTGCTTCTATTGCGGCAACGCTGGACACGCCGTCTACTCTTGTCCGGTAAAAGGCGGGGCTCAATAAACGAGAGGAGATGTTTATTGAGTCGCGCATCCACTTCCTCCATCTCCTCACCATTCGTCATCCCCGCCGAGATCTGCGTTCCGGGTAAGATCTGTTCCCCCATCAAGGTATTTGTTGACTCTGGAGCCGATACGGAGTTTTTGGACTATGATTTCGCTGTCACTGCCGGAATTAAAATCCTGCAGTCTTCTAAAAACCACTCCGTTGTCGCTCTTGATGGTCACCCTCTCAACTCTTCCTCCCAGGTCTCAGAGCCCGTCACATTATGTTTAGGTGGTAATCATAAGGAACTAATCAGTTTTCTTATAATAAACTCTCCTGAGAACCCTGTAGTCTTGGGTGCTACTTGGCTGGCTAAACATAACCCACACTTAGATTGGAGGCGAAGGGAAATTTTGGGTTGGTCAGAAGAATGTCTCTCTACCTGCCTTTATGAAGCAGTGGTTCCTTCAGACTCTGTTACTCAGTCATCTAGTTATTATCCAGATTTGGCTAAGGTTCCCACTGAATATCATGACCTCAAGGAGGTATTTAATAAAGTTAAGGCCACGTCGTTACCTCCACACAGACCCTATGACTGTCCCATTGACTTAATGCCCGGAACCACACCACCCAGAGGGGGTCTTTATTCTTTATCCCAACCAGAACAAGAGGCCATGAAGACTTATATTCAGGAGTCCCTGCAAGCTGGGATCATCAGACCTTCGGTCTCTCCTGCAGGGGCCGGTTTCTTTTTTGTAAAGAAAAAGGATCAGACTCTCCGTCCCTGCATTGATTTTAGAGGTCTAAACAAGATCACTGTTAAGAATAAGTACCCGTTACCCTTAATGAACACTGCGTTTGACCTTCTGCAGGGATCCAAGGTCTTTACTAAGCTCGACCTCCGTAATGCCTACCATCTGGTTCGTATCAGAGAGGGGGACGAGTGGAAGACTGCATTCAACACACCCACTGGACATTATGAATATTTGGTGATCCCATTTGGGCTCACCAACGCTCCTGCAGTATTTCAATCCCTAGTTAATGATGTACTTAGAGATATGGTTAACAAATTTGTTTTTGTTTATCTTGACAACATTTTGATTTTTTCTAAGGACATTAACGCTCATAAAAAACACGTTAGATCTGTTTTAACCCGGCTTCTGCAGAATGGTCTATATGTAAAAGCTGAAAAATGTGAGTTTCACACCACCTCCACTACTTTTCTGGGTTTTGTTGTCTCCCCAGACTCTATGTCCATGGACTCTTGCAAGGTGGCTGCTGTGGTGGACTGGCCCACTCCCAAGGACCGGAAGCAACTGCAACGCTTTCTGGGGTTTGCTAATTTTTATAGACGCTTTATAAAAGGTTACAGCCAACTCGCTAAGCCTCTCCATGAACTTACCTCATCCAAGTCTCGTTTTGTTTGGTCCACCGCAGCAGCCGAAGCCTTTTGTGTGCTCAAAAAACTATTTTCTTCAGCTCCCATCCTCCGGGCCCCCAACCCCGACGAGCCCTTTGTCGTCGAAGTTGATGCCTCCAGTACTGGGGTGGGGGCCATTCTTAGTCAGCGCAGCCCGGAGGGACGCCTGCATCCTTGTGCTTTCTTTTCTAAGGGTCTCTCCGAGGCAGAAAGGAACTATGACATTGGGGATCGGGAGCTGCTTGCCGTCAAACTCGCCCTTGAGGAGTGGAGACACTGGTTGGAGGGCTCCAGGTTCCCCTTTTTGGTTTGGACTGACCATAAGAACCTGGAGTACCTCAAATCCGCTCGTCGCCTCAACCCCCGTCAGGCCAGGTGGGCACTGTTCTTTTCACGTTTTAATTTTACTTTGTCTTTTCGACCCGGTGAGAAAAACACCAAGCCTGATGCCTTGTCTCGCATCATGGAGAAGGATGACGTCCCCTCCTCTCAGGAGGATCAGTTTATCCTCCCTGAAACTGCCCGCCTGGCCGTCACCCAGCTTGAGTTGGATCTGAAGGCTTCCAACCAGACCGATCCTCCCCCACCTAGTTGCCCACCCAATCGTTTATTTGTCCCTCCCTACATGGTTAAACAAGTTTTGGATTTCACTCATAGTTCTCGTCTATTCTGTCACCCTGGTTTGAGTAAAACATTGTCCCTGGTTAAGTCACAGTTTTGGTGGGAGACCTTATTTCAGGATGTCCAAACCTATGTGCGATCTTGTCCCTCCTGTTCCCAATCCAAACCCTCCAAGCGCCCTCCTTCAGGGCTGTTACGTCCCCTTCCCTGTCCGTCTCGTCCCTGGTCGCACATAGGAATGGATTTCATTACTGGTCTCCCACCATCCAATTCTCACTCGGTCATCCTCACTATTGTTGACCGTTTTTCCAAGATGGTCCATTTGATTCCCCTTCCCAAACTACCATCATCCAAGGAACTCGCCCTGATTATGGCCAGGGAGGTTTTTAGGCTCCACGGTCTGCCCACTAACATTGTTTCCGACAGGGGTCCTCAGTTTGTCTCTCTCTTTTGGAGGGAGTTTTGCTCCCTCCTGGGTATTGACATTAGCCTCTCCTCTGGGTTTCACCCTGAGACCGATGGCCAGACGGAGAGGGCTAATCAGGAGGTCGAGGGCAAGCTGAGGATTCTATGCCAACAGGACCCCGAGAAGTGGAGCTCCTCCCTGCCTTGGGTTGAACATGCCCTCAACTCCATTCCTTCCTCGGCCACCGGTTTGTCACCTTTTTACGTTGTTTTTGGTTATCAGCCCCCTGTCATCTCTCTCCAGGAGAGGGAGGCTTCTGTCCCCTCCGCTCATCTGGCCGCCCTACGCTGCCAGAGGGTTTGGAGGAAGGCCAGACGCGCCTTGTTGAAAAGTAGGGCGGCCTATCGCAAGCAGGCTGACCGCCATAGAACCCCCCAGCCCGTTTACTCCGTAGGCCAAAAGGTGTGGTTGTCCACCAAGAATCTCCCACTTAAGCTCCAGTCCCGTAAACTGGCCCCTCGCTTCATTGGACCCTTTCCCATTTCCAAAGTCGTCAACCCTGTGTCTGTTCGCTTGACTCTCCCTAAGTCCCTCCGTGTCCATCCCACCTTCCACGTTTCTTGTGTCAAACCGGTGGTCTCCTCCTCTTTTCATGCCCCTGTTCACGCTCCTCCACCCGCCCGCTTCATTGAGGGTGGTCCTGTCTATACTGTGCGCCGTC
>NC_056507.1:42879818-42891985 GCF_014905685.2 Nematolebias whitei
GGGGGACGGGTCTGTGGGCCCCCGCGTCCACTATTGGGCATTCTTTTGGAGAAATCTGGTGGTGGCAGGCGTGCTTGCGTGGGTGTTTGGATTCAGGTGCTGTGACAGATGCACGCTAGGTTGGGTAGTGGTGGAAGCTAGATGATTCCTTGTGCAATGTCGAATGTTTCATGGTGATATTGTGGGTGGCATTGTGCTGTGCATGTTGTTTTGTCGTGGTGGTCGCTCGTTTTATCTATTTCTCTTTCATTATTTAATTATTCTTCTTTCTTCTCTCTTAAAAAAAAATAATAATAAATTTAGCGATGATGATAAGTTCATTGAAACACTTCACAATGTTTCTACACTTAAACTGAGCTCAAAAAAAAAAAAAAAAAAAAAAAAAAAAAAGCATTTAGCCTGAACAAAGTCCTTTCAACTTTCGTCATTAAAACTGTCAAAATGCACTATTTTCTGTTAAAAATGTAACGAATCAACTCTCAAAAGCTTACTGGGACGGCGCCAGTTCAAAACAGCAGTTTCTTTCTTCAAACATGACTCGTTCGAACTGAATCAGAACCGAGCCGGACCAGAACCCTCTTCTGGACCACAGTTTAAACAGAATAAAGCGTTTTACCACAAACCCAGCTTCAGTTACACAACAGATGTACAAATTCAGCTTTCAAACGAACACATTGACGTTACTTTCAGCTCTAAAAACACCACAGCGACAGAACATTGCTGTATTTTCTCTGAACACCGTAGCTGCAAAACGCTGCGTTTCATAGCTTAACAGAAATCAACACTTTTAAGCTAACTTCAGTTGTAATCATGATATGCCAACATGTAATTCAATTGTTACACGAATAACAGTCCATTCATGAACCCGTTACGGGCCACCAGATATAAATGAACATATATCTGTGAGATATTATCCATAAATTAAACGGATTCTTTCATTTTTCTGGACTGAATAATATCGTGCATTGAACGATTAAATGTGACGTGAGACGTTAATTTTCTTTGACCCATCAAATGAACGCGGTCATTTATTAACAGAATCAAAGTTTAACATCAAACATTGTACACGTGATTATTCTGATTGTACGCAATAACACAGCTTAACTAATTACAACAGACATTTCTGAAAATATCTGGATTAATTACTGGCAGATAGAAGAGTTTTAAAGATGGGAAATGAAGGAGTTTAAATGGAGGGAAAGATGGATGAGGGAATATGTGTCGACACACGAACGGCACTCTCTGTCCGAACCCAGCTTCACCTTGGTACACTTAGGTAGTGGAAATCGACTCTTTACCTGTAGAAGATGTCTCCACTGGTATGGAGTTCCATTTAACGCTACCATTTCCAGCGTCTCCGTAGGATGGTTGGAAAACGTCCGGAGTAGTGACGGTACTTCGTTCAACACACGTTCACCTCCCGGGTGGGCTCACATGAGTTGTGAGTCCGTCAGAGGTTCCACTCAGATGTGGAAGATTTCATAATTCCCACGCGACTCGGAAGAACTTCGGATCATGTCTGGAACCTCCTGTTCTCTCCAGCACTTTTCTGTTCGGTTCTGCCCTCCGAACTGAACTGCTCTCCCACCGCGCTGGTTGGAACTAGGAAGTGTCGACATTTAAAGAGTTCTGTTTCCGGTTCATTTGGGAAGTCCTGATTGGCTGAAAGAGCTAATCAGGGGTGTGTTTTTTATGACGTAAGAGGTCACTAGAAGTCAGAAAAATGTTTTGGAACAGACAGAAAATGTTTTTGAGACAGACAAGAGAAATGTTTAGGCGAGTTGGGAGGAAACAGGTGCCAGCTTCTCTATTTACGTCTGAGAGGATTTAAAAACATGACAGTTCGTTCCAACAAACTTGTTTGCGTTTGTCTCCGACGTTTGACCGACTTACAACCTGCTCATTTCAGACAGAAGATCAAGAAAATGAATAATTACTCTGTAACAGACATTAACTAGATTTCTACTTTGAATGAGGATTAAAAATCATTAATATTGTTTCACAGTTGATTTAAAATGAGTAGTTCACTTCAACATTTAAAATGGTTTGAACTAAACACACTTTGATTATCAAGACATTTGTAAATAGTAATGATAATAAAAAAGAGAGTGTTCTTTCAATTGATCAGTGCAGGACACACTTAGAAAGTCTCTGGATGGACTTGATTTTGTGTTTCTGGACTCAAATCAATGAAATACAGTTCTTGTCCCAGGAAGGCCCTCAAGGTCAGGATTTGACCTGAGGCTTAGTTCACTACATTATCATTTCACTTTCTTTTTTTGTCTCTATTTTTCTGACTCAACAATTATTAGCACACAGGCACAAAGGCTTGTATATATCCATATACATACATACAAATACCTCATAAAGGAATACATCCATGATTTACCTTCAAAAACAGCACTTAGTTTATCTATAAATCATAATTAATCAATCATTAAGGATTATGTTATTGTCTGGGTGTTTTACTATTTTTGAGATTTGTGATAATGGGTGTGGTTTAATTATATTCTCACAAGCACAAGTATGGGCATCTTAAGGTTTGTTACATGGTATATTAATGGAGCCGGTAGTCAACATAAAAAATATAGAATCTTTAACCAGATAAAAAAATTAAAGGCAGACGTTGTATTACTCCAAGAAATTCATAAATTACCGTCAACTGTGGATGAGCTAAAATCTCCTGAGTTTCCTGATGTATTCGCATCCTGCTATAACTCAAGACAAAGAGGAGTAGTGTAGTGAACTAGGCTTCCTCTTCGGACTTCCCCTGATAATATGGGTCCTCTTGGATCCCATATCTTTGCGTCCTACGCATATCCCATTTACGATAATCACGTTCATCCTCTGAAAGAGGAGCTTTTCTGTCCCAGCGTGCACCTTCATTACGTGGTTTGTTAGTTTGAAAATACTGCTTTTTCTCACCTGTTTTAGGAGGAGGCAGAATGGGCTTAAAAGCAAAAGGTGTGTAATAGACTTTTGGAGGTGTTGGTGGATGACCCGGACTCTGTTCACGGTCTTCTCTGGATTCCAGACAACCTCGCCCCTCGTCATTACTTTTATATGTTGCCGCGGTTAGTTTCTCCTCACATGCTTTTAAACGTTCCTGTGATGTTTGACATTCACTTTGTAAACGCATATATTGTTCGAGTACTGCCTCTTTTACCAGTCTGCATTTGTCCAGATCTTTTTTAAGCACATCTATCTCAGTTTTGCAGCGGGAAACTTGTGACACTGTCACGACGTGATCCCGTCTTAATGCAAAGTATGATTCTTTCAGCAACATTGCCATTTTAGCCAGCTTTTCATAACTTGACATTGTAATTTCTGTAGAGGTCACACTCTCTGCAACCTCCATCAGATTGTCCACTAACTCTTTTGGGTTCATGCTGTCCAACTGTTTGCCATATGGATGTAAGGATGCTGTCAGCAGCTTCAACGCTTTCTCTAAACAGTCCTTCATCTCATAAGGATCAAAATCTTTTTCTATAACACCTGTCATGGTATTCACTGTGTAGCACTTTATCTGGTTAAAACAGTTGCCAGCTTCAGATATTTTACAGGTAAATATTTGTATTCAAGTGTCATTGAGTTTCATACCATTTTAAGCTCTGGGTTTACACAAAAGTACTGTTATAAGTCAACTTATTCAAATGTTGGCACCTGTCATAGGTTTTACCCCAATTCATGAATATTTAAGTAAATGCTTCTCTGCAGTGTTACTTTTTATGTGCTTATTTCTTAACAGATACTAGATTACCAAGCTTCTCAGTGTTTTTTACTCTAAAGCACTGAATTTTTATAAACCTGCAATTTTTCTAAAAAGTCTCACAGCAACATCAGTTTAAAAACGCTTTTTTTTTAAGCCGTTCTATTCCAGAAGTTCGCTATTTTAACAGTTACTCATCAACCCAGGTTGGGTGAAAAGAGAAAAGAAAATTGATGATGAGGAATAATCAGTCTTTCTTCAGAAAAACTGTTATACTCCTTTTCTCCTGCCAATATCTTCTATTTAAAAATTAAATAAGAAGATGTAATTGTTTTAGGTGGTAAAATAAAATCAGAAAAGTCTCTTTTTTCTGATATATTTACTCTTATTTAATGATCTAGCAATTAATCGTGTATTATCTTTCCAGCAAATGAGTAAACTTTATCAACTCTGTGAATATCTGGACCGTATCTTTTAAAAAGTTTCTAATTTTTATTTTGCACCTCTGTCATGAGGAATTACCAGTGAATAAAAAGTTTTTGGTAAATGCCTGCTGCATAAATACCTTGATCACTTTTTAAATGCAAGATAACAGTAAAATTCAGCTTGAGGAACGTTTATTAACTCAAAAATTCGTCTTACAGAAAATAAACACGTTTAATTTCACTCAAAATAACCTAAAAACGAAGTGAAACTGTGATATCAAGTCTCCACAGGAGGGGGCAGTGTTAGCTTTCTACCAGCAGGAGCGTATGACAACTTCCTGTGGACGTTCTGTTGACATCCTGTCATTAGCCGCTTAGCTTAAAATTAGCTTCGGCTAAACTCGGTTAAATCAACATTTCTGAACGTATTTCAAGCTAAAACGTGGCGTTGTTTCAACAAGCACGACTTTTTTGCATGAACATGAGTTTTTGGGGACTTGTGGCAGCTTCATTTAGTGATTTTAAGCACAGAAAAAGCTTCGGTGCAACCGAGCTTTACAACCTGACATGGAGGAAGTGACGTAGGCACGTCACACATCCGGTCATTAGCTGTTAGCTTAAAATTAGCATCGGCTAGCGTTGTTCAAAAACATCATTTAATGACGGATTTCAAACTCAAACATGGCAAAATTTCTGCGATTAGGCTTCAAAGAAACTGAGCAGTGGATCAGAATGCAACTTTAAAGCGTATTTCAACTTTAAAAAGCAGATTGAAATTCCCTATGAAAATGAGTTTCATTTCCGGGTCACGTGACTGAATCTACCAATGACAGCGCGGGGGTGGGCTTTACGACCTGACACGTCAGAGTTAGTCACGAATGACACGTCTCTCAGCCAATCAAAGCGTTACACACGGCCGTTTTCAACCAATCACAGATCGTTTTTCCAGCTAGCGTGTAGCATTTAGCCTGAACAAGTCCGTCAACTTTTCGTCTTTTAAACTGTCCAAATGTACCATTTTCTGTTAAAAATGTAACCAATAAGCTCTCAAAGCTTCACTGAGACTTCGCCCAGTCCTTAAAACGTTTTTCAACCATTTAAAACAACTCGTTCGAAATTATCAGAACCGAGGTGTGTCAGAAACGGGTCTGCAGCAGAACCTCCGTCCGGACCACAGTTTAAACAGAATAAAGCGTTTTAACTCAAACCCAGCTTATGTTACACAACAGATGTACAATTCAGCTTTTAAACAGACATATTGACTCTCAATATCAGCTTTCAAAATATCACTGCATGTAAGAACCTTGCTGTATTTTTTCCAAGCGTCGCAGCTGAGCTGCGTTTCAACACAGCTACAATCTGCACTTTTCATGCCAACATGATAACAATTGTTACACGAATACACAGTCCATTTATGAAGCGTACGAGGCCACCAGATGTAGTATGAACATATGCTGATATATTCATAAATTAAACGGATTCTTTCATTTTTCTGGACTGTATAATGACGTGCATCTGAATTTAATAAAATGTGGACGTGAGACGTTAATTATCTTTGACTCACCAACGACAGTGGGTCATTTATTAACAGAATCAAGTTTAACACATCACACATTTACATTAATTGGCAAAAATTGAAAATAACAACAGCTTATTAATCAGTTTTTATAGGAAGTAAACAATACGGCGATTGTTTTCTCACTTCCAGCAGAACAGCAGACATTAATCACACGGCAGTGATTGAAAGACTTTGCTTCAGACATTTCTAAAAATATCTGTAATGATTTTTAGCAGATAGAAGAGTTTAAAGATTGAAGTTTAGAGGGAGGGAGATGGTGTGTGTGTGAGTGAAAAGTGTTGGACAGAACGACACCCTCCATTCGACCCAGCTTTCCTCGGTACGCTCGGTAGTCAACTCGACTCATTACCTCTCTGACAATGAATCAGTGAAAGCGGAGCTCCGGTTACGCTACTGGTCCAGCGTCTCCATAGGATGGCAGAGAACCGTCTGGAGTGGTGACGCGACTTCGTCAACAACAGTTCAGCTCACGGTGGACCCACATGAGTGGAGTCCTTCAGAAGTTCCACTCAGAGGTGGAAGATGTCATAATTCCAAAAGACTCGGAAGAGCTTTTAATCATGGCTGGACTTCTGTTCTCCCAAACGACTGGAGCTACAAAAACTCTCCACCCGACTCCAACTGGAGGTGGAACCTCTTGCAGAACTCTCCATCTACTCCAACTCCAACTGGAGGTGGAACCTCTTGCAGAACTCTCCATCTACTCCAACTGGGTTGAACTAGGAAGTGCCAACATTTTAAAGAGCTCTATTTCCGGTTCATTTGGGAGTTTCTGATTGGTCGATGGACCAAAACAGAGGTGTGTTTTGTGATGTAAGGTGTTATGAAAAGTCAAGGAAAAAGATTAAGATTGTTTAAGAACAGACAAAAGATATTATGAAGAACTTCAGACTTCGTGGAGTCAATTCTCTAGTATCTTGCTGTAAAAGTTAAACATGACATTTCTTTTTCAGTAAACTTGCAGTTGACCGAAACTTGAACTTTGACCAACTTACACACTTGCTCATTGAAGACAGAAAATCAGACAATGCATCATTAACCTGATTTCTTCTTTGAATGAGGATTAAAAATCGTTATTACTGTTTCACAGTTGATTTAAAAATGAGTAGTTCACTTCAACATGTAAACATTGTTTGAACTAACACAATTTGATCATCAAACATTTGTAAAATAGTAATGATAATCGAAAATAGTCTTCTTTCACTTGATTAATTCAAGAAAGAAAGTCTCAGGATGGGTCAACCTGTATTTCTGGATTCAAATCAATGAAATTACAGTTTCTGTCCCATAAGGTGCCTAAGGTCAAGGTTTTGACATCAGGCCTAGTTCACTACAGTAGCAATATTAATACATAAAAATGTGAACTTCACAATATTAGACACAGTTATAGACCCGCAAGGTAGATAAATAATATTAAAATTATCCATACTCAGTCAAAAATATTGTATTGTTAGCTTATATGGGCCAAATGTGGACGATGCCGCTTTTTTTTATGATCTCTTTTCTACTCTATCAAATCACATGGATTGCTCGCTGGTACTGGGAGGTGATCTTAACTTTGGTCTAGATAACAAAATAGACAGGCTGAATGCAGTAGGAGCTCAACGCAGTTGGCAATCCATAAATGTAGTTAAACAGTACATGAGTGATTATGGACTCTGCGATGCATGGCGGTCTCTTCACCCTAATAGTAAAGAGTATTCTTTCTTTTCACATGTGCATCACTCTTACTCTTGTCTGGATTATTTTATAATCAGCAACTCATTGCTGACAAACATTTCAAACACTAAGATACACCTTATTCCTGTCAGCGATCATGCACCAGTTACTTTAAATTTAGATAATAAGAAAGAAATCCCAAAAAGTATAAACTGGAGATTAAATACCTCACTGCTTATGGACGAAGAATTTATACAATACTTTAAAAATGAATGGACATCGTATTTAGAGTTTAATGACTTGCCAGGAACATCAGCATGTACACTCTGGGAGGCTGGGAAAACAGTTATGAGAGGGAAAATAATATCCTACTCAACAAACAAAAAGAAAAAAGAAAATAAACATATTGAGGAATTAGAGAAATCTATCAAATTATTAGGAAGTTTACAAGGAGAGGAAACACAGAAAAAACTACGCAAGATAAAATTAGAACTAAATTAATGTATTGACAAAAAAATCAAATTCTTGGTACAAAGACTTTGCTTAGAACATTTTGAACACAGTAATAAATCAGGGAGCTTTTTAGCTAATCAACTCAAATTAAATAAAGAAAAAACGTCTATATATGGTATTAAAGACACAAATGGTAACATAACTTATGACGAGGAAAAAGTAAATAGTGTTTTTAGAGATTTCTATAAAACTCTATACACTCCACAAATAAATCCAACAGATGAAGATATTAATCAATTCTTGGAGAGAGTAATACTTCCAAAACTAGACAGTAGTCGATCATCAGAACTAGACTCGCCATTAACATCAGATGAGCTCCGTGAAGCCATTAAAAACATGCCTAATAAGAAATCTCCAAGCCCAGATGGATATCCAGCAGAATTTTATAAAGAGTTCTGGAACATCCTGGAACCAATATTTCACAGAATGCTACATGAGTCAGAAGAAAATGGCAGGCTTCCAACACATATGAATTCAGCCAACATTAGTCTACTATTAAAACCAGGCAAAGACCCAGTACTACCTACCAGTTATCGCCCCATCTCTCTTATTAATGTGGATGTTAAAATAATTAGTAAAGTCCTCTCTAAAAGATTAGAGAAAATAATTCCTCTCATTATTCATCCTGACAAAACTGGATTCATAACAGGAAGACACTCGACCACAAAGACACGCAGATTATATAATTTAATAGAGTATTCATATAGTAAAAAATATTGAAACAGCTATTTTGTATTTGGACGCAGAAAAAGTATTTGATAGGGTAAACTGGAAATTTTTACTTGCTACCTTGGGTAAATTTGGTTTTAGGGACCATTTCATTAATTGGTTAAAAATATTATATAGCTCACCAAGAGCATGTATCAGGACAAATAATCAAATATCTTCAAGCTTCTGTTTACAGAGGGGGACCAGGCAGGGATGTCCACTTTCACCAGCGCTATTTGCTATTTTTATTGAACCTTTAGCAGCAGCAATAAGACAAACTGCTGATATTAAAGGTATACTGTGTAGAAATATAGAACATAAAATTAGTCTTTATGCTGACGATGTTTTACTTTTTCTTCAGAACACAGAAAACTCAATATCTAATGTTATCAAATTAATAAACTCGTTCTCAAAAGTTTCTGATTATTCTATAAATTGGTCAAAATCTACAGCTCTTCCAATAAACTGCATGTTTCATACTTCTCTCAATGAACGACTACAATCAGGTAACATTACATACCTGGGCATTAATATTTCTCCTAGATTGGAAGACGTAATAAAATTGACTCATATCCCAATTTTAAAGAACATTGAAGATGATCTTACTAGATGGAAATCTCTGCCCATATCACTTATGGGAAGAGTTGCCTCAGTAAAAATGATGGTCCTACCGAGAATAAATTATTTATTCTCAATTATTCCAAATAAAACTTTAACTGAATGGTTTAAGTCACTGGACTCTTTGATATCTAAATTCCTTTGGAAAAACAAAACTCCACGTATTAGCTTAAAAGCATTACAGAAATCTAAAGATACCGGAGGATTAGAACTTCCCAACTTCTATCACTACTATTTAGCCAATAGGTTACAATATATCTCAAAGTGGTTAAATCCGAATACATTAGATGAAACTTGGATAGGCATAGAAGAAACTTTATGCAATAATATTAAGATTTCAGATCTACCGTTTATTAGCACAAATATAAAAAGACATGTTTGCTTTAAAAGCATCAGTATTAGCTCTTCTCTGACAGCATGGTGGGAGTATTTGAAAATGACAAAATCTCCACTACTCCCCTGTAGACATACACCCATCTGGAACAATCCTGACATCCTACAAGAAAATAATATGTTAAATTTCCCAGGTTGGAGAGTCAAGGGAATTGAACGTCTGGAACACATATTTGAAGGTGTAGACTTTATTCCATTTAATAATTTAATAATACAATTTGACATTGAAAATAAATACTTCTTAGAATATCAACAAATTAAGTCTATCATAAAAAAGAAATTTAAGCTTAATAAAACTTTGTTAGAAACACCAATATGTGTGTTAGAGTTCCTTCATCTTAAATCCCCCAAATTATTATCTAAAATCTACAAGAAATTGTCTAGAATCAATGACTCCATATTGCTACCTATTGCAAAATTGGAGTCAGATTTATCAATCAATTTTGACCAAAACATCTGGTCTCAAATATGTTTAAGAACATTTAAAATGACTAGAATCTCCAACTTACAATTAATACAGTATAAAGTTCTTTATAGAGTACATTATACAGGTCAGTGAATGTTTAGGATGGGATTTACATCATCTAACAACTGCTCACAGTACACAGGCAATATTCCTGATGATTATATCCATGCACTCTGGTTCTGCCCACCCGTTCAGAGGTTCTGGGTCCAGGTTTGTGAAGACTTGTCTAAATGTCTGAAATGTAATATTCCACTCTCTCCGTCTGTTTGCTTATTGGCTATCTTGGAAGATGTTACCCTGGAAAAAAATACATGTCGCGTGATTTTCACTGCCTTCTGCATCGCAAAGAAAACCATACTCCTGAATTGGAAAAATAAAAATAATCTTAGCATTAATCAGTATAAAAATCTTCTGTTAGATCATATTAGTCTTGAAACAGCATCAGCCGACACATTGGATCAATCTCTGTGGGCTCCTTTGATCGGCTCCGTTACATAGTGAGGGTGGGTAGTCTGGGATCTGACCTTGTGGGGCCTTGGGGTTGATGTGGAGGCGGGTGTATGGGCTTGGGGCGCCGGTGGGGGTTGCCGGGGGCTGGGATCTTGGGGGTACCTGGGCAGGGGGGCACTGCTTTCGCCCTGGGGAGGGCCTGGGTGGTTCTGGGGGATGTCTGCTGGTGGCTGCATGCGGGCCCTCAGGTGGTCTGTGGCGGCGGTCGTGGGTCACCGATCTGGTAGCCTGGCTGTGCCGGGGTGGGTTCGGGGTGGGCGCTGGGGCTTGGGGTTCTGGGGGCTTGTCGCCCCCGGGCTTGGGCCTGTGGGGATCGGGGATCTTGGGCTCTGGCGGGCGGGTTGCCGGGCTCTGGGCCAGCTTGCGCTCTGGTGTTCTGGGCAGGGGCCTTCGGCTCGCTGGTGGGTTGTGGGTTCATGGGCTGGGGGATTGGGTGTTTGGGGGCGTGACCAGTGGCCCCTAAGAGGGGGTAGTTTGACCCAGCCTAGGTGTCTAGTGTGCTATGTGTTTTGAGAGATGTCCGAATGAGGGGTGGGTGTAGTATTTTTTCTGGGGTGGGGACTGGGTGGATGTCCTTGGGGGCGGCCCGGGACTGTACAAAGCCGACTGGCTGGCCCCTTTCCTGTGGTGGGGGCTCGCTCCCGGTGCTTCCTGGCTCTGTCGGGGGTTGGGCGGGCACTCTTGGCCGGGTCGTCCTGGTGGGGTTTGGCTTCATCTGGTGGTGGGCTGACTGCGGTTTGTGGGGGGTCTTGGCGGCCCTCGGGTGTGTGGGCTGCTGGTACTGCTTCTGGCGGCCCTCGGGGCTCTGTCCCTCTCTAGTCTGGAGCTCAGCGGGCCTGGCGGTCGGTCCAGATGGAGAGGTGTCTTGGCTTCAATCCCTGGGTGGACCTTGGGGAACTGGGGGGGGGGGGGGGGGCTGTTGGGTCAGTGGGGGAGCTGACTCCCTGTGGGAGCATTTGCTCTCACAGTTATATTTCTCCCCATCCCTCACCATGCACCTCCACACTTTTCATTTTAATTCCACATATTTAGGGTTGTTTGGGCTCGGGTGTGCTGCAACAATTTTACATCTCTGTTGACCATAGCCACCTGGGACTCAATTTTATTGTACACCTTAGACATTCATTCATAACATCCTCATGACATTCACATTAGGAACTTGAGGTGGGCACATGGCTATGGGTGGTGGGATGACTTTACTCTCGCCCCCTGTGCCTGTGCTCACTTACAATGGTTGCATTTAGACACTAGGGTTTGGATAGAGTTGGGGTGGAGGGGAAACTGGCCTCATGCCAGCCTTTGCTCCTTCTTCTTTCCTTTTTAATGGCTCTATACAACAACACACATCAATAGCACATCTAGGGGCGGGGGTGTATGTGTCGGGGTCTTATTCTTTTTTTTTTTCCTCACCCCCCTAGTTCCCTAACTGCCATTCCGGGGGTGGGGTCCGGGAGAAGGGCAGGCCGTGGAGTGTTGACCAGGACTATGTGGGGGTTCGGGGTCTGGGGGATTGCCATGGGCGGTGCTGGCGCTGTGCTCTCCCTGGGGTTGTTTGGACCCCCTGAGCTTGGCTCTTGGGTGCCATGG
>NC_056507.1:42892085-42901385 GCF_014905685.2 Nematolebias whitei
GACCAGGACTATGTGGGGGTTCGGGGTCTGGGGGTTGCCGTGGGCGGTGCTGGCGCTGTGCTCTCCCTGGGGTTGTTTGGACCCCCTGAGCTTGGCTCTTGGGTGCCATGGTTGGCCCGCTGGCCGGGGTGGCTGCTGGGGCCTGGCGGGCGGTCGGCTGGGGGCGCGTGCTTGGTTGTTGGTGGTGTGTGGGGGTGGTCGGTGGCGTGACCTCTTTGTGCCGGGGGGTGTCCTGTCGGCTGGGCGTGGCCTGGGCCGGGTCTGGGATATTGGCTCCTCTCCGCTCGAGAATGAATGGGTCTACCTCCTGGGTTTGGGCATGGGCTGCCCCCTGTAGAGGGCGGGTACATGTCTTGGACCTGGGGGGTATAGAGTGCGTATCGGGAATAAGAATGAAATGTATCGTTATTGTATGTCTTTGAGTGAGTGAGTGTGAGAATGAGGCTGGGACTGTGTGATTGTGTCTGTGTATGAATGGCTATTTGTTAGGCCGAGACTCAGACTGCCCCCTCTTTGATACAACTGGGGGTGATTGGCACCGCGCCCCAATCGCGCGCCCCCCTGGTGGGGTGTGCCCTTGCCTGCCGGCGCGCTTGGGGCCCTTGGTGTCGGGGGGGCTGGGCGCTTGGGCGTGTGTCGGCTCGGCCTGGTGTCTGCCTGGTGGGGCTCGGGTCCTCTGGCCCTGTAAGGCCTTGGCCTGGGTGGTGTGCGTCCTCGGTGCCCAGGCCTCGGTGCCCGGGCCTGGAACTGCATCGGTGCGGCGGGTTCCGGCGGGGGCCTATGAGTTTGTCGCTGTTGGCCCCGGGGGGTCACTGTATGTGGTCGCTGGTGGGGATCTTCCGGTTCTCCCCTGTGGTCCAATATGGGGGGTGGGTGAGTGGTTTGTCCTGTGTGGGTGGCCCTGGGGGCCCTGAGGTCGGGGTCCCTCCTGGGGTCTTGGGCTCTGGTCCCCCCATTTTCGTCTGCCTCTGGTCTTGGGGGTCGGGTCTCTGCTGCTTCACAGTTACTATTAAATGTTCTATTAGAGAAGCCTTATACACTTATGCATGCTCACAACCACACACAAATAGATGCAGGGAGAGGATGGCTGTAAGGGGAGAAGGGAGTCAATCTATTAAAAGAACAAAAAAAAAAGAAAACAGAGGGGCCAGAGAGTTAGAGTCCTTTTTCTTTAGTGGGACAAATATTGGGCAGCACGGTGGCGCAACTGGTAGAGCTGCTAACTCTCAGCGAGCATGTCCTTGGTTCAAACCCCGGTCCAGGGGCCTTTCTGGGTGGAGTTTACATGTTCTCTCCATGCATGCGTGGGTTTTCTCCGGGTACTCCGGTTTCTTCCCACAGTCCAAAAAACATGCATGTTAGGCTGATTGGTAACTCTAAATTGTCCCTAGGTGTGAGTGAGAAAGTGAATGGTTGTTTGTCTCGTTTGTCTCTATGTGGCCCTGTGATGGACTTGCGACCCATCCAGGCTGTACCCCGCCCCTCGCACAGTGATTGCTGGACATGGGCACTGGCGACCCCCATGACCCACAATGGAATAAGCGGGTAAAGATAATGGATGGATGGATGGATGGATGGGACAAATATCTGCGTACCATCTGCATAACAATGAAAGGAGATCCCATATTTTATAAAAAAAAAATAGAGCCAAGAGGGAACAGGTATAGCGTGAAGAGGAGAGGACCTAAGACCAAGCCCTGTGGAACCCCACACGAGAGGAGCAGAGGATGCCAAAAAGCTAAGATAATGGATGGATGGATGTTGAATCTAGACCCAGAGTGTTGCTGTTCGAATACACCTGCCAATTTTACACTATGTTCTGTATGCCAACTCATGAACAAGACCTCATTTCACTTTGTTGACAAACGGCCGACGGAGGAAAACCTGCATCCTATTTTGTGGCTGGACTACAATAAACCACCGGAGAAGAGACGCCCAACACTAACACACCCAAAACCCTCTCAAGCCAAAGACATGCTCACATTCCTGGGACTAACAGGATACATCAGAGGCTATACTCTAACCCAGAGTCCTGTAAAGAGAGAGTTGCGACACTCTTTGAACTCGCCAATACGCGGTCACGTGGTTCATGCAGCTCCCAATAGTTCCAGTTCATCGCTGTCAGTCAGTTTGAGCAGCTGCTGGCGCAACATAACACAAAAATCGACTTTTCTTACTTTACCTGACGTCTTTCAGTAATTACTGAGCAGTAACGAACTGATTACTTAACTGATTACTGATTATTTCACAGACTATGCATTTTATCAAAGCATTTTTAGAAGCGGCTGATACATTTATCATTAAATTTTAGAAGGAAACGAGTCTGCAAACACATATTTGTTAGAAAAAAAAAATGTATATGCAATACAGTGATCAATATAGCCATGTCAGTGTTTTATAACAATACACACGTTAAAAAAAGATCAGAGTAACACCTGTTATAAAGCTGTTTCTGATGTTCTCTGCATGAGAATGCTCCACCTTGTCCTCCATGTAGTTCAGATCTGTTCCAGCTTACCTTAGATCATCTGGATGAATTCTTAATTTCTATAGAAGATATTAATTCAACCTTTATTTAAACAGGTTCGTCCCATTGAGCCACGAGGACTCATTTACAAGAGAGACCTGAATATAATTGTTGTATTTGTCGTTTTTTTATGGCAACCAAGTACCTGATAACTGAGTTGATTGTAGCCTGACAACTATTGTAAAATTGTAATTCTTTGATAAAAATGTTAATTTAAATAAAACTGTTTCTAGTTAAAATCATAACAGATGACAAAATAAGTGTTAATTGTGCAAAAACAAATTTCCAAACAATTTATTATAAAATATGTAAAATGTAAAGCAAGCTTTAATAAAGTAATTTTACTACTATTTACACTGTTTATTAATGACATCATCTCAAGTCAGCAGGAGCACCATCATCATCATCAACACAACAACACAAAGTGAGAACTGTAAATTTAATCTGCACAAACATTTTCAATCAGGACTCAAAATGTTTAACTGTCAAAGAAATGTGCAAGAAAATAAACTAATGTCACTCTACAGGCACATTTAGAGAGAGGACAGTTTACAGAGACACAGTGAGGACGTGTGAGACTGAAGGAGGTTCAACCATTTGTTCATGGACCAGAACCAGATGAGAAGAACAGCAGAACTTCTACTGACCAGTGATCTGACCAGTGACCTGACCAGTGACCTGACCAGTGATCTGACCAGTGATCTGACCAGTGATCTGACCAGTGATGACACATGTTGTTCTAAATTAAACTTTGGTACGAACAGTGTTAAATAAGACATGTCATATTTTTTATTGAACAATAATCTTCATTCTAACAGTGACGTTGTAATTTCAGAGACTGAGGAAGGAAGAAACAGAAATGAGGCGAGTGAGATGAGGGACAGATGAAAATGTGTCCTCAGAGGACGGGGACATGTCAGGATCTGATGATCCAGGATCAACAGGACCAGGAGGATGGATCAACAGGCAGTCAGGGAACAGAGATGAACAACCTGAGGAACAATTAGAACACAAAAAATACATAAGCAGGACAGAAGAAACTCACAGACAAGAAAATTAACTCAGTCCTGCGAAGAAAAATGTTAATGGAAAATCAATTCTGACATATTTTTACAAAAGATCAAATGAAGAAAACTGGCATGAAGAATAACTTCCAACTCCATCTCAATGTACCTGTGATAGTTTAATAAGTTTTTTGTTACTGTCCTACAGTTTATTGATGCTGATATATTCTTGTAATAATTCTTATTTCTGTTCTGTCTTGAAAGAGTCTCATCTCAACTTGACCCATGATTACCAAACACTAAACTAATAATATAAAACTAATGTAAATTAACAGTCCTGCAGTAAATACCAACTTTGTGAAGGTTATGGTGTTAAAGTAATTTTATTCAAACATCTAGATTCAGCTGTTATTGATTAATAGAAGACAGAAAATGAGATATTGTACCTTTGTGATACTTTGAATGCAACATTCAGTTCATGAAGTCATTCTCCTGTGGTTTACTTGACTCATCTCCACAATCACATTTTTCTTTAATGATTATGTCACAATTTATGTTGCAGTCTTTGACAAATGATCTATAACTTTAACTAAATTACGTCAATCTTGTTGTCATGTTGTCATCATTCTTTGTTAAATCAGGTCTCTCTTGTAAATGATACAGCGGTGGTGGGATGCATCACAAACAATGATGAGTCCAGCTTCAGGCAAGAGGTGGAACACCTGGAGAGCTGGTGCAAAGAGAATAACCTTCACATCAATGTGAAGAAGACAAAGGAGATGATTTTGGACTTCAGAAGGAACAAAAACATCTACACCCCCCTGAACATAAGAGGATCTGCAGTGGAAGTGGTCTCCAGCTACAAGTACTTGGGTGTACACATGAATGACAACCTCAGCTGGAGCAACAACACCACCAGCCTGATCAAGAAAGCTCATCAGAGACTCTACTTCCTCAGACGGCTGAGGCGAGCTGGTCTGGGAAGCTCAGTCCTCACCTTCTGTGGGTGTGCAGTGGAGAGCATCCTGTGCTCCAGCATCAACGTGTGGCATGGAGGCTGCACAGCTGCAGAAAGAAAAGCTTTGCAGAGAGTGGTGAAGGCTGCACAGAAATCTGTCGGAATCAGCCTCCCCACCATCACAGACATCTACACCTCCAGATGCAGGAAGAGGGCCACCTGCATCATGAAGGACCCCACTCACCCAACACACACACACTTTTTGTCCCACTCCCCTCAGGAAGGAGGTTAAGGAGCATTAAGTGTAGAACCACTAGACTGAGGAACAGCTTCTACCCTGAGGCTGTTAGACTCATGAATCTCTAACTAGAATAATCACTGAAAAACCATATCATGTTGCTGCTGATCTGTTTCATGTTGCTGCTGATCTGTTTCAATGTTGATGTGTTCATGCGTGCACATCTGCTCACAGACTCATGTTCATGTTTGTGCTGATGTTCAATGTTTTATGTTATGAGTGCTTAGTGTATACTTAGTTGATGTTTTTCTTAGTTCATATCTTAGATGTTATTACTGTTTTTCTTATACATTTTATTGTTGGATGTAACTGGGACCCCGTGTACATAATTTCGCTCCACCACATGTACCACATGAGGTCCGAATGACAATAAAGAAACTCCGACTCTGACTAAAAGAGTCCTCGAGACTCGATGGGATTTACCTATAGAAATAAAGGTTGAATGAATCTCTCAGGAAAAAAGACCAAATATTTTCTAGTTGAGTTCAGTAACTGGAATTACCATAAATTTAAAAAAGACCACCTTTCAAAATTTAAGCAGTAATAGATATTTTAAAACGTTGAATTAGAAATAGACCCGTTTAAACCATCATGTTGCAGAGCAGCTGCAGTTAAAACACAACTAGCAATTTAACATGTTTCATTAACTCAAACTGGCGACATGACGTATTAATGTTGATAAATTGTGGTACAGAACAGTCAGATAAAGCTTCACAATGGAGAAAAAGTGTCGCATTTGCATTAACTTACCGGAAAAACACAGAAAATGAACTACGTTCAATGCTGAACCGCTGCTGTTTGGAACTTTTTGCCGCTGCATGACCCACGTGACTTCCTCATTCCATTCTTTCTATGGGAGTCTATGGGAGTGTCGCAACTCTCTCTTTACAGGGCTCTGCTCTAACCTATTCAGGTCTGACACAACCCCTGAGGGACCTGATCAAAGAACAGGGCATGAGAAACTTGAACAACATTCTAATATGAACACAAGAAGCTGAAGAAGCCTTCATAAAACTCAAATAGCACATGTCATCTGCAGCTGAACTAACATTACATTATTACAACTTTCCCTTCTTTCTAGATGTTTCTGTAACAAAAGAATCCATAAATGGCATTTTGTTCCAGAATAAAGGGGGGTGAGAGAAAGGTACTGCAGTATCTATCAACAATGATGGACAATATGGAAAAAAAGCACCCCCCCATGCACACAAGATGCAGCAGGGTATGCAAAATTAATTCAGAAAACAGCACATAAACGCCTTACAGGTACTGACCACACACAGTGTAGTGGCATATGTAAATTCTCAATGCTTTACCATGACCACTTTAAGATAACACAGGTTATCAAAAGTACTACAAGCCCCCAACATCACCTTCACACATGAAGGAATAAACACGGCGGACTGCATCTCCGAAGGAGAACCGCAACAGTGTGAAAAGCTTGTGACCACATTGGAAAAAGTAAGACCAGATTGCAAGCTGACTAACTAATTTTTCTCAAAAGATTAAGCTTCATCCATTTGATTTAAATGCTTGTATATAAATTGTTGTTTGTTTGTCAATGACATGTGAAGGATCCGATATGGCTGAAGGTTTAAAGCCCCATGTAAAAAATTGTAACGTCATTTTTACTGACGTAAAAATCTTTACAAGAAGTGTGCTCAGTCCGAAAGATGTTCCGGGTGTAATTGCCTGTCGCTGTTTACTAGAAACACGTTAAAACTTGGACGTCTGCAAAGCGTCAAGAGGTGTGGTCATGTGACAGTTCTAAGAAAACTCTACTGGGTTTTTGGGTGCCTGTGGGGAGTTTTTGCTAACTCCTCGAAAGAAGTTGATGGCCTCGGGTTTTTGTTTATTATAGCCTCCTTAGGTCTGTAGTTGAAAAAAGACTGATCAGCAATACATCCCCGAGCAACATTTTTATTTTTCCTCTTGTGCTCAAGGCTGTGCTTCTGATACGACAGAATCCTTAAAATAAACACCTGTATTTGTATGATTCCTAGAAAGAATATACTTTGTAGAAGAAGAATACCTGCAGATGACTATATGGAGCTGTTATGGTTAAAGGCAGGGATTGATAGCTTTTTAGAATAGGCAGTGATGGAAATGTGTTTTTATAAGTTGAGGGACAAAACAAGAACCTTAGTTAGGAAGGTATAGGGAAATATAACATTATAAATGCCATGTATATTTGATGCATGAATGATGTTGGAGTGTGAGTGTCTACTGTATGAATGATAGTGTGTGTTTGTTAATGTATAACTAATATGGGTTACTTTACAGATGTATAAAATTCAAAACTGATAACTTTAGCAGCCATCTAATACATGGCCACTTAATGATAGGAAATGTACACAGACTTATAAAACCAAAGGCGGAGGAAAAAATCATCACATCAGGCATATAATTGGTAAGTGACCTTTTTATATTAACATAAATTCATTTAAATAACTGTTCAAGACCAACAGGTATAGTTCAAACTGGCAGCCCAGACAGAAAACAGAAATCTCCGCACTCAAGTTGATAAAAAAGGGGAATCGTTGTAGTGTTCTGGTCCTGATCTTACTTCTTCCAGCAGTATGTGTAGATTTTTGCATATCCAACTATGGGGCATTGAGCTGAATTATGCCTTAGGCGAGGCAACCACCTTCAAGTTCGACCTGTGCAGTGTCATAGCACATGAAGAACACCAGGCCAGCTGGAGGGGTATGATCTTTATTTGTATGTGCAAGCATTCAGTTTTGCCTGGCCCTTCAGCAACAGCATTGACGTTCCGCAGATGCCGACACATACTGTGGTAAAGAGAGATGCTGTAGAGGGTCTGGCTGAGCAATTAGGACTTGCCTCTCTGATGGCCATACAAAACCGCATGGCACTGGACAAGGTATTAGCTGAAAAGGGGGGAGTCTGTGCTATGATTGGAGAAAAATGTTGTACTTTCATCTCTAACAACACTGCCCCAGACGGATTGGTGACCAGAGCACTGGAGGGGACTGAGAAGACTGAGTAAGACCATGCACGAACACTCAGGCAGTGAGAACCCCTTAGAAGAATGGTTTTCAAACATGTTTGGTAAATGGAAAACATTAGTAATCTCTCTGTTAGTGTATGTGGCTACATTTTTAGGGATCATGGTGGTCTGTGGCTGTTGCTGTCTGCCCTGCTGTCATTCACTGGTGGTCAGATTCATCACCTCTAAAACCGAGAAAGGAGTCAGTGAGCGCCCTCCTGCTTACCAAATGTACAGCCAGGGACGAGACATGGAACTATCCTTAGTGGCCATTGCACCGCTACTTGAAGAGGCTGACTTGTCCCGTCAGCTTTAAAGTTGCCTGTTTTGCTAAAATGCTGCATCGTGTGTTTACTAAGAAATATGAGGGAAAGTTTATTTTCTTGTACAGGTGGAGTCTGGGTCAGAAATGACCACCGTCAAAGAGGCGCGAGGTGATGTCCTGCTTTCCTCCTTAAAATGAACAGCTGCCTCAGGGGGTTTTCTAGGACATGCAGAGGTACACTTATTCAGGGATGGATAGTTAGGAGTAATGTTCTCTTTCAGAAACCAAAAGGGGGAAAATGTAAAGACGCTCTTATCTGCTGTGCTGTATTGCTCGATGTATCACAACTGTATCTGGTCCTTTATCCTTTGAATCTACTTGGCTTTTGGATCTGCTTGTCTTTTGGTATCAACAAGTACAGATTGATCTAAGTCAGAGAATGTATTAGAGTTTGTTGTGTACGGGACATGAACTACAGGGAGCTGCTGGTATGTGTCCCACCTGATGACAAGATCACCAGTAAACTGGAATGGCAGAAGAAAATAATAAAACAACTCCATAAAAGGACTTCCAGGAAATGAAGACATCAGTTTGAACTAGTTTAGATAAAGAACTGAAAGAATGTTGTGACACGTCTCTGGGTGGAACTTTTGTGTTTAAATACAGAAGGAACTGAAGCTCCAGTCAGACGCGTCTTGGGTTTTTGATGTATCTTCTGTTAGTGTGGGGTAAGAGCGTCTCCTTTCAGCTGAAAGCTTTAATAAATGTTGGTAATACTTTTTAACTTGAATCTCTCTGACTGATCATCGTGTCTTTTCTCCATGTATCTCCGAACCAATGAGAGGAACAGGTGAATAGGCTGAAAAGACTGAGTTGTTGTGTTGATTTTCCTTGACAACAGACTACAGGAACCACTTGAGATTCAACCTGAGATGCATACAAAGTTCCCAAGTGCCTGGAACTGAAATCTATCAGCGGGCAACGGGCAAGCAAGATCCTTCAGAAGGTACAGACCCAGCTGCTGAAAGAATGGGTGAGACAGACCAATTTTACTATTGAGGCCTTGAAGGCTAATGAAGAGCACATTAAACAACAACTAACAACGTGCCTAGATCAGATCACACTTCAGCAAGTTGTAGATGAACAGATGCGGAGATATATTCATCAATTAAAACGGATTCTTCATTTTTTTGGACTGAATAAAACGTGCATTGAATTTAATGAAATGTAAACGTGAG
>NC_056507.1:42911385-42929033 GCF_014905685.2 Nematolebias whitei
TTCTAACTTTGCATGAGCAACTAAAAAATCATTGTTACTGTTTTACAGTTAATAAAATTGATTAGTTCACTGCAACATCTAAAATGGTTTGAACTAAGACACTTTGATTATCAAACATTTGTAAAACAGGAATGATAATAGAAAAGAGAGTGTTCTTTCACTTGAATTTTCAAGAAAGAAAGTCTCAGGATGGGTGAACCTGTATTTCTGGATTCAAATCAATGAAATGACAGTTTCTGTCCCACAAGGTTCTTAAGGTCAAGGGTTTTGACCTTAGGCTTAGTTTTGACATCAGGTTAAGTTCACTACAAAGTGATGGAATGTACAGATCAGGCACGCTTAGCACAGCATGTCAAGTCCAAAATGTGACAACAAAACAAGTTTAACTTACTGATAAGTCGTCAATACCATCACAATTCCAATAACAACACATTCAGTGGAAGACAACACTCTGGTAGACATTTACATGCCAAGGAGACAGAAAAGTGGGTGAAGAATTTATCTGACAGACAGCTAACCCAGCTGAAGACAGACATTCTTGCCAGGGGACTGAACTTTGCGATTGCACCAAGAAGAATTCCTCTGGTGGAGATGATCACAGCCACTGAGTCAGCCATCCGCAACAACAAAATTAGAGTGTGAGGCAAAACAGCTCAGAATCAAAGTTTCAGCCTTCCTCAGCAATGCCAAACCACCACCTTCCAACATCAGTAGAGATGAGAGGGATGCACTCACCACTCTTAGCAAGGACAAAACATTATCATTCTCCCAGCAGACAAAGGAAGGTGCACAGTGATTTTGAACCAGAAAGACTATCAAGAGAAAGTTATGACACTCCTTAGTGACTTAACCACTTATGAGCCACTGAAAAGAGATCCAGGAAGTGGCTACAAGAAGAAGTTGATAGATTGCCTGACAATTTTGGAGCAGGACAAGGCTATTGACCGTATTCTGTACCACAGACTCCTAGGGGAGTACAACGAGTCTGTATGGTTTACCTAAAATTCACAAACAAGGTGTACCTTTAAGACCGATTGTCAGCATGATTAACTCTGTCAGTTACAATGTTTCCAAATATCTGGCATCTGTACTCATCCCTTTAGTTGGCAGCTCAGAACACCACATACAGAACACCATGGACTTTGTGCATAAGGTGAGGGATATCATGGAGACTGATGAAACAATGGTCTCTTTTGATGTCACATCACTCTTTACGTGCATTCCTGTTGATGATGCAGTAGAGGTGGTCAGTTTAAAATTAAAATCAGACACCACTCTGAGCAGCAGGACCACGTTTTCCACAGAGCAACTGTGTCAACTCTTGAAACTGTGCCTGCAGTCAACCTACTTCCCATATGGGGGCCAATATTATAGGCAGAAACATGGGTGTGCTAGGAGTCTCCAGTTTATCCTATTGTGGCCAACCTGTACATGGAGGAGGTAGAAAAGAGAGCCTTGATGTCCTTTTCAGTGACGCCACCAAGTAATTGGTTCAGGTATGTTGATAACACCTGGGTTAAAATTAAATCTCAGGAAGTCCAACATTTCACTGATCACATCAACTTTGTGGATAAATATATCAAGTTCACACGAGAAGATGTAAAAAATGGCAGGCTGGCCTTCTTGGTCTGTGAGGTCTCAGTTTCTGATAGAGGACATTTGCAAACTGAGGTGTACCGCAAACCCACCCACATAGACCAGTGTTTGCAGTTTGACTCCCATCACCCTTTGGGAGCACAAGTTAGGAGTCATCAGGACTCTGTACCACAGAGGAGACAGCATCCCCACTAACTCAGGAGCCAGGCAGAAGGAGAAATCCCACACAAAACAGGCTCTAGAGCAATGTGGATATCCTAACTAGGCCTTCCTGAACGCAGAGAAGAAACCCAAACAGGACTCCAGCCAGCCATCAGGTGAAAAGGAGGAACCAAGACCAGTGGTCATTTCATATGTTGCCAGAGTATCAAGTCAAGTCAAGTCAACTTTATTTATAGAGCACATTTAAAACAGAACCTGTTATCAAAGTGCTTAACAACAACAACAATCAATGAGTAAAATTAAAGAGAAAAAAAATATATATATATATACAATACACTAATAATAATAACTGAAGAATTAACAAAAAGCATTTAAAACATAGGGTCACAGATTCAAAAAAACACTAGATCATTTTACACTGTGTGAAATGCCTGCGAGAACAGATGTGTTTTAAGCAGGGATTTGAAGTGAGGAAGGGAGGTGGCCTGCCTGATGTTGGGGGGCAGGTTGTTCCATAGTATGGGGCCCATGAGTGAAAAAGCCCGATCTCCTCTGAGCTTCAGTCTTGTTTTTGGAACAGCCAAATGCAGCTGATCTGATGACCTCAGGGCCCGAGAGGGAACTTAAAGGTCCAGAAGCTCAGAGAGGTAAAGGGGTGTGAGGCCATTTAAGCATTTGAAGGTCAACAGAAGAATTTTAAAGACTATCCTCGTACGAACAGGGAGCCAGTGAAGGGAGGACAGAACTGGAGTAATATGTTCAGACCTACGAGTTCCGGTTAAAAGCCGAGCAGCAGCATTCTGGACGAGTTGAATATGTGAGATGGAGGCCTGGCTGATCCCAGCATAGAGTGCATTGTAATAGTCCAATTGGGTTGTGACAAAGGTGTGGACTAGTTTCTCAAGATCGGGTCTGGAAAATACTGGCTTGAGCTTAGCTACCTGTCTGAGTTGGAAGAAGCTTTTCTGCAGAACAGAGTTGAATTGTTTGTCAAACTTGAAGTCAGAGTCTAAAACCATCCCGAGATTTTTTACCAGACTGCTTCAGATATGGCTGAAGCGAGTCCAGGTTGACAGGATCAGTGGCGGCAGTTGAGCTAGGGCTAAAGACAGTGACTTCAGTCTTCTCATTGTTAAAACAAGAAATTTGAAGCCATCCAGGCCTTGATGTCGTCCAGACATTTTAACAGAGGGTGAAGGGAGCAAACACTTGCTGGTTTCACACGCAGGTATATCTGGCAGTCATCAGCATAGCAATGGAATGAAAGACCATGTTTCCTCAGGATGGACCCCAGTGGGAGCAAATAAAGTGAGAACAGAAGGGGTCCAAGAATCGAATCCTGTGGGACCCCGCAAGAAAAAGGTAATGATACGGATACATTATTACCAACCTTGACACAGAAACTCCTGCCACTCAGGTATGAGCGGAACCATTCTAATGTAGCACCTGTGATCCCAACCCACTGTTCCAGCCATGATATAATGATACTGTGGTCAACAGTATCAAAAGCAGCAGTAAGGTCCAGGAGCACAAGTACCACAAATTGACCAGAATCGTTTGTTATTATAATATTGTTACAAACCCTTACTAATGCTGTTTCAGTGCTGTGGAGTTGCTTTAAACCAGATTGAAAAATCTCAAAGATTCTGTTCTCATTCAAAAACTTGTTTAATTGAATGAAAACTATTTTCTCCAAGATTTTGGACAGGAAGGGAAGTTTTGAGATTGGTCTGAAATTTGAGCAAGTCAAAGGGTCAAGTCCAGGTTTCTTAATTAACGGATGAACTACTGTATGTTTGTAAACATTGGGAACCACACTTGCCACAATACTACTATTTATAATAGTAAAAACAGAGGGTCCAATCGTGGGTAGAACTTGTTTGAAAAACGACGCAGGAATGGGGTCAGAGGGTGGTCTGTAGATCAGGCTGCACAGTGTTGGGTTGGAGCGGCCCAGCTCAAAGTACAGCAGTTCAAAACTCTGAAAACTAACAGCCTGTAGTTGTCTGCAGTTCCAGAGTATTTTAAAAAACTTAATAATCCACCACCCCTACCAGAAGTCCTTGGAGCATTAAAAAAGGCACAATCCACTGGCAAAAGTTCAGAAAAAACACTTAACTCACCAGGGACGAGCCAGGTCTCTGTAACAAACATGAAGTCCAGTCCATTGGAGCAGAAAAAGTAATTTAAGATGAAGGTTTTATTTGCCAGCGACCTCACATTCAGCAGAGCAATCTTTATAGGACCAGTAGCTGAATGAAAAGCTGAGCTCGGAGCACAGATCAGCTGTTTCAGATTTTTGGAGTTTGAAGAGTACCTCCAAGGAGCAAAGACGTTGCAGCTGTGAGCGTGCCCATGGCGCGAGCCAGGCTCAACTACGGGGTTCAGGCAGGACCCAACAGGATCAGTGAAGCACCCGGACAAGCGAATATCGAGCAGATGGTCGGCAGGAGATGATGCAGTAGACAGTCCAGAGTTGATTAAGTTCCACTGGAGACGACCAAAACCGCTGCGGCTGCGCGCTCGCCCGCTCCAGTCCCATGGCACAAAAATAGTAATATTGTGTATGCTGTTCAGTGTCAGGATGGCTGGGATCAGTCTTACATCGGGGAAACTAAACAGCCACTGGCCAAAAGAATGGCCCAACACAGAAGATCAACATCATCAGGCCAGGACTCTGCGGTCTACACTCATCTCCAGGCCAGCGGTCACTCTTTCAGGGATGAAGATGTTCACATCCTTGATAGAGAGGAATGATAGTTTGACAGAGGAGTAAAGGAGGCCATCTTTGTGAAAAGAACTCGTCCATCATTAAACAGGGGTGGAGGCCTCCGTGTTTAACTGTCCACCTCTTACAATGCTGTTATTGCTAGTATCACTCAGCCCCCTGTGAATAATAAACAGCCATCAGTGTGCTAATGATCCATCGTTAGGTTGATGGTCCTCCTTGATTATGTGAGTAGCTGGTTTGGCAGTCAACAGCAAACTGGTTTATCCACTATGATAAGGTGCTATTTATAAGACTGAGCTGAATACAGCACCTCAGACTGAGGAAGTCTTTCGGATGAAAGACAAAACGTTTCTACAATTTTTTTTTTTTTTTATGTCCAGAGGACCAGATTTAACTTTTTTAGATCTCAACAGCCTAGCTCCCATCTTATATTACAGATCTTATTGTTCCATATTGTCCTAACAGAGAACGTCACTCACAGACTGCAGGCTTACTTGTGGTTCCTTGAGTTTTCAAAAGCAGAATGGGAGGAAGATCTTTCAGTTTTCAGGCTCCTCTCTTGTTGAACCAACTTCCAGTTTCTGTCTGTGAGGCTGACACATTGTCCAGTTTTAAGATTTGGCTTAAGACTTTCCTTTTTCGATACATACTACCGTTAGGGTTGGCTCAGAGTACTGGAGAACAAATCAACCTCATTTCTTAAAATGAGTTGTTACAAATTTGCTTTTTGCATTTGAAATTATTTCTGTCTTAACGTGGTTCTCAACCTACCATTGTGTATTCGTTCCAGTCCGTCAAAGCAGATGGCCGCTTGTCCTGAGCCTGGTTCTACTGGAGATTTCTTCTTCATGAGGGAGTTTTTCCTTTCCACTGTCACCATTGTGTTTGCTCAGAATGACTGCGACTAAGTAATGACTCAAAGCAGTCTGCTTGCTCCTCAGATATATAATGTTACTAAATAACTTTTATGTATATGAATTTTTCTATTCAATGTTTCTGTTCAGTGCCCTGAGATGACTTTTATTGTGACTTGGTGCTATAGAAATAAACTGAACTGAATGTAATTTATTCCCTCACTGCTCCACTTGGGTGTATCGCTCATGCAATAGGTTAAATGCTGAGAACAAATTTTATAATTGTACAAGAACACAAAATGATGAAAATACATAGCACTGTCACTCTCACTTTCATTTGTTGAGGGTGACAATCCACTACTGCCACACCAAATTTATTCATGATATTTTGCTAACAGACAAACAAGGTCGAGTGTAAACGATAATGCAAATGTTCAAACCAATATGGGGTGCCATTTGTAAAGTTACACAGTCAAAAATTAACAGCAATATTTTGGTTTATTTAGCCTTTGATAAGGAAAAAAGTATGTTGTTTGTTTCTTTTTCAAATTTATATTTTCACCATGTTATTCATATATTTATAAATGTTATAGTTTTCAACTAAATATTTAATTTATAATCTAAATGTTTAGTTGCCGGCAGTAAGTCGGGCTTGTTCCCAGTGAGAGTTGGACTCCGCCAAGGTTGCCCTTTGTCACCGATTCTGTTCATAACTTTTATGGACAGAATTTCTAGGCGTAGCAAAGGTGTTGAGGGGATCCATTTTGGTGGCCTTAGGATTGTGTCCCTGCTTTTTGCAGATGATGTGGTCCTATTGGCTTCATCAGATCGTGATGTACAGCTTTCGCTGGAGAGGTTCGCAGCCGAATGCGACGCGGCCGGGATGAAGATCAGTTCCTCCAAATCCGAGGCCATGGTCTTAAGCCAGAAAAGGGTAGAGTGCCCTCTACGGGTCAGGGAGGAGGTCCTGTCCCAAGTGGAGGAGTTCAAGTATCTTGGGGTCTTGTTTACTAATGAGGGGAAAATGGAACGTGAGATCGATAGGCGGATAGGTGCAGCGTCTGCAGTGAAGCAGGTGCTGTACAGGTCTGTCGTGGTGAAAAGAGAGCTGAGTCAAAAGGCGAAGCTCTCAATTTACCGATCGATCTACGTTCCTACCCTCATCTATGGTCACGAGCTTTGGGTTGTGACCGAAAGAACAAGATCTCGGATACAAGCGGCCAAAATTAGTTTTCTCGGCAGGGTGTCTGGGCTCTCCCTTAGAGATAGGGTGAGAAGCTTGATCATCCGGGAGAGACTCAGAGTAGAGCCGCTGTTTCTCCACGTCGAGAGGAACCATGGGTAGGCTAGGGCATCTGTTTAGGATGCCTCCTGGACGCCTCCCTGGTGAGGTGTTCCGGACACATCCCACCGGCAGGAGACTCAGAGGAAGAACCAGGACACACAGGAGGGACTATTTTTTACGGCTGGCCTGGGAACGCCTCGGGATTCCCCCGGAGGAGCTGGACCAAGTGGCTGGGGAGAGGGAAGTCTGGGACTCCCTACTTAGACTGCTACCCCCGCGACCCAACCCCGGATAAGCGGAAGAAAATGGATGGATGGATGCTTAGTTTACAAACTAAATACTTAACTTGCAAGCTAAACTAAATATTTAGTTATAAATCAAATATTTATTTTCAAAACTAAATATTTAATTTCCAAACTAAATAATTAATTTCTAATCCATCCATCCATTATCTTTTACCAGCTTCTTCCATTTTGTGTCACGGGGGTCGCCGGTGCCCATTTCTGGCAATCATTGTTCGAGGGGCGGGGTACACCCTGGATGGGTCGCAAGTCCATCACAGGGACACATAGAGACAAACGAGACAAACAACCATTCACTCTCTCCTAGGGACAATTTAGAGTTACCAATCAGTCTACCATGCATGTTTTTGGTCTGTGGGAGGAAACCAGAGTACCCAGAGAAAACCCACGCATGCACAGAGAGAACATGCAAACTCCACCCAGAAAGGCCCCCGGACCGGGATTTGAACCAGGGACCTGCTCGCTGAGAGGCAGCAGCTCTACCATTTGCACCACCGTGCTTAATTTCTAATCTAAACATTTAATTCCTGAACTAAATATTTAATTTGCTAAGTCAATATTTAGCTCAGACCTAATATATATTTTACAAACTATACATTTAATTTCCAAAATATATATTTAATTTGTTAACTATATATTTACCTCTGTCCTAAATATTTAACTTGTTAGCTAAATATTTAATTTGCTAACTAAATGTTTAACTTGCACTTTATAAATTTAGGTCAGACTCTAAATATTTAGCTAATATGCAAATTCCTTGTCGAAAAGCGGAAGTTGACTTTCAAAATAAAAGCCAAACCCATGTGGCATAACATTGGGGGCGGATCCGTGTTACCTGCAGACAGGTTAGTAAGTTTTATCATGGCTGTTGGAGGATGTTCCAATCGGACAGACGGTTCATCAAAGTGCAGTTTTCACTTAATCCCCAAAATCAGCAAATGTGAAGGACCACAAACAAGCTGGATGCAGAACTTCATCCAGTCTGGTTTGGAAAGTAAACATCACCTACATGGAACTGCTGTCAAAGATGTGAGTAATCTGCTCCAATCACGTTTTTTTCTCTGGCAAACAAAGAATTCTATATCAATCATTTTGTGAAACAATGTCTGAAAAATGTCAGAGTATAAATGTGTCAGTGTTGGCACTGTTGCTCTTTTCTGGTTTTAGAATGTCACGACTCTGCGGTAGTTAGGTTAGCTATGCTAAGCTGTGTTAACACTGTAAACACATTGTACAAATGTTGAACGGACAGCTGCACACTTAAAATACATCATTATGGGAAATAAAAGAAGAAAAACAACAGAGAAAAACACATAAAGCTAAAATTGCACTAAAATGTCATTAAATCTCACTTAAAGCATTTCCAAACAAATGTATATATATATACCGGTATACCGGTCCTGCCGCACATCGATTACATCATCAGAACGCTGCCTCTGTAGTCCCTGATATTGCTGAAAGAACACAGCGCACGAAGTGGCAAGGAAAATGTGGAGTGGACTTCAGGCTGCTGAAACCTCTTCTAAAGGCTTCTACTCCAACCAGTATTAAATTAGAACTTTTCAATGCTCAATCACTGTCCAATAAATCATGTCTTATTCATGATCATATTCTGGAGAAGAATTTGGACCTCATGTGCCTTACTGAAACATGGCATCAACCAGATGTGTACAGTTCTCTGAATGAAGCCTGTCTCTCTGGATACAGTTACCTGCAGAAAGCCCGCTGCACTGGCCGTGGTGGTGTCCTGGCTGTAATTTACTGCAGTAATTTAAAATGATCACATTTAGCTTCTCAGGACTTTTTGTCTTTTGAATGTTTGGCCTTCAACCTCAAAGCCCCCCTCCTGATGAATGTTATATTGATTTATCGGCCTCCCAAACCACATGTTTCATTTAACTCAGAGATGCATGACCTTCTCTCTTTTTTCTGCGCATCTCTTGTGAAAAATATTATTCTTGGAGATTTAAATATCCACATTGATAATTCCTCTTCCCCTCTGGCAGCAGATTTAGTCTCTTTTGGACTCTCTCAATCTTACTCAATATGTTGACGCCCCTATGCACAACAGGGGGCACACTCTGGATTTGGTGATTACAGACACTGTACCTATCAATAACTTATCTGTATATGACCTGGGTGTCTCAGGCCACAGTGTCATCTCCCTGGAAGTGCCTTCAACTTCATCTGCTCCTAATCCTAAACGACTTATCCAGTTCCGTGACTTTAAAAACATTTCCCCTGAGATTCTGTCCTCTGATCTCCACTCCCTGACCGCTGTCAATCATTCATCTGCAAATGACTCTGTGGATTACTACAACCAATCTCTCCAGGAGCTTCTGGACCTCCATGCTCCCTTTAAAGCAAGGCTGGTGTCTTTCTCCCATTCAGCCCCTTGGTACACTGCTGAGCTGCGCAAGATGAAAGCAGCTGGCCGTGCTATTGAGAGACGTGTAAAATCGTCTGGTCTCTCTGTACATCACCAGGCATATAAAGAACATCAGAAAGCCTATGCCTTTTCTCTTAAAGAAGCACGGTCCAAATATTATTCTAACATCATCAACAACTGCCCCGGAAACTCTAAACAACTCTTCTCCACAATAAATCATCTCCTTAATCCCATTAAACAGTCTCCTGAGGACTCTGTTCAAAAATGCAACCTGTTCCTTTCATTTTTTAAAAACAAAGTTAACTCCATTAGATCTCAGCTCCATAGCCTCCATGATCTTCGTCTGCCATCTATCCGTCTGCATTCTGGGTCCCTGAGCTGCTTTGATGAGGTTGTTGAGAGTGAAGTGGAGACCATCATCAAGAAAATGAAACCTTCATCCTGCGCCCTGGATCCCTTCCCCTCGTCTCTCATTAAATACAATCACTCTGCAATAAGCCCATTAATCACACAAATAATAAATGAGTCACTGCAATCTGGTCAAGTTCCACTGCCTCTTAAAACTGCCATCATTAGGCCTCTTCTGAAAAAATCTAATTTGGATCCAGACATTCTTTCTAATTACCGCCCAATTCCTCACCTCCCATTTCTGTCAAAAGTGCTGGAAAAAGCAGTTGCTGCTCAGCTGCAGATCCACCTACAACAACACTCCCTGTATGACAAGTTTCAGTCTGGCTTCCATGCAGCTCACAGTACTGAGACCGCACTGCTGAGAGTCACCAATGATGTCCTCATGGCTGCTGACACTGGTTCTCCCTCCCTCCTTGTTCTCCTTGACCTCACTGCAGCTTTCGACACTGTGAACCATAGTATCCTCCTCCACCATCTTCATGTGGAGGTCGATCTCTGTGACACTGTCCTGGACTGGTTTAAATATTTCCTCTCCAATAGGCTGGAATGTGTTAGTCTTGGCAATGCCAAGTCCAAGACTGTCTGTGTCTCCTGTGGTGTCCCTCAAGGGTCAGTTCTAGGGCCCCTGCTATTTTCCCTTTACATGCTGCCTTTAGGTCAAATTATTAATCAGTACAACATTTCTTTTCACTGTTATGCCGACGATACACAGCTTTACATCAGGACTGGAGCATCATCTTCATCATTGTCATCTCCATCTTCACTCGCTGCCCTCTCTACCTGCCTGGAGGAGATAAGGGCATGGATGAATCAGAACTTTCTTCAGTTAAACTGCTCCAAAACAGAGGCCATACTGATTGGCACCCCTCACCAGGTTCAAACTTCAACTATAATGACTATTTCATTTTCTGGACATCCCCCTCTCCACCTCTGTTACAAATCTTGGAATAAAAATGGACTCTCATCTTACATTTGAAAATCACATTAAGCATCTGTTTAAAACCTGTTTCTTCCATCTTCGAAATATTTCCAAACTGCGCCCATCTCTCACTTTTGCTGATGCAGAGAAACTCGTCCATGCTTTTGTCTCCTCCAGGCTTGACTACTGCAACTCCCTTTATACTGGAATACCCGGCAAAAACTTTCAGAAGCTTCAATATATTCAAAACATTGCAGCCAGAATTTTATTGAGAGCTCGTAAAAGACCCATCTCTGCCTGATGCCCTCAACAAGTTCTATGCACGCTTTGAAGACCCGAACAGACCACCCAGCACCAGACTCACCTCGCCACCGGATGAAGAGCATCTCAGCGTGACCTCAGCAGAAGTAAGGAGTACCTTCAGGAGGATTAATCCGCACAAAGCAACTGGCCCAGACAACATCCCCGGAAAAGTGTTCAAGGAATGTGCTGATCAGCTCTGTGAGGTGCTGGCAGACATCTTTAACACCTCACTTACCCTGGAGACAGTTCCCACCTGCCTGAAGACTACCACCATCATCCCAGTCCCAAAAAGCTCTACAGTGACTGGTCTGAATGACTATCGGCCAGTGGCCCTCACCCCGATAGTCGCTAAATGCTTCGAAAAACTGGTCATGACTCACATCAAAACAACCATCAACATCAACGAGGACCCACATCAGTACGCATACCGTGAGAACCGATCAACAGAGGATGCAATCTCCTCTGTGGTCCACACTGCACTCAACCACCTGGAGCAGAAAAACTCTTACGTCCGTATGCTCTTTGTGGACTTCACATCCGCCTTCAACACCATGATCCCCCAAACCCTGATGGACAAACTATCCACACTAGGACTAAGCCCCTCCATCTGCAACTGGGTACTAGACTTTTTAACAAACAGACCACAGTTAGTGAGGATCCACAACCTCTCCTCCTCCACCATAACCCTCAGCACTGACTCTCCTCAGGGATGTGTGTTGAGCTCCCTTCTGTTTACTCTGCTCACATATGATTGTGCAGCTACCCATCCAGGCTGTCACATTGTAAAGTTTGCAGATGATACAGCGGTGGTGGGATGCATCACAAACAATGATGAGTCCAGCTACAGGCAAGAGGTGGAACACCTGGAGAGCTGGTGCAAAGAGAATAACCTTCACATCAATGTGAAGAAGACAAAGGAGATGATTGTGGACTTCAGAAGGAACAAAAACACCTACACCCCGCTGAACATAAGAGGATCTGCGGTGGAAGTGGTCTCCAGCTACAAGTACTTGGGTGTACACATGAATGACAACCTCAGCTGGAGCAACAACACCACCAGCCTGATCAAGAAAGCTCATCAGAGACTCTACTTCCTCAGACGGCTGAGGCGAGCTGGTCTGGGAAGCTCAGTCCTCACCTCCTTCTACAGGTGTGCAGTGGAGAGCATCCTGTGCTCCAGCATCAACGTGTGGCATGGAGGCTGCACAGCTGCAGAAAGAAAAGCTTTGCAGAGAGTGGTGAAGGCTGCACAGAAATCTGTTGGAATCAGCCTCCCCACCATCACAGACATCTACACCTCCAGATGCAGGAAGAGGGCCACCTGCATCATGAAGGACCCCACCCACCCAGCACACACACTTTTTGCCCCACTCCCCTCAGGAAGGAGGTTAAGGAGCATTAAGTGTAGAACCACTAGACTGAGGAACAGCTTCTACCCTGAGGCTGTTAGACTCATGAATCTCTAACTAGAATAATCACTGTGAAAAACCATATCATGTTGCTGCTGATCTGTTTCATGTTGCTGCTGATCTGTTTCAATGTTGATGTGTTCATGCGTGCACATCTGCTCACAGACTCATGTTCATGTTTGTGCTGATGTTCAATGTTTTATGTTATGAGTGCTTAGTGTATATTTAGTTGATGTTTTTCTTAGTTCATATCTTAGATGTTATTACTGTTTTCTTAGACATTTTATTGTTGGATGTAACTGGGACCCTGTGTACATAATTTCGCTCCACCACATGTACCACATGTGGTGCGAATGACAATAAAGAAACTCTGACTCTGACTCTGAAATTTGAACATATTACACCCATTCTCCATAACCTCCATTGGCTTCCTGTCACTTACAGAATTCAGTACAAAATTACTCTCATCACCCATCAGTGTTTATATGGAAATTCACCAGATTATCTGAAGGACCTTCTTGCTCCATATTCATCCATCCGGTCCCTACGATCACATAACAGTAATCTCCTCCACCTTCCACGAACTAAATTAAGGACCATGGGAGATCGGGCATTCTGTGTGGCTGCCCCCCGCCTCTGGAACTCCCTCCCTGACTATCTGAGAGCTCCACAATCATTGACTGACTTTAAAAAAGGCTTAAAGACTTTTCATTTTAAGCAAGCCTATTCTGCCTCCACATGATTGTATCATTGATTTTAGTTGATTTTATCATTGATTTTAGTTGATTTTATCAATGATTTTAGTTGATTTTATCACAGATTTTAGTTGATTTTATCATTGATTTTAGTTGCACTCTGTAGTACTTTGTAACGCACTTTTCACTAACAAAAATCTCAAATTAAATTAATTATTATATATATTTATATATATTAGGGATGCATCGATCCACTGTTTTTTACTTCCGATCCGATCCCCAAACCTAAATCTAAATATCGGCCGATACCGATCTAGTTCCGATATCATGATCATCATTGATTTTATATGAGGCTGTAATAATCTCCTCTCAAGTACAATTTGTACAAATCTATGCATGTACAAAAAGGCAACTTGAGGTAAGTTGTATTAATGTTGGATAAGTTTTAAAGTTAGAATTAAATTCTGCTAACACAAAACATGTTTCTTTTTATTCCTAGTTTTAAAGTGGATATTAAAGTGATTAATTTAAGTGATTGTTTAAAGTGATTTTATATATTTTTTTACATAATCAGAATCAGAATAAACTTTATTGGCATTTCACCGAGATACAACGCGAATATGTACGTACAGTTTCCGAAGATGGGCGGAGTGCACGAAGCTGCGGCTATAAATAATTAGCGCAGCCTTCTTATTCTTTTTCAGATAATATTTTGCTTAGATAAGAAAAGGAAAGAAAACATGAGGAGAGCAGGTATAAAAAAAGATCTCTCAAATCGTGTCCTAGACAGGGCACAATTTGAGGCATCAAAAAAACCTACCACAGCAAAGCAACATAAACAGACGTTATACATGTACATATAGGCCGGTGAAAACATTGAATTTTTAAGGGAAAGTCGTAGCATAGTCCAGAGCCCCCCTCAGCCATTGTCCAGATAAGAGGTGATGTTCATCTGCAGCTCAGTTGAGGTTCTGTTACATGTCCACGGCCTTGGGGAAGGGAGGGGTGAGGAAACAGTCAAAGCATATTTGTTTTCAAAACATTCCAGGAGGAGCTGAGATAAGTCCGGCATCAAGGCCACAGTTTGGGTCAGGCAGAACTCGTGAATTGTTGTTTCTGCCTTTAAAGTCTTGCTGTACATATTCTCTGATGGAAACTTCAAAACAGCCGAATTGATCCTTTACTCCAAAAGTCGAGCTCACAGCTTCTCCAGATTATTCCCACCATTCATGAGTGCTGCCAGGGAGATCACAGTCCTGATAACAGCTGTTCCAATTCCCTGTCACAGCTCCACATTCAGTCCGAGCACTGTCAAGCTTCAACACCTCCACACGAATTTGTAGACAATCCAAGATGTCACCAATCCAAACAGTAGAATCTAGTTGTCATCATGAATCCAATTTGTTCCTTAGAGGTCAGAGGGTCCTCCTTACCCTGACTCCTGTCGGGAGAAGTTGATCGATTTTGTTGAGAGACCAGCTGATCCTTTGAATTAAGAGGTATGCAGGAAAAAAAAGAGGCTTTTTAAGGGTTCACAGGACAAAATAGCGCAGCAGGGAAGGGCGGGAGGGGGGGGGGGGGGACACGTCTAGTTCCACCGTAGAATAGCAGGAAAAAAAAGGGGCAGATATAAGAATTATTTTTCTTCTTTCTTCACTCTTTTCATTCAACGTTTTCTTTTTGATGATTTTTTTTTAATTTTGTTTCTTTTAAATGAATGAATAAATGAATAAAATAAAATGTTAAATGGCTTCAAACACCTGCTAAGTTCATGGCTTAAACCAACATATTTTACATCACTTTATAATGCAGCTGTTTTTGTTTTTAATATAATTTTCAAATCATATGTTTTTTATGATTGTCTACTGTTGTACTGATAAATATCTCCTGGAGGGTAAACTATATCTTGACTGCAAGTATCAAGCTGTGAAATCTTTAGTTTTCTACAACTGATAGTGGTTGGTCATGAATCATGATTGTAAGGGTCCCACTGCCTGCAGCCTGCCTTGCTGATGGCCGCTGATTACCAACACCTGGCGGCCATCAGCCTGATGAGCCTCTCCATCTACAAAAGGCTGCAGTCCGGTGCGACTCATCGCTGGAGCATATCACCTCTCATGGTATAGTAATGTTGAGCTAGAAATTCTAGGTGAAAATAATTTGTTCACCTGTGTTCTCTTTTCCAGTTTCCTGGTTCCTCGTGTTCTTGGATTCTCCTCGTGACCTGATCTGGATCCCTCGGCCTGTCAGGTATCCCTCGTGCCTTTTTACCTCCAGTTGCCAGCCTTCCTCGTTTCCCTTGGACCCTCGTTGGATTCCCCTCTGCTGCTCTCTCCCTGGACTGAAGGACCAGCTCTCCTCCTTCGGGTTTGGACTGTAAGGACAAAAACGCTCTTCAAACAAACCACTCTGGACAAACATTAACCTGTCGTCCCTCTTTCCAGGAGCCGTTGAGAAGCAGCGTGTGGACTTTATTTTTCACTGTACATAATAAACACTGTTCTTTTTGTACTTCCCCTGTGTCTGCCTCGTTCTGGGTCTCATATCATCTGGGTTCCCCGCGCACTCCTAACAACAATGAAGAAGTTTAGCAACTTTTCTGTAAACATTTGAGCTCCATGGCTTCAGCAATGTCTTCTTCTTGTTCAATCCGAAGCAGGCAGCCTGATTTGGGGAAGCCACACTCAGTCTGTCCCTCCTCAGAGATGGGCATATTGAGCAGGGCAGATTGGACGCGGCTGGTTGGGGTCGAGTCGCCTGTTGTGGGTTGAGCACAGAGCAGCGCCCCGCTGAAGCCACGGAGCTTGAATGTCCATCGTAAAACTAACTTTACCGACGTTTGATGTGGCGCTATGGCTCTGCAGACATTGCTGTCTTGTTTTGTGGTGTTTCTAGTGTAAAATACTTCCACACAGCGGACATGTTTAGATGAAAAGTTTGTTAGCTGTTAGCCACAGTGCTGCTAACTCAGCCCTCACATTGTAGCTGGCTGCAAACTATGAAATGGATTTCCTGAATGTGAGGTGGGTCTTATTACTCTGGGTTCATGAGACACACCACCGTTCAGGAAATACATTCCATAGTTTGAAGCCAACTTGCATCATGGATCGGAAATATCGGTAGGTGGATCGGAAAAATCCGATTAGTAAATTATGCTGGTATTGGAGGCCGATATCGGATCGGCCCCATCCCTAATATATATATATATATATATATATATAGATTATATATACACACACACACACACACACACACACACACACAGTCATAATTTTTCAAAACTGTAACATTGTTAAGACTAGAACAATCAATTTGTTTTGATTTGTGGTGAATTAAGTGTGTGATGCTGTCTGTACTGAAAATATTCCATAAAACAAATTAATCTTGTGGTTATTTATCACTTTCTACATTTGTAGCATTTATTTTTTCTGCTTTGAGTAGTAAACTTGGAGTCTTATTTTAGACTTTGTGATGCAAACATGACAGTGTTTACTAATGTTTTTTTTTTTAAAGGTACAGATGAGTGAAGCACCGAGTTTGATCCAAAGAAAAGCACCATGTGCAGAGTCAGACTTTCCTAGACCTGGGTCCAGTCTTGGGTCCTGAGATGCTCTAGTCGATCCACATTAAGACATGGAATCAGTTCCAGTTTGCGACCTGGTGCTGTAGTTAGAGGACCAACATTATACATAACATGCTCTGTTTCCTGAAAGTCAGGACGATTATGAACTGCAGAGATTAATAACAGAAAAGATTATATTAAAAAATCTGTTAAATGATTTGAAGTTACCAATAAATGAAAAAAAGCTTTGAGAATAACTTTAGTCAGAAAGTACACTAGCCTCCATCATTGCTTGTTGAAGAGTGTTTTTCTGTATCCCAATATTCTGTATCGCAATTCTAGAATTGCGCCGCTCCAGGTGGCTGCATGTTGGAGCAGCTCTGTTACTTTCATTCTGAGATTTAGCTTTTGGAAACTTTAATTCCTATTTTTCTGGATGTAAATCACATTTTTTGGATGATTGTTTCCTCTGGTATCAGATGCTGTGCAGCTGGAAGGATTTTTACTGAAGCTTTTTTAGTTTTGGACATTTGTTATGATGCGTAACCATGGCAACAAGGCAGTTTTCTACAGCCAACAGCAGCTGATTAACATCTCAAAAGCTCAAATAATATCTCAACACAGCCCCAAATCTCAAATGAGTTGAAAAGGATGTTCTGTGGATGCATTCTCATCTACCTGCCAGCTGTGCTCGAGTGCCTGACAACTGAGATCCTGGAACTAGCAGGAAACACGACTCATGACAGCGGAAGGACAGGATCGTCCCTCGGCACCTACAGTTGGCTGTCCACAGCGACGAGGAGCTCAGCAGACTGCTGGGAGGAGCAGCATTCTCTCTGGGAGGAGTTCTGCCTGGCATTTGGGCGGTCCTACAGCCCGGGGGAACCGAAAGGCCAGCTGAGTCTGGGTGGACGGATCGGACGACTTCTGCAGCCAGTTTCTTAGGATCCACTGTGGGATGGACCTTTACAAGAGATCCTTCCTGTCTACATCCAAAAAAGTTCAATCTGGTCCTCTGGACATTAAAAAA
>NC_056507.1:42929133-42945727 GCF_014905685.2 Nematolebias whitei
CCTTTTGGCCAGTGGCTGTTTAGTTTCCCCGATGTAAGACTGATCACAGCCCTCCTGACACTGAACAGTATACACAACATTACTCTGTTTGTGCCGGGGGACTGGATCTTTGGGATGAACCAGTTTTTGCCGTAATGTTTTTTGGGGTTTAAAAGCCACTGGGACGTTATGTTTAGAAAAGCCCTCTGTGAGTAGTAAACAGCCATCAGTGTGCTAATGACCCATTGTTAGGCTGATGGTCCTTCTTGAGCATGTGATCAGCTGGTTTTGGTTGTCAGCAGCAAACTGGTTGATCCACTCTGCGAAGGTGCTATTTAAGAGACTGAGCTGAAAACAGCACCTCAGACTGAGGAAGTCTCTTGGATGAGAGACGAAACGTTTCTAGATTTTTTTTTTTTTTTTTTTTTTTTTTTTTTTTTTTTTTTTTAATGTCCAGAGGACCAGATTGAACTTTTTTGGATTTTTCTACCTGGATTATTGAGCATGCATCAGGATACTTCCTGTCTACTGCATCATTATCTATAACATCTCTTAATGAAATGAGGATAACGAGTTACAACAACAAATAATTTCCCTCTGGGATTAATAAAGTATTTTTGAATTGAATTGAATTTAATTGAATCATTTTCAGTAAAATAAATTAAATCACCCACAGTTCTCATACTGTATTCAATTTTAACTGTTTTGAATTCCTAATCATAAGGAGGCTTTTACTTTGAACTTTATCAGTCCCACCATAGAGGAGGAACCATACAGCAACGTTTTATGTTTTGTACATGTCAATAAAAAACTGCATTGGTAAGTACAGCAATCACTACACCTAGGTTGTATTTATGTGCAGTGAAATGTCTAATAGAGGTGACAATACAATGAAACTATTTCTAAGTAGTGGATATTAAACATATATTCTAGATATATAGATAATATGTATATAACAAACATAACAGTAACAATAATAAACAACATTTCTGTTAGTGGTGGGAGATGTATGAAGCTGAGCTAAATGAAGCCATCTGGACATTACCAACATCAAAGTTTCTTTATTTGTCATAAGCACTGTATGTGGTACATGTGGTGGAATGAAATTGTGTACACAGGCTCCCAGTTACATCCAACAAAAGTATAAAATGTAAAAGAGAAATAGTAATAAGTTCTAAGAAATTAACTAGGAAAAATGTTAACTAAAAGAGCAGCATATCCTGATGCATGCTCAATAATCCAGGTAGAAAAATCCAAAAAAGTTCAATATGGTCCTCTGGACATTCAAATAAACAAAAAAACAAAACAAAGCAAAAAAATGTAGAAACCTTTCATCTCTCATCCGAGAGACTTCCTCAGTCTGAGGTGCTGTATTCAGCTCAGTCTCTTAAATAGCACCTTCTTTTTCCTCCCAGGCTCTGATCGAGGTGGCAGCTTCAATTTCTCCTCCCCCGTTTTTTTCCTTCTTCCTGCTCTGCTCTCTGCCTGAAGCGCCTGGGTCTCATCTCCCGAACATAAATTAAGAAGAACACAAAGTTTGTTTTCTCAGTCATCCAGGTATATAACAACAAAAAAGGTTGAATCATGTCATCTGGACTTCGTTTTTTTTTGTTAAAAAGAAGCGTTTCGCCCCTCATCCAAGAGGCTTCGTCAGTCTGAGGCCTAGCCATCTGGTATTACCCAGAAGCCACCCTGACTCTTGTGTTTCAAGCCTGCCTCAGATACCCCTGAAGTCTGGCCTTTTCACTAATGGTTTCAAAAACACAAAGTTTGTTTTCTCAGTCATCCAGGTATATAACAACAGAAAAGGTTGAATCATGTCATCTGGACTTCGTTTTTTTTGTTAAAAAGAAACGTTTCGCCCCTCATCCAAGAGGCTTCGTCAGTCTGAGGCCTAGCCATCTGGTATTACCCAGAAGCCACCCTGACTCTTGTGTTTCAAGCCTGCCTCAGATACCCCTGAAGTCTGGCCTTTTCACTAATGGTTTCAAAAACGTCAGAAGATTATGGATTTGGTATCGTGGGCGTTCAACTCTATTGATACGATTTTTTCATCAAAGCGACAAGGTTCTGGAGAACCAGCATGTCCAGCTGAGACTACATATTTGGATTTATGATAGCAGGGACTCTGCTTTTTGGCATCGGCGGGGCTCTGTTTTATCAACTTTTGAAGAAGACAGCGGGAGCAGTTTTGGCCATGGAAAAGCTTCCGTGTCAGTGTGAAGGTTTGGTCCTTGCTTTTGATACTTTAAATCATTTGGTTTACGAGCTTAACCGTAAGGTGGAGGCGATTGAGAATCGCAGACCACCTGCAGCTTCTGGGACTCGTCAACGTGGTGGGTTCGACCTTGAAGGAGACTCATAGCATGGATCAGTGAAATTAAATTCACAATTAGGCATTTTCGAAACCAGAACGCCCAGATGGACTCAAGGCTGAAGAAAAAATCTGTCTGCCTGAAGAAAAACAAATATTAAGCTTATCTAATCTGACTCCCAATGGCCTCGGAGACAGGCTGACTATCAAATTTCTCCTGGGACATGAGTACCCAAGGACAAAAGCTTAATCTATCGCTCCCCCCCAATCAGCAGTCCTCACCTACATGGTCCTGCATGCTCAGAGGCGCACGCATTTCTCCCTTGGCGCACGCCAGCTCACATCAACACGGATGTGAGACCGCAGCCTGAGCGCAGCACTAAAGCGATGCGGCCTCGACAACCCTCACCCACGGCCTCACATGCTCAGGGGCGCGCGCACCTTTCCTCAGCGCACGCCAGCTCACATCAGCATGGAAGTGAACCTGCAGCCTGTGCGTGGCATAGAAGCACCGCGCACCCGCGGCAGCCCTAAACCTACACGGTTCTGCACGCTTGGAGGCATGCACCTTCTCTCAGCGCACGCCAGCTCACATCAGCACGGATGTGAGCCCGCAGCCGGAGCGCAGCACAGAAGCGCTGCACCCCGCGGCATCAGCAGTCCTCACCTACACGGTTCCGCATGCTCAGAGGCGCGCGCATTTTCCCCTCAGCGCACGCTAGCTCACATCAACACCGATGTGAGCCCACAGCCTGAGCGTAACACAGAGACGCCGCGCCCCCGTGGCATCGGCAGCCCGCCCACAGCCCCGCATGCTCAGGGGCATGCGCTTTTTCCCTGAGCGCACGCCAGCTCACATTAGCATGGATGTGAGCCCACAGCCTGTGCGCGGTATAAAAACGCTGTGCACCCGCAACAGTCTTAAACCGGTTCCGCATGCTCGGGGCACTTGCACCTTCTCTTAGCGCACACCAGCTCACATCAGCACGGATGTGAGCCCTCAGCCTGAGTGAGTCACACATGACGGCGGTGATTGGCGTCCGTAAATAATGTGATGCAACATAAATGTGTGTCCGCTTCCCGAACGTTACGCGGAATGGCAATGAGCGTGCGCTCCAGATAGATGGATGAACCGTTTTTATCAGAAGGGGATTCAGACTGCAGTACAGCTCAAATCCCCGTTCGGAGGAACTCTAGAGACATTTTCTGTCATCTCTAGAACAGATCTCGTCCCCCCTCGCAGAAGCTCAGGAAATTCCGATTAAAAATGTAATTACCGGGGTCCCAGAAGGAGAGGAAAACACAGGGTTCCGCTCTTGTCACTTCCTGGTCCCAAATGGACCAGAAGGATGAGATTCATCTTAGATTTGTCAATTTTGAACTGTGAGACAACATTTCCATTCAAAATGCGTTGAGTTGCTCTGCAGCCACCACACAGAGCAGGGAGGAGAATTCTACTTTATCTGGACGGTCTGTTGATGCTGACCCGCTTTTCCAGACAGGTGGCAGCAGTGCAACTCACGTGAAACTGGCAGAGTGATAACAGTTGTTTCCGTCAGCAGACTTACGTCACACGTGTCAGACTTCACAGAGGCACATACATTTCTCGAGCTGTGGCCACCTCACACAGTAACTCATATAAATGTTTTTTTAATGTGATTCAACATTTTGCCTCTGTGCATCAGAGATGATGCACAGAGGCATGATGATGTGAATCATCATGTGTTGACTCACACAGACAGCAAGTGACTGTTACATACATAACCGACGGGGGGGGGGGGGGGGGGGGGGCTCAGCCCAAATGTTACACATTGTGAGACAGCTGCTGTGTTGGGCACACCAAAATTTGCTCTCCATCAGAGCAGTTTACATCCCCGGTGTTCTGAACAGGGGGCGGATGTGATGTCCAGGGACGGTCCGCGTCACGGGGACTGGACCCTCCATCCAGAGCTGATGGCTCAGACATGGCAGAAATTTAGCAAAATGGCTGTGGACCTGTTTTCAACACGAGAGAACGCTCAGTGTCAACTATGGTTCTCACTGAGCCTGCGGGACAAACCACCACTAGGGGTGGACGCGTTTGCTCACAGCCTGTGGCCCAAAATGCTTCTTTACGCACTTCCCCCACTCCCTCTGATATCACGGTTTCTGAACCAAGTTCAGGAGGAGGGACTGACAGCTCTCCTGGTGGCTCCCAAGCACGTGAACGCCCCATGGTTCCCAGTTCTACGACACCTGTTATTGGGGCGTCCGTGGAAACTGCTGTGGAGGGAGGATGCTCTCCTCCAGGTGGGAGGAGCGATCAGGAGTTACCCAGAAATAGGCCAGCACCTTTGAGTCTGGCCGCTGAACGAATATGCTTAGAGAGTATGGGTCTCTCGCAAGATGTAGTGCGTACGATCCAGGATTCGTGTGCTGCATCTACCACAGCGCTATACACATCAAATTGGACAGTTTTTCAGCGCAGCTGTACAAAGAAAGGTGTAGAGGCCACCTCATGTCCACTTGGTGGCGTGTTGTCATTTTTGCAGCAGCTGATGGCCAGAAATATGGCATTCAGCATGATTAAAACGTATGCTGCAGCCATCTCTTCCTGTCACGAAGGTTTTGGGGACAGACCAGCTTTTAATCTTCTGCTGATGAAGCATTTTTTAAAAGGTGTACAAAGACGCAGGCCTGTTTACACGCCCACTTGCTCCACAGTGGGTTTTAACGCTGGTCCTGCGAGCCCTGATCAAAGCTCCATTCGAGCCACTAGATCAGTTTCCAATTAAATTCTTGTCTTTTAAAACAGCCCTGCTGTTGGCTTTAGCATCCGCTAAGAGGGTGAGTGATTTATCTGCCCTCTCTGTCACTGTGTCATGTCTCAGAACTTAGGCTGATGGCAGCTCAGCTGATCTGAGGCCTAATCCAGCTTTTATGCCTAAAACATCACGAGCTCTTTAAATCAAGAGCGATTTCGTTGGAGGGATTTTTTCCCTCCTCTCCTCAATCAGAAGAAGAAGCATCTTTCCATCTTCTCTGCCCTGTACGTGTGTTGACGTGTTACGTAATACGCATGGCGACATTGCATCAGACTCAACATTTGTTTGTGCATTATAGAGATGCATCTGCAGGTCGCCCGTTATCCATCCAACTCTGGCTGTGTGAGGCCATTTCTGAAGCCTACAGAGCATCAGATTTAGAGCCTCCTGACAACCTCGCACTCGACTAGAGGTATTGCATCTTCGACTGCTTTGCATAATGGTATATCAATGCAGGATATTTGCACTGCGACCGTGTGGTCAACATCCTGTTCATTTATTCGCTTCTATTTACGTGATGTGATGGCTCGTTCCATGACACATTCTGTCCTTGGTGCCTTAACACAATGAATATTGTTGTTTCATGGAATCTCATTTAAACTCACATCTGACTGCATGCATCTACAGTGTGAGATGTTATCAGTCACAGGTTATGACTGTTGTTCTTTTTCTATGGTTATCAATTAGGTCATGACTACAGTCAAAAATCAGTTCATTTGATTAATAATGTTGTGAAATAAAGATTGTGTTCTTTGTTGAATCTAACATTCCAATTCGTATTTTATTTTGAAATTGACCCACTTCCTGTTTTACTTTGAAAAGGCTCCCACAGATTGAAGTCGGTTCCTGTTTATAATGTAACACGAAGTTCCACACTTTTGATTGGATTGAAACTGGCCAATCCCATCACAGCAGACTCAGAGCGCGCTGAAAAGTTAGTTTTGCTGTGAAAAGGAACGCCCTTTTTCTTTAAACAAAGGATGTGCAGAGTTTCTCCTCGAGGTAGTGAGCAGATGGGGGAGAAGTGAAGAGACGTAGCAGCAGCAGCCAGTTTGGAGCAGAGAAAGACAACTTCAAGGTTGTATTGTACAGTTTAAAATGGATGCATCCAGTTTTTAATATGTTAAAATAACGACTGCATTTAACTAATCCACTGTTTATGCTTGTGAATCTGTGACTACTCTATGACTTCTGAGTTTCTTTACTTATTAAATATTCATAAACTTGAAGGTGCGTTTGTCGTATCTGATGTGCATATCTTGACTGACCCCTGCAGGATTGAAATGGTAACTTCAGACTCGGGTGGAGAAATAAGATGAAAAACACAACAAATTTGGAGGTCCCACCGAGATGTGAGAAATAGTACCTACTGAGTCTTGCATACTGATCTACGACGCGTCATTCACAGAAGGAGGTAAGCAGAGCCTGTTTTATTACGAAATCTGTAAATTGGGCTTACAATAGGCAAATTTTGCTCAGTGTGTATGACTCCCAAAATAAATAGTTTTAAATAGAGAAGTTTACGTCGACTGTAAGAATAAGATAAAAGTAAGATAAATAAAACCAGCCTCAGAGATAAAACTGCGCGTTAGTCTGCCTACCAGGAGTCGACGGACTTCCCGGGGGAGGAGTGAAAGTTCTAGGACAATGGTTCCGCTGTTCAACTCTGTAACTCCATTAGACTAAGTTTACTGTAAGCTTGTTGGACTGGCAGTCAACTTTTAAAACAGTATCAATTAAAGTTGGCTCACAATTGACCGTAGGTGGGCGTTCGCGAGGCTGGGTGAGACATTAATTAATTAAATACGACGCACGCACCGAATAGATTAAAATAAAATCAGAACTAATAATTAGATTTATTGAATAAAATAACTTATGATCCGTGGTAAGAGAATAGAGAAGTCACGGGTTCACAAATATTGCTGTCTTCTAGGATATTAAAAGGGAAGTCAACACATTTTCTTTAAAAAAAAAACAAAAAAACAACAACAACATTTTCAAGGGTGACCATTGTGAAGATTTCTGGCGTCTGTGTTTCGCGTGAATGTTGAAATAAGTGGTCAGTATCTTGTTTGTTTATTTTGTTGTTTGTGTTTTTGTCAAATATAAGACCACAGTATGAATGTGTAGGAAAAAAGTTCCAGAAAAAAAAAAAAAGAAGAAAAAAAGTTCCAGAATTTTCCAGTGACAATAAAAAAAAGACGTGTGCTGTTTGTTTGAATTTCCTAAGAGAATGGACACAGAGGTGCAGCGTGTAATGTTACAAAAATGCGAGCAGGAAAGTTTTAAACCAGTAAAGGAGCAAGTGGAAATTGTGAGACAGGCACTAGAGATGCTGGAATATAATAAAAAGCTAAAAAATGCTCTCGTGCAAAAATTACAAAAAATAGAAAATAATGCAGAAGAGAAACAAGATGTGATATCTTTGATGTGGGATAAAATTAAAGAATGCTCGAGAGATGAGGATAAATTTGACAAGCAAAAGAGAGAGGCAAATGCCTTGCATAAAAGTAAATACAGAAAGTTAATGAGGGAGGTTATTTATGAAAGGAAAGAGTGGTTAAAATTGGTCTTTGTGGCACAGGGTTCGTCCCATTTGTTGAGAAAACAGCAACTGGTGGAGCAGCCTAGAACAAAGAGTGAGGAAATGGGTAGTTCAGATCCCCCTCCTTACAACCCAAGTGGCAATCAGTCAGCACATCCCCCCACAGGAATGTATCCCATATATCACATAAAAGATGGAACGTTACAGGTGGGGGAGGTCACTGACACCCCCTCGCAGCTGAGGGGGGAGTCACCCATCCCAGTTAAAACAAAACTACTTGTGGCACTAGGAATGAAGCCGTGTTTTACACAGTCCATCAGTACACCATTCCAAACCGAGGGTGAAGGGAACACAAACAGCACGCGGCAATGGGTGATTAAAGATGGGTGGAGTCAGTCTGCTAATCCCACAGGACACCCTGATTTGCACACTTCTTCCCTCTTTACACCCTCAGCATCTCCCTCTGACAGCTCTCATGATGGCGAGGGCGTGCGTGTGGGTCTGCAGGGTTGGAGGAATCGTGCAGGGTTGTCTCAAAACCCGCTCACCTGTACTCACCAATTGCCTGCTACGCCCCAGACACACGTACAGAATCCTTTTTGGCCACAAGCAATACGAATTACTTCTGATTTGTCGGCAGCTCTTCCACCACCAGTTCACGCTTCTATCCCTGTTGAAAACGTGGATCCATCGTTAAGTACTGGTTCATTTCCCCTTTTGCAGGCAGGAAATCAGATACGTTATAAACCTCTTGCGCTAGGTGATGTGCAGGCGTTAGTGGACAAACTCCCTCCCCTCACAGAAGGAGGAAGTAAGTGGTTGAATGTAGTGGACTCCTTAACTAAAGGTATTAATTTAGCTGTGGGAGACATGAGGGCACTGTTGGGAAGGTGTGTAACTTCTACTAGGATGGATGAGATAGAGAGGGCTGCTGGGTGGAATCGTAACATACCTGACTCAACTTGCATGTTGTTGGAGTATCAGAGACTTGCCGCCGCTCTCAGACAGGCTTATCCCCTTCCAGAAGGTACAGGGGTTCCTAAGTTCACCTGGAAGCCTGGTTAGAACCCCACTGCATATTTAGATGTGTGTAAACAGGACTGGTATGACAGAACACACTGCCATGGTCAGGGGGAAAATCAAAAGTATTTTTTTAGGCAAGCAATACTGGATGGGGTACCCGCAGCAGTCAGTAAGGCAATAAAAATTAACCCTGATTTACCCACAGCAGATGCTGCCCAGTGGGAACGGCATCTTATTCATCATCTGCAATGTGTGGCTGATGAGGAGACTAAAACTTCCTCTGAACTGAAAGATATGCAAACGCAGCTCTTAAAGCTACAATTGAAACAGGCTAGGGATGTAGTCCAAGTTAAGAAAGATTCAAAACAGATGGTACAAGCTGACACTGTGTTTCAGTGTTCTGAGGCTGCTTATCAGTGTCCTGTAACCGCCCAACCCCCGCTTCCTGTTGTATATCCTCGGGGACGGTCCAGAGGGCAGTGGGGAGAAAGAGGGGGGTCTCGGGGCAGAGGTTTCGGTCGGGGGTACACGCAGGGAGGCAGAGCAACAGATGTTTGCCATTACTGTCACAAACCAGGTCATTGGGCGCGAGATTGTTATCACAAGCAGGCCAATGCCCAAAGAGGAGGAGCACATCACTACTCAGCTCCCAACCACCAGATGGCGCCACCGGCACCTACCTCTGGCCAGCAGGATCCATCTTGGGCACCATCAGGTGGATACTACCAGCAATGACACACCCCACAGAGTAATCACACCATAGGGGGAGGAGCAGACCCTATGGTGAAAATGAGGGTCATGAATAAAGATCTATCATTCCTCGTGGACACTGGAGCTACATATTCAACCCTCAATGAGCAGGGATTTGATGAACATGCCAGTGCGGACACTGTGTCTGTGATCGGTTTCGCTGGGGTGCAACAAAAACTGTCTCTAACTGAACCTCTCGTAGTAACAGCAGGACTTCAAACAGTGACACATCCATTTGTTCTGTCCACACGTGTACCTGTCAACCTGCTTGGAAGAGACTTGTTAAAAAAACTTGGTGCAACAATAATGTGTGAACAAACTGGTTTACGTGTTACTTTACCAAGTGGTGTGACCTGGACTTGTTCTGCTTCTTCCTCCTCTTTGTCATCACAGTGCTTGGTACAGCCGATACATGAGGAAGTAGCTGACATTTACTGGGCGTTGCTGCACCCAGAGACACCTGAACACACTGGACTTTGCTCTGCTTACTTGTTGTGGAAGCCATGGCTTGATGCTCTGCGTCCCTATGTCCCACCTCTAGATCCTTTACATGTAACTCTTTTTTATGACAGTGATTCTGACGATTGTTACAGGGAGCATTTTGCTCAGCACTTGCAGGACACTGAGTGGCCATTAATATCAGACCGGCTTATAGTTGGTCCACAAGGCGTAGCTTCTCACGTCACCCTCACACCGTCTCAACTGGAGTGGTACATGATGTCGTCTGAAGCGATCCCACACGTCTCATTAGCTTTAGCTCCCACACATCAGGCTAAAGACTTGGGCCCAATGGTGAAGGCTGCTGTCTCTGCCACAGATTGGGTCCCAACACAAATACCTCAGCTCGCTTACTCATCATCAACCGACTGTTATAGCATTGACTTAGCTGTTCATGATGTAGGTAAGCTAGAACATGAGGTGATCTCCAGAGACCATGGCAGAGAAAAAACTGACCATTCAGATGTTCCTCAGATGTTAGATACACTTCCTGCATCTCTCTGGTCTCAGGGACCTGAGGATGTAGGTCATGTTAAATGCCTCCCAATCTCTTTTGAACTGACCCACAACGAACCTATATGGTTGTATCAGTATTCTCATAGACCTGAGGCTGAACAAGGTTTGACTGACACAGTCCAAGGGTTGCTGAAAGCAGGGGTCCTCGAACACTCACATTCAGACTGGAATACTCCCATTCTACCTGTTGAGAAGGCGGGGACTGGAAAGTACAGAATGGTACATGATCTTAGGTCGATCAACGCCATACTTAAGACACCTACGTCACCAGTACCAAATCCCTATGTTGCACTGACCCAACTGACACCAAACCAGAAGTGGATGACCTGCATTGATTTGGCTAACGCCTTTTATTGCCTGCCCTTATCAGAGGACCTGCGTGACATTTTCTCATTTACATTTAACGGTTGTCAGTATAGATACACTCGCTTGCCTCAGGGTTTTGCATTATCGCCAGGGATTTTCAATCATGTGTTAAAGAACATTCTTGTACAGCTTCCACTCCCCAGAGGCACTACTTTGGTTCAATATGTTGATGATTTGCTGATAGCCTCTGAAACAGCACATGACTGTCTTACAGCCACTCAGGCTGTCCTGCTTCACCTGCATGATGCAGGTTTTAAAGTTAGCAAATCTAAACTTCAAGCAGTTCGTACACAGGTCTCTTTCCTTGGTAGGTTGGTCTCTGCTAATGGTACAACACTTTCACCAGAACACAGGGCGTCTATACTACATCATCCAAAACCCACCACTGTACAAGACATGTTATCCTTTTTAGGTTTAACTGGGTACAGCAGACACTATATACCTGATTATAGTGAACTCACCACTCCACTCAGACAGATGGTAAAATATCAAGGTAACAGAAACCTGAAAGCAACACTTGTGTGGAACACAGATGCAGAGCATGTGTTTATTAAACTGAAGCAACTCTTGTCCAGAGCAGCTGATTTGGCTCTGCCTGACTACTCCGCCCTGTTTTTTCTTGACGTTTCTGAAGCAGAAAACACTGTTAATGGTGTTCTGTTTCAGAAAAAGGGGGGTGGTAGACAGGTGTTGATGTACGCAAGTGTGATGTTGGATGGTACTGAGAAGCGTCATCCAACATGTACACAGGCAGCAGCAGGTCTGGCAAGGATTGTTTCAAAAACAGCACACATCGTCATGGGACACCCACTACACATCCTAACGACACACAACATAGTAGCGTATGTTAATTCTGAGCTCTTTACAATGACATCCTTAAAGCAAAGACGCATGAGCAACATCCTATCAGAACCGAATTTATTGTTCCTGCATGAAGGCATAAACATGGCAGATGGTATGCAAACAACACAAGCACATGATTGTGTGCAAAAAGTGTACATGGAGGAACGCATTAGACCTGATTTACAGACTGAACTCATGCCACATTCAAATGTACTTTACACAGATGGTTGCTGCTTCAGGTTTGAGGATGGGTCTTTGAGATCAGGATTTGCTGTGGTACAGCAGAATGGAGATGAGTACGAGGTACTGAGCTCAGGGCAGCTAGAAGGTCATCAGTCAGCTCAAAAAGCTGAAATTCAGGCAGTCGTTGAGGCTTTGAAAATGAGCAAAGGAAAAGAGGTTACAGTGTACACAGACTCAGCATATGCTTATGGTGTAGTTCATGTACAATTACCACAGTGGAAAAGAGCAGGTTTTCGAACAGCAGGTAACAAACCAATTAAACATGAGGAACTCATTAAGGATTTAGCTGACAGTTTGATGTGGCCAGCAAAAGTGGCGGTTGTGAAGTGCAAAGGTCATGATGTTACACAATCAGACACAGCGGAAGGAAACAGGCAAGCTGACAGAGCAGCGAAGATAGCTGCTGGCTATTTGCCAAGAGTCCAGATGGTGACAGTGGAAGAGGAATGTCAGAAAGTGAATCAGTGGTATGAGAAAACTGTAGCAGAGGCTCAGACTACAGCCTCCCCAGAGGAAAAGACATTATGGTTTAACAGAGGAGGTCAGAAAAAAGGGGAGTTTAAAGTATGGATAGGACCGAATCAGAAGTGGATCTTGCCTATGACTTTAAAACAGGCAGTATTTCAGGAAGCACATGGATTAGCACACGTGGGATGCAGACAAATGTTAAGAAATCTTCGACAATGGTGGCACCCTCATCTCAAAAATATGGTAACAGCATATGTTGACACCTGTACTGTTTGTTTAAAGTACAACATTCGGCCTACAGTAAAACCTGAACGAGGTTATTTTCCTCTCCTGCACCGACCGGGACAGGAGGTGATTCTAGATTACACTGATATGTTGGAACCTGTTAAAGGGTTCAGATATGTATTGATGTGTGTTGACGCATTTACAGGGTGGCCAGAAGCCATACCTGCAAGAAGAGAAGACAGCAAAACAGTGGTGAAGTTTCTGATTAACCATTACATCCCCAGACACGGTTTCCCAACAAAAATCAGATCAGACAATGGCACACATTTTAAAAACACAGATCTGCAGGCTGTGGAAAAAATGTTAGGCCTAAAACATGCTTTTGGAACCGTGTACCATCCCCAGTCTCAAGGGAAGGTCGAAAGGATGAACCAGAACATAAAACAAAAATTGGGCAAAATCTGTGCACAGACTAAATTGAACTGGGTGGACGCATTACCAATAGCCTTAATGACTGTGAGAACTTCTGTTAATAATGGAACTGGCTTTTCTCCCTATGAGTTAACTACAGGAAGACCCTTTCCGGGACCAACCGTATGCTCACTGACCAGTGAGGAGGACCATAAAATGGACCATAAGGTATACTTTGATGAGTTAAAAGCATTAGTGTCTAACTTTACTCAGCAGGTCCACCACAAACAGAGCCTAACAGAAAGACCAGAGGAACCTGGTCTCCCCACCGCGGAGTGGGTCTTGTTGAGGGTCATTAAAAGGAAGTGGCAGGAGCCCAGGTGGACGGGCCCCTATCAGGTTACAGAGCGAACGTCCCACGCAGTCCGCCTCAGAGAAAAGGGGGACGTTTGGTACCACTGGAGCCAGTGTGCGCCTGCCTCAGAGCCAGGAAGAGCGAGAGAGCTGGCAGAAACCATCTAAAGTCGTAAAACTGGACATTCATGTCTTGTAGACCAAAGCAGCCTGGTGAGAGTTGCGTGCGGGCCCTGAAGGACTTTGTTTGAGTGGGTCACTGGGTGCTGGAATAACCACATTTAGTACAGACACCTAGATACGACAAAAACACGACATCTTAGAGTCTCACACTTCACGAAGAAAACTCAGAGACATAGGAGGAACAGTCTCTGAGCACCCCAGGGTATGCCCTGAGTACTTGTGATTGTAACAATATTGTATGACATGTGTACTAACCATTTTTCTCTTATTTTTTAATTGTAGTCTTGATTTAGAGTGCATCCATTTATTTACTTAGCTTGAAAGTGATAAGTATATTCAGTTTGTAACGTTAAAAGAAATACCTATAATCAATTATAAGCAGTATATTAACAGAGTGTTATTTTGTATTCATTTTGTGTTAAAGGAACTGCTTGCCTGGCTGTCTGCTGAGGAAGTCGCTGTGCGAGACATCTTCATTTATTGAGTACAGTTTCTGTTTTAAGATCAAAATGCGGTGGCCACCAAAGCACGTTGTGATAGGGATAGGTGTTTTGTCATCCATCGTGTTGTCACTCATTTTCTCTTTTGAATATTTCTGCATCATTCCCGGTTTACCAGAGTGTGAGCAGACTGGTGAAACAGGCAGGGTGAGAAGGAGTGTGACACCACACACAGTCATGAAAGATGCGTATGGCCTTCCGGTGCTGAAAGTAGAGTATCCCAAAGACACCACCACTACCCTAAGCCTGCCAATCTGTGACATGTTTTATTGTACGGATTACTGTATTGCGAGTGCAGCCTTTTATATTTGTCCATGTCCCAATCCATCCAAATGTTTCTGGTGTCCTGAGTGGAATTATGTCACGTTGTATTCGGGATCATGGAAACCTGATATGTCTGGACATCTGACTAATTACAGAGATTGGTGGAGGGCACATGCCACCTTGGCAAAAAATAACAGACACTTGTTATTGTCCTTTGAGTATGTTCGAACTTGGAATAAGTTAACCAGCAGAAAGCGTGAGATGATCTACACCTTGGTGACGGAACCCATTTATGTGCTTGTAGCCGCGGATGTCACTGGCAAGGACCCTTTCCGGGTGTTACAACTTGCTCTTACAGAGTTGCCAGCCCAAGACCCTACTCCTCCTCCGACCCAGGAGTCATCGCTCCCAATGCCTATGCGAATTGATAGTGTTGACTATACCAGCTTAACCCCTGTGGATGTGATTGCTATGTCCACTGGCTATACTGACTCTAACATTTGGTTAGCTTGGCTCGCTGAGGCTGCTAGACAGGCTTCTTTGTCTGAATGTGTAGCTTGTGCTGCAGCTCGACCAAATTTGTACACCCAGCCAGCTCCATTACACCTAGAGGACGCTTGGGGATTTCATTGCATGTTAAGTTTGACTATGAGAAAATATACTAAGAATTGCACTACATTAGATCAGGTATTCCCAATTATTTCTAATATAACCAAATTAGGCTCGTTTGCTCCGGTAGAACGATTTGACTATTACTGTTTTAATTACACCTCAACTGCAAATAAAAAAGTTGCCTTAAGACAAATTCAGGATGAATGGTGTAATATCACGCAACAAAATGTCTCTGACAACACCCGTGTGGGTAAGGTGGCTCGCGCTGACCTGTATTATTATTATGGTGGTAGACGTTTACTGACACATATCCCTCAGGATTCTGTGGGATTGTGTGCATTAGTACGCTTAGCTGCATCGTTAACCTTGATTGGCCCTCGTTTGGAAGTTTTAAATGACACCTCCATCTCTCCCAGTAGGAAGAGACGTTCAACGCATAATTTTGACCCCACTGTGGGCTCTACTACATATATTGATGCCATAGGAATCCCTCGAGGAGTTCCTGATGAGCACAAATTAGTAGATCAGATTGCGACAGGTTTTGAAAATTTACCTGTTGTTTCAGCATATTTCCCAATTACACCAAATAAAAATGTTGACCGAATAAATTACATACATTACAATGTCATGCGTCTGTCCAACCTTACCAGAGATGCTGTTGAGGGCTTAGCGGAGCAACTAGCTCCGACTTCTCTGATGGCTGTGCAGAACAGAATGGCTCTTGATATGCTGTTAGCAGAGAAAGGAGGTTTGTGTAGCATGTTTGGTGACCTGTGTTGTAGTTTCATTCCTAATAACACTGCCCCTGATGGAAAAGTGACCCGTGCACTTGAAGGTTTGAGAACGTTGTCTGATGAGATGAAATCTCACTCTGGTGTAGATAATCCTCTTGATGAATGGCTCTTCAAAGTGTTTGGCCCCTGGAAGCAGATGATTGTGTCCATGTTGATGTCAATTGCAGTATTTGCAGCTATTTTAATCACATGTGGATGTTGTTGTATTCCCTGCCTGAGATCTCTGTCAGTACGTCTTATCACTTCCACTTTAGAGAGGCGTGACCCTGAAATAGCTCGTCAGCTCCTAATGCGCAGAGGTTATGAGCTTTCTGATTTTGAGATGCAACCATGCAGGCGCAAAGAAACATATTCTTACGCTTGATGTCGACCTCTTTAGATGAGGTCGAAAGGGGGAATTGTTGTGAAATAAAGATTGTGTTCTTTGTTGAATCTAACATTCCAATTCTTATTTTATTTTGAAATTGACCCACTTCCTGTTTTACTTTGAAAAGGCTCCCACAGATTGAAGTCGGTTCCTGTTTATAATGTAACACGAAGTTCCACACTTTTGATTGGATTGAAACTGGCCAATCCCATCACAGCAGACTCAGAGCGCGCTGAAAAGTTAGTTTTGCTGTGAAAAGGAACGCCCTTTTTCTTTAAACAAAGGATGTGCAGAGTTTCTCCTCGAGGTAGTGAGCAGATGGGGGAGAAGTGAAGAGACGTAGCAGCAGCAGCCAGTTTGGAGCAGAGAAAGACAACTTCAAGGTTGTATTGTACAGTTTAAAATGGATGCATCCAGTTTTTAATATGTTAAAATAACGACTGCATTTAACTAATCCACTGTTTATGCTTGTGAATCTGTGACTACTCTATGACTTCTGAGTTTCTTTACTTATTAAATATTCATAAACTTGAAG
>NC_056507.1:42945827-42946313 GCF_014905685.2 Nematolebias whitei
TGTGGATAAATACATCAAGTTCACACGAGAAGATGTAAAAAATGGCAAGTTGGCTTTCTTGGACTGTGAGGTCTCAGTCTCTGATAGAGGACATTTGCAAACCGAGGTGTACCGCAAACCCACCCACACAGACCAGTATTTGCAGTTTGACTCCCATCACCCTTTGGAGCACAAATTAGGAGTCATCAGGACTCTATATCACAGAGCAGACAACATCCCCACTAGCTCGGGAGCCAGGCAGAAGGAGAAATCCTACACAAAACAGGCTCTAGAGCAATGTGGATATCCTAACTGGGTCTTCCTGAAAGCAGAGAAGAAACCCAAACAGGACTCCAGTCAGCCATCAGGTGAAAAGGAGGAACCCAGACCCAGACCAGTGGTCATTCCGTATGTTGAGGGGGTATCAGAGAAACTGAGACGTTTATTTTCTAAACATAATGTCCCAGTGGCTTTTAAACCCCAAAATACATTACGGCAAAGACTGGT
>NC_056507.1:42946413-42952592 GCF_014905685.2 Nematolebias whitei
ACAAAATACATTACGGCAAAGACTGGTTCATCCCAAAGATCCAGTCCCCCGGCACAAACAGAGTAATATTGTGTATGCTGTTCAGTGTCAGGAGGGCTGTGATCAGTCTTACATCGGGGAAACTAAACAGCCACTGGCCAAAAGGATGGCCCAGCACAGAAGATCAACATCATCAGGCCAGGATTCTGCGGTCTACACTCATCTCCAGGCCAGCGGTCACTCTTTCAAGGATGAAGATGTTCACATCCTGGACAGAGAGGAACGATGGTTTGAGAGAGGAGTAAAGGAGGCCATCTTTGTGAAAAGAAATTGTCCATCATTAAACAGGGGTGGAGGCCTCCGGGTTCAACTGTCCCCCTCTTACAATGCTGTGATTGCTAGTATCACTCAGCCCTCTGTGAGTAGTAAACAGCCATCAGTGTGCTAATGATCCATTGTTAGGCTGATGGTCCTTCTTGAGCATGTGATCAGTTGGTTTTGGTTGTCAGCAGCAAAACTGGTTGATCCACCCTGAGAAGGTGCTATTTAAGAGACTGAGCTGAAAACAGCACCTCAGACTGAGGAAGTCTCTTGGATGAGAGACGAAACGTTTCTAGATTTTTTTGCTTTGTTTTGTTTTTGTTTTTTTTGAATGTCCAGAGGACCAGATTGAACTTTTTTGGATTTTTCTACCTGGATTATTGAGCATGCATCAGGATATTTCATGGCTTATTATTTCTCTGAAATTGAAAGTTTTGGTGTTTTGGCACCCATTTCCACATTTAGGACTCTTACATTTCTCACAATCTAACAGTTTTATTTAATGTACAGCCTGAACAACATTGTTGTATCTTTATAAAATGATGGGTTGTAGACACCACCTGCACTGCTTACACAAGACTGCTGCCTTGATGATGCTTCACTTTCAGAGCCCGAAGGCCTTTACTATCAGCACTCAGTCAGAGCTGCTGCATTAAGGTTGGTGACAAATGACCCCCAAGGTCATGGCAGATCAGAACGGCACATCACAAACCTTCAAAGTACAGAAGATCATCTCATTCAAGCCAGGGCATCAGCCTCATTCACCGCTATCGATTGTGAGATACTGTATTTGTGTGTGCTGATGTTGCAATTAGGAATTTCCCTGCTAGAGAGGTAAAGTGTTTTAAGTAATGGAGTAATGGAGTGGAATTCCAAGAAAGCATGATTACACATGTTAATTATTGGGGGAGAAACCAATCAAAATCACATTATTGTCTCATTATTGCTAGTGGCCAAAGGTGAAAATGTTTTTGTCTGTTTTTGTTTTTTGTAATCTTTGGATACACATGGACAATATATTAAGTTTTGGAATCATCTTGATGCAGCTGCTATGCAAACTTACCAAGTACAAATGCACAATGAACTTTAACAATTTTACATTTATTGAGTTAATATTTGGTGTGATAGTAGGTAATGGGTCAGTCTCAACTCATTCTCTGTGTCACGCTCAGCGGCCCCCGCTGTCCCCACATCTGTTCAAGCCTCTGCTCCTCATATCACATCCCCGTTTTAAGATCATTCACATTTTTTGCTGCTTCAGTTTTGAGTTCCCCTCTCATTCATTCAGCTCCTGTCACTCTGGCCACTCTCCCTCTGTCATTTCTAGCTGCCTGTCAATCACCCCCTGCAAAGCCTGCCTACCTGATTCTCCCTGATCACAGTAATAAGTGTTGATGCTCTACACCTGGTGCCAGCACTATATCAATCAACCTTTATTTATACAGGTAAATCCCATTGAGCCTCGAGGACTCATTTACAAGAGAGACCTGATTTCAACAAAGAAAGATGACAACAATGGACAACAGCAACAACAATAAGCAGTTATAAAAACTCATACTACAGTTTTTTTTTTTTTTTTTTTTTAACAAATAGGATGGCTAAAAGGAAAAAGGTAACAAAACAAAAAAAACAGCTAGATTCCAAGACAAATGTATAAAACTAAAAACAGGAACATGTCTGCATTGGTCCCTGCCAGGAGTCCAACAGATTCTTAAAGCCACTTAGAGAGGTCAAGGTCGAGAGCTTCAAATCTTTTTGTAAGATATTCCAGGAAACAGGAGCGGAGTAGGAGAAGGCCCTTTTGCCTAGTTCAGTCCTCACTGAGGGAACACTGCAGGTAATAATGTCCTGAGAGCGCACTCCGTAGCTGCACTCAGGCAGAGACATGTAGGAGGAGATGAATGAAGGCAGCAGACCAAGAAGTGATTTAAAGATGAAAATGTACCAGTGAGAGAGTCTGTGTGAAGTTAATGATGTCCAGTTAACCAATGAATACAGGGTGCAGTGGTGGGTACGATAATCACAGCCAGTTATGAATCTTAGTGCACCATGATAGACAGCATCCAACATCTGCAGGGTTCTTGTAGGAGCGTTCATGTAAATAATATCACCAAAATCAATTGAGGGAAGGAAAGTCACAGATACAAGGCGTTTTCCAGCATTCAGGGTTAGACAGGATTTGTTTCTGAAAAAGAAACCCAGTTTAACTTTCAGTTTCTTTACCAAGTTTTCCACATGGAGCTTAAAAGAAAGATGTGAGTCGACCAAGATACCCAAATATTTATAGGAATCAACAAACTCAATGGGGACACCTTTTGAGGATAAAATCGGAGGAAGAACTGCTGGGACCAACTTCCTATTTGAAAAAATCATCCCTTTGGTTTTTTCGGCATTTAGGACAAGTTTGAGGCGGAACAAATCAGTCTGGATGTAGTTAAATGCAGATTTCAAAAGCTGGAAAGCCTTAGCAACTGTTTTAGCTCGACAATAAACAACTGTGTCGTCAGCATAGAAATGTATGGATGCATTAGGGATGTTTTTACCTACATTATGAATGTAGATTGTAAAGAGGGTGGGTCCTAAGACTGAGCCTTGTGGTACACCATTGTTGACTGTTAAATAACTGGAGGAAGTACCATTATGTTGAACACATTGCCTCCGGTCTGAAAGATAGTTAGAGAACCAACCAATGGTGTGATCTGAGAAACCGATTTCTGAGAGTTTATGACACAAGATGTTATGATCCACAGTGTCAAAAGCTTTAGACAGGTCTAAGAAAAGTGCAGCACAATAATCTTTAGCATCCAGTGCTTCAACAACGTCATTAAGAACCTTCAGTGAAGTGGTTGTGCTGTGTTGTTTCCTGAAACCAGATTGATGTGGAGGTAAGATGTTAAATGAGTCCAGGTAATTTTTGATTTGAGAGTTTATCAGTTTTTCTAGAATCTTGGCTAAAATGCAGAGTTTAGAGATTGGTCGATAGTTGTTCAGTGAGGTGGGGTCACCTCCCTTCAGCAAAGGAAGAACAAAGGCCGTTTTCCAAGTGTCTGGGATGGAGTTTTGTCTTATGGAGAGATTGAAGATGTGGGTCACAGGGACTGTGATGATATGAGCAGCCAGCCTTAAGAAATAAGGTGGAAGTTCATCTGGACCTGCAGATTTTTTAGGATCAAGATCTTTTAACAGTTTATTGACCTCACTGACTGAGAATGGAGAAAAAGAGAAGGTGTGATTAACAGAGGATTGACTTGTAGGAGGGATTTGATTTGTAGAAGTTTGGTTATTAAGTGAAGTGGCTGATTTTCTGTTAGTAACTGTGTCAAATAAAGAACCAGAAGCAACAAAATGTTTGTTGAAACAGTTCAGGATCTCGTGCTTATTTGACACAGGAACAGAGTTAACGAGAAGTTGTGATGGGAGGTCAGATGATTGGGGGGTGCCTGAGAGAGATTTAATTGTTTTCCAGAATCTGTTAGGGTCATTTAGATTTTTGGAAGTCTGAGATAAGAAATAGTTGCGTTTTGCTGCTTTGACAGAAGTTGTACATTTATTTCTCATCTGTCGGAAACTCAACCAGTCAGTGTCTGAGCCAGATTTTCTCGCTGCAGCCCAAAGATGATCTCTCCTGTGCAGGAGGTCAGCTAGCTCTGGAGTAAACCAGGGGCTGTCTTGTCCCTTTATTCTGAACTGACGAAAAGGAGCATGTAAGTTCAGGAAATAAATGAAATTATTATGGAAATAGTTCCAAGCAGAGTTCACATCATCAGTTAACAGAATACGATGCCAGTCAAAGTGAGACAGATCCCAGAGGAATGACTGTTCACAGAAATGTTTCAGATCCCTTTTTTTAATTAATCTGGGCTTAGAAGGTGGAAGTTTACTATTTCTTAAAGCCGCTGTCACACAATGATCACTCAAAAGATCAGCGAATACACCTGTACCAGGGAATTTGTGAGGCATATTAGTTAGAAACAGGTCTAAGATAGAGGAATTGTCAGGGTGGCTTTTATTTAATCTGGTGGGGGAGTCGATCAGTTGGGATAAATTAAAAGACAAGCAACATTCCTTGAATTTGTCACAGAGGGGGGTCGACTTACACCAATCAATGTTGAGATCTCCAGCTAAAAAGACCTCTGTGAATTTTAAATTACCAAGGAATTCCTTAATGGCATTTAATGCCTCAGGTGAAGCTGAGGGGGGGCGGTAGCAGCAGACTACAGTTAAAACCTGGCCTCCATTCAAGGTGATGTTTACAGATAAGGCTTCAAACTGATTTGGAATTGTTTTGGAAGTCACAAGACTTGAAACTAGGGTATCTCTAATGTAAATAATGACTCCACCCCCCCTTTTTTGACGATCACAGCGGTAGATGTTAAATCCATTGATTGCCACGTCATTATTCATTACAGATTTGTTGAGCCAGGACTCAGAAATAAAGATAACATCAGCCCCAGAAGAACTGACCGGGATTTTCACAGCATCAAGTTTTTTCAGAAGGCTACGAGCGTTTACATGCAGAAAATGAAGCCCAGAGGCATTTTTAAAGTCATTTGGTGTGCTGTAATTAATGGGGGGTCCAGGGTTGGGTTGAATTCCTGAGAGCAGTAACAACATTATTATCAGACATTTTCTTGAGTTTTTTGTGACTGATGTGTAATTACAGGAGTTAACAGTGTGTCAATTATCCCCCATAATTGAACCATGAGAAACATTAATGAAGACGTGATCATTCAGAACCCAAAAACAGTGAAAGTTGCAGTGATGGACAGATTCAGGTGTATTAACAAGATTCAGTGACTCCAGATAATCTGAGAACTGAAAATAGTGACAGTAATATGAATGAAGCAGAAAAGATTCTGACCATAAAATGTCACAGTTCAAATGGGCAAACAAACCCGACGAGGTGGCCCAACTGCAGTTTGAGTCAGGCTGAGGGGGGCTCCGGCCCCCCTGTGAAGAAGGATGGATGGATGCTCCCATGAGAAACAGAAGCTGGGTCCAGAATCAACAGGCCGAAACAGAAACAGAAAATTCGCAGCAAATAGCAGAGCGAGCTGTCAGAAAATCCTCCTGAAGTGAAAGGCATGATCCAAGTTCGTTTCAGGTCAACAGGGGCCAACAGTGTGATCCGGAATAAAATTAATTATTAGCCAGGTGAGTTTGGATGGAGGCCTGCAGCAGCTCCGATACAAACTCCGAACTTCACTCGAGCACCACGCAGCCCTGCTCCTCCACGCTGCTCCTCCACGCTGCTCCTCCGCTTCTCAGCACCTGACAGCACGGGACACCCCCGGTGAAAAACGAGACTGACCGGAGAGGCTGAGGCTGAAGTCGGCAACTGGTCCGGTCCGCTTCTGGTCCAGTTCGGCTCCGGCGCTCCAAGCACGAGAGACGAAGAGGCTGAAGATATCCCTGGCCCGGTTTTGCTCCGGTTTGGCGGCCCAGTCTGGCAGCGCGGTTCTGCTCCGGTCCGGCGGCCCAGTCCGGCGGCCCAGTCCGGCGGCGCGGTTCTGCTCCGGTCCGGCAGCCCAGCGGCGCGGTTCTGCTCCGGTCCGGCGGCGCTTCAAAGCACCGGAGCGTCTCCTCCAGGTGAACACAACGACTCCACGGAGGTGGATCGTCTTTCAGTAAAAGTAACGGGCTGCTCACTGAAGCTGAGACCGGCTCTGTAGAAGACGAATTTCCCCACAGCCACCTCGGTTTGGTTCTGGTCCAATTCGAGGGTCACAGGTACACTTCCCTCACACCTATGGAAACACCACGAGGGCCAGTCCAGCTGAAAACCAGTGAAATACCACCCGGCGATATTTGTCGGAACCAGGTAGAACCACAAAGGTCCAGATAAGAGTTCGTTGAGGTCCAGAGAGAGAGAGAAAAAA
>NC_056507.1:42952692-42953572 GCF_014905685.2 Nematolebias whitei
ACCTTTGGCAGTTCCTGATGGAGCTGAGTCATTGGCCACCTGGATAAGGGTACTTGTTTATTTAGCTTTCTGTAGTCTATGGTAAGTCTCCACTTACCATTTGGTTTTAAAACTGGCCATAAAGGCGCAGAGTAGGTGCTATTACATTGTCTGATTATACCTTTGACCAAAAGGTCATCAATGATCTCCTGGACAGGCTGATGTGCTGCCAGAGGGATCTTGTATTGTCTGACAAATGTTGGCGGTGCGTTGGGTGGGGTTGGGATTCTCACTGTGTGGAGTGAGGTCAACCCACAATCTGTTGAGTCAGTTGAAAATGACTTTTCATATTTTAAAAGAACTTGGCGAAGTTTGTCTCTTTCTTCATCAGATGTCAGAGCGTCGGCTTGGGCGACCACCTGTTCAATCTGTGATGAGACCGATAAGGGTTCTTGCTCTTTGGAGAGCTCCAACGAATCCCTTTCTGAGGCGTCAGACCTGTCTATGGGTAAGACACCATAGGTTTGAGGTCCTTGGTCGACGTCATCGGTTGAGAAAAGAGCTATGGCCTGTGTTGGTTTTGTGAACCATACTGGCCCAGCTTCTTGACTCGGTACCAGGTTATCTGGGAGTCCTCCCAGAAATGGAATGCCTAGTTCAAAATCATGAAAATCAGTGGAAATCAACCATCCTAGCATAGTTTTTTTCGGGATTATCACCTCATCCGTGCCTGTGTTACACACAGCAACAGATGTGGTCCTGGAGTCAAGGCTCACTTGGTTCGTGGCTTCCACGGACAGTCCCAAGTTGAAAAACGCAGGAGAAGGTTGAAAATATGCCTGTTTATGGCTAATTGTAAGGAACTCTCGTGAGGGTTTGGACCAAGATCACAACACAACAG
>NC_056507.1:42953582-42961589 GCF_014905685.2 Nematolebias whitei
TGAACAGAGTGATAAAGATCTAAATACAAGGACGTGATTCATGACAGCTAATAGCTTGTCCAGCTATGATGTGGATTCGCACCATTAGGTTAATCACCTGAGGTGGTACTGTTGTGGTTTGGTTGCTAGCAACCTGGCAGGCCTCTGGAATGGTCTGCCCAGCCTTAAGGTTTGCTGTGTCTAGCACAGGAGGATCCTTTGTGGCTGGTTTTAGGGACCACAGCACCTTGTTGATGGTGTCCACGTGGACACCCAACCTTACCAAAATGTCAGAGCCTATGTAGGTTGCATGTGGTAAGTTTTGGATCACGAGAAACGGGTGAACCAGTTCTCGTTGGTTCCAGTTCAGTTTTAGGTTAATGACTCCTTCAGCGGTCATTACCTGTGAACTATTGGGAACTAATGGAAAGCGGAAAGCTTTTTAAATTAGTTCTAGACCAACGTGTTTGTGAACCAAGTTTTCATAGAAAGCTCGGTTAATTGCTGATTTATCTGTCCACAGAGACAGAACAGCATCGTTGGTGTGGGATCCTTGGATCTCTACACCTTTAACTACCAGTGGTAGGTAGTGTTTGGTGGACTCTGACTGCTCCAGCTCACAGAGGAGGCTGTCTTGTTGGGTCAGAGTTTGGACCACCGGGTGGGTCTCTTTGGTTTCACATGATTTCAGAGGAGTACTCACCGGGCTCGTGTCCTCGGCTGAGGAGTCCTTTGCGCCCTCTGCGGTACCTGCTGTTAGGCAGTTTGTGTTACACTCCAGAGGCATTTGTATTGGCAGTGGTTTGCTCACCTTGGCCCACATCGTTTGATCACCATAATCTATAATCGCGTCGAAGCGATTTATAAAATCCTGGCCAACCAAAAATGGGAATGAGTCAACACGAGACACGTGTACTGGGTGGTATAGTGTCATTCTGCCAACCTGCATGTGAACCATTGCTATAGCTATCAGGGTTGTCCTCTTCTCTGAGAGACCCTGCATTTCTATAGCACATTCTGTGAGAGGTATTATCCTGTTAACACCGGCAGTGGCTGTCCTCAGCTCCTCGAACAGTTTAGCTGACATAATTGTTATGTCTGCCCCACCGTCCAGAAGTGCTTCGTGTGTGAGGACTCCTTCGAGTGTTACTGACAGGTACGCCTTCTTGGCGACCCCCCTTCTGATAAAGTTACACAGAAACCTCTTAGGTTTTTTCTGACGTTTCTTCACACGTTCAGCCTTGTCTGTGTAATCTTTGTTTGTCTGAACCGTCAGCACAGCAGTAGCTGTTTCTGAGTGTTCAGCTTGCGATGACTCGTCATCGTTTGTGTATGTGTTTACCCCCCCTTCTTCCGATGAGGGGTTGTTGGAGGCAACAACAACAATGTCTTGGTGTGTTCCACGGACATCTGTAATGTTGTCATTCGCGCCCTCAGATGTAGTAGTGATTACATCACTGCATAGTGCTCCAGGTTGGTTTCCCGTGTCAGTGTGTTTCAAAGTTTCTAAAAACCTGCGTAGTTTCTCTGTCTCTTCCGAGCTCAGAGGTGTAGGGCCTTGTTTCTGGAACCTTTGTGATTTGTTCGCCTCGGTTCGTTTCGTCCGAGGTGGGGGACGGTTAGGTACGTCTTTTGGGGGTTCCTTTTCGGACTTCCCCTGATAATACGGGTCCTCTTGGTTGCCATATCTTTGCGTCCTACGCACACCCCATTTACGATAATCACGTTCATCCTCTGAAAGAGGAGCTTTTATGTCCCAGCGTGTACCTTCATGACGCGGTTTGTTAGTTTGAAAAGACTGCTTTTTCTCGCCTTTTTTAGGAGGAGGAGGCGATGCACGCCGTCCTTCCAATTCTAGCGAGTGGGGTTTAACCTTTACACTAGGAAACACCTCTATGGGCGTCTTAGCATGAGAACATGCCTCAAACACATTCACAGCACACTGTTTAATCTCATTGATGGATTTTTCTCTGAAATTTGCCATCATTTGTACTGACGTTTTAAAGTCAGTGTGGAGATTTTTGCTGAAAACAAATTTAAAACCTTCTTCTTCCTCCATTCCGGTTTCATTTCTGTAACCAAAATAAGCTTGGAAGATTCTTTTGTAATAAACCTTTGGATGTTCATGCTTGCCTTGCGTGACCTTGTCTGCGGCTGGGAAACCAGCAGGTCCCGTGCAGGGGTCGTACTCCCTGATCAAAGCTTCACACAGAAGGTTGTAATCCTTTCTCGTTGCATCAGGTTGACGCTCGATGAAGGTGAACACCTCCCTGTCCGAAGTGAGCCTTATCAGACTGATTTTATCTTCAACCGTAGCATTAGGATAACCACTCAGTCTGAAATCAAGGTCTTTGAGATACGCTTTTGTTCCAGTTGAACCCATTGGACCAGGTACAAAGCGTTGAACATGTTTTGAGAGTTTTTAAAGATCATCTATTGAAAGAGGAAGTTTCAATGGTCTCTCTTGCCTGCTTGGTAGGGGAGACCTGTTCAGGTCTGTCCCTACTACTTTAGATAAGGGTGGAGGTGTGTGTGATGTAAGGAGATTTTCGTCATTAAAACTGTCAAAATGCACTATTTTCTGTTACAAATGTGACGAATAAACTCTCAAAAGCTTACTGAGACGGCGCTCAGTTCAAAAAACATCTCTCCAACCATTTAAAACAACTCGTTCTAACTTATCAGAACCGAGCGAGCGAACCGGGTCTGAGCCGAACCCCCTTCTTTTTAAACAGAATCCACGTTTCTCACAGCTTATTAGCTCTGTCACATAACAGATGTACATTTCAGCTTTAAAATGAAACACATTGACATTATTTCAGCTTTCAAAACACCACAACTGTAAACTTTTTCTGAACACCACAGCTGCAAAACGCTGCGTTTCACACAGCAATCTGCACTTTTAAGCTAATTTCAGTTAAGATCAGATATGCCAACATGATAAATTCAATTGTTACACGAATAACAGTCCATTTATGATACCATACGAGGCCACCAGATGTAAATGAACATATATCTGTTGATATTATTCATAAATTAAACGGATTCTTTCATTTTTCTGGACTGAGTAATATCGTGCATTGAATAATTAAATGTGACGTGAGACGTTAATTTTCTTTGACCCATCAAAATGAATGCGGTCATTTATTAACAGAATCAAAGTTTAACATCAAACATTTACATTAATTTGGCAAATTGATTACAATAACACATAGCTTAATTAGCTAGCTTTACAATTAGAAACCATACGGCCATGATTTCCACTTGCAGCTTTTAAACCAACAGACATTTCTGAAAATATCTGGATGATTACTGGCAGATAGTAGAGTTTTAAAGATGGGAAATGAAGGAGTTTAAATGGAGAGAGAAAGATGGATGAGGGAATATGTGTCTGTATAAGATGTAGGTCTGTAGACCAGAACGACAACACGCTCTTTTGGACGCAGCTTAACCCACGGTACACTTTGGTTGAGATCGACTCTTTTACCTTTGCAGATGATAGTTTCGGCGTCGGTGTAGAGTTTCCTTTCAACTCTTTCCAGCGTCTCCGTAAGAACAGCTAAAACCTCAGGAGTCGTGAGATCATCCCAGAACAGACTTCTTCATTGTTCCTCTGAACTTCTCTCGTTCAGGGACTTCTCGTTCGAGGTCCTCCCTGGAACGTTGTTCAGCTTAGTTCCCGTTGTTCTCCAGCATTCTGCATTCTGCTTGGAACTAGGAAGTGTTGACCCTTTTAAAGAGTTCAGTTCAGGTTCCTCTGAGAACTTCCTGATTGGTCGAAACGAACCAACAGGGTGTGGTCTTAGTGATGTAAGAGGTTATTAAAAGTCAAGGAGAAAGATTAGGTTGTTTAAGAACAGACAGAAAGATGTTTTGAAGAACCGAGACTTTTAGGTGCCAGTCCTCTTTTATCTTTCTGAAAAAGTTAAACATGACATTTCTTTCCAGTAAACATGTAGTTGACCGAAACTTGACTTTTGACCGACTTACAACTTGCTCATTTCAGACAGAAGATCAAGAAAATGAATAATTACTCTGTAACAGACATTAACTAGATTTCTACTTTGAATGAGGATTAAAAATCATTTATACTGTTTCACAGTTGATTTAAAATGAGTAGTTCACTTCAACATTTAAAATGGTTTGAACTAAACACACTTTTGATTATCAAGACATTGTAAAATAGTAATGATAATAAAAAGAGAGTGTTCTTTCAATTGATCAGTGCAGGACACACTTAGAAAGTCTCTGGATGAACTTAATTTTGTGTTTCTGGACTCAAATCAATGAAGTAACAGTTCTTGTCCCAGGAAGGCTCTAAGGGCCAGATTTGACCTGAGGCTTAGTTCACTACAGTGGTTTGAGTATTCTCCTATTAATCAAGTGGAATGGATTTGTTCATGAAGAAAGAGAAATTGTGCCGCCTGAACTAATGTTTCATAGTAAAAGTAGGGGGGTCCAAATGAACGTTTTTGGAATGTGGGGGGACTTGTCCCCTTCACATATAATGGTTGCGACGCCTATGCATTAGGAGGTACACCTGCACTTAAATCTGGACCTGCCATTCTGTGTTCCTTTGTCTCTCCTTCCTGTTCTCTCAAACCCAGCCGGTCAAAGCAGATGGCCGCTTGTCCTGAGCTTGGTTCTGCTCGAGGTTTCTTCCTTTTAAAAGGGAGTTTTTCTTTCCACTGTTGCCACTGTGCTTGCTCAGGATGCAGGACTGTAACAAAGTGAAGATTCAATGAGTCTGCTGGATTCCTTAGATAAATAACTAGTAAAGTTCTCCATCCATCTATTGGCTTTTGTATGTAAATGTGTTGGTCATAAAATTTGAATATCATGAAAAAGTTGATTTATTTCAGTAATTCCATTCAAAAAATGAAACTTGTATATTATATTCATTCATTACACACAGACTGATGTCTTTCAAATGTTTATTTATTTTAATGTTGATGATTATAACTGACAACTAATGAAAACCCCAAATTCAGTATCTTAGAAAATTAGAATATTACTTAAGACCAATAAACTAAATTTTGTTTTTAGAAATGTTGGCCAACTGAAAAAAGTATGAACATGAAAAGTATGAGCATGTACAGCATTGATACTTAGTTGGGGCTTCTTTTGCCAGGATTATTGCATCAATGCGGCGTGGCATAGAGTCAATCAGTCTGTGGCACTACTCAGGGGGTATGAGAGCCCAGGTTGCTCTGATAGTGGCCTTCAGCTCGTCTGAATTGTTGGGTCTGGCATATCACATCTTCCTCTTCCAATACCACATAGATTCTCTATGGGGTTAAGTTCAGGTGAGTTTGCTGGACAATTAAGGACAGCGATACCATGGTCCTTAAACCAGGTACTGGTAGCTTTGGCATTGTGTGCAGGTGCCAATTCCTGTTGGAAAATGAAATCCGCATCTCCATAAAGTTGGTTAGCAGCAGGAAGCGTGAAGTGATGTAAAACTTCCTGGTAGATGACTGTGTTGACCTTGGACCTCTGAAAACACAGTGGATCAACACCAGCAGATGACATGGCACCCAAAACCATCACTGACTGTGGGAACTTGACACTGGACCTCAAGCAACATGGATTCTGTGCCTCCCCTCTCTTCCTCCAGACTCTGGGACCTTGATTTCCAAAGGAAATGCAAAATGTACTTAATTAATTCAATTCAGTTTATTTATATAGTGCCAAATCACAACAAAGTTGTCTCAGGGCACTTTACAGAAACATTCACATACATAAAAGCCAATTAGTAAAGTTCTCTATCTAAGGAATCCAGCAGACAAGTTGAATCAGAGAACATAAATTTGGACATGTCATCTGATGGTGTTGGACCACTGTGTTTTCTGAGGTCCAAGGTCCATGCAGCCGTCTCCTAAGAAGTTTTACAGCACTTCATGCTTCCTGCTGCTGATCAACTTTATGGAGATGCAGATGTAATTTTCCAACAGGACTTGGCACCTGCACACAGTGCCAAAGCTACCAGTACCTGGTTTAAGGACAATGGTATCCCTGTTATTAATTGTTCTTAATAGTCCAGCAAACTCGCCTGACCTTAACCCCATAGAAAATCTATGGGGTATTGTGTAAAGGAAGATGCAACAAACCAGATTCAACAATTCAGAAGAGCTGAAGGCCACTATCAGAGCAACCTTGGCTCTCATAACACCTGAGCAGTGCCACAGACTGATTGACACCATGCCACACCGCATTACTGGAGTAATCCAGGCAAAAGGAGTCCCAACTAAGTATTGAGTGCTGTTCATGCTCATACTTGTCATGTTCATATTTTCAGTTGGCCAACATTTCTAAAAATCCTTTTTTTAATTGGTCTTAAGTAATATTCTAATTTTTTGAGATACTGAGTTTGGGTTTTCATTAGTTGTCAGTTAGAATCATCAGTGTTAAAAGAAATAAACATTTGAAATATATCAGTCTGTGTGTAATGAATGAATATAATATACAAGTTTCATTTTTTGAATGGTATTACTGAAATAAACCAACGTTTTCTTGATGTTCTAATTTTATGACCAGCACCTGTATGTGAGTGTTTTTGTTCAGTGCCCTGAGACAACTTCTGTTGTGATGTGGCACTATAAAGATAAAGTGGATTGAAATTAAAATAAAGAGGAATATTTATTTATCAAAACAAAAAGGCTGATGTGGCAGGAAAACATACATTGAAAACAGGAACAGGGTATTCAAAGGAGACACGGAGAAAACTAGAGCATGAACGCGTCAGGAGGACAATCCGTGGACAGTGAAGAAACAAATGGACACAGAACTCATAGGGACACTTACAAGAGAAAAATCCTGAACACCTGGGACAGGACAATGAGGAACAGGTGATTGAGGCAAGAACTGGTGCTGATTACATGGGGGAAGAAACACTGAGGAAGATAGGAAAACGTACAAACAGTAAACACAAAAATCTAAAGAATTAACACAACGAAACACAGATCCTCTAAAAAAAAAAAAAAAAAAAAAAATTACCGGCATCCTACACACACTGATGAAGATTTTTCAATTTATTTTTTTCAAAGTTTGATTTTTTTTTGTTTGTTTGTTTGCTTGCTTGTTTACATGAATCCAACAAACAAAAGCCTTCTTTGTTTTTTACTTGCTTGATTGTTGTGGTTCTGGTGTAAACCTGATCATCTAGTTATGTTGGAAAATTACTTAAGCCCATTTTTTTTATTTATAATTTTTGTTATTTCCCTTGGTGTGGACATCCCTTTATTCCTTGGCAGTAGCTGATATCATGCTGTGGTCTGTTGTGAGTTTGTGCAGCATAAAGGTGTCATACAGCAAAACCTCAAACTGACTCCACTGTCCTCTTATACACTCAATGCCTTATGGAAATGACCCTAACCAGACTTTAAAAAAATAAAATATCTTAGCCTAAATATCTTCCTATGAGTTGGTGAGAGATAAAACAAAACTTGGTGGTGGGTTCATCTCATGCTGTGAGGCCATGTAGTGCAGGCATTCCACGGTGATGCAGAAAGATGTGGTGGAAGGCTCAGTCATCATGACCACAAGGAACTGAACCCACATGATCATTGTTTGTTTTTGAAACACAGGGAATGTTGAAGTAATGGCTTAACCTTTATCTTAAAAAATCAGTAGTACGTGATTTAAAGTTTAACTGGAACGTGGGCATCCATATGGAGTTGGGTGCCTGTATAAAGTTACATGCTTTGCACGTCACAGAGGAAATTGCAAGATTATGCCTTAGGCCTGGCAAGTAGTAATTACTAAAGAAGTGGCCTATAATCTGTGGTTGAACCATGATGTGTGTGAGTATTACTGCGAGTACCCGCTTCGGCTTCGGATGTTATCATCCATTCAATGGCCGTTATTACTTGTTATCATCCCCATACGTAGTGTTAAGACTGCCCTTCCTCTACCTCCTAGTAGGTTTAAAGGTATGTTCTTATCGCTGATAATACAGTCAAGTTGTTGGGTTGTTGAGTCAAGGGTCTGTGGGTTACATTTTATACGGGTCTGGGGTTTAGATTTAGG
>NC_056507.1:42961689-42962932 GCF_014905685.2 Nematolebias whitei
AGGGTCTGTGGGTTACATTTTATACGGGTCTGGGGTTTAGATTTAGGGTCAGGGTTAGGTTAAGGCTCAAGGGTAAGGGGGGGTTAAGTTTAGGGTCAGTGCTATGGGTCAGCTGTAAGGTTAGGTTTAGGAAAAGGGTTACATAAAGCAAACTAAAATACACTTCCGGTTTTAACCGTGAGCCGCAATGCAAATTATCACTGATAAAAACATAACTTTAAAACTACTAGGAGGTAGGAGGGAATAGTCTTAACGCTATAGGGATGATATCAACTAATAATGTCCATTTAATGGACTGATAACATCCAAAGCTGCTGCTGGGATGGCATCTTTGCACATATTTTTGCATATATTTTTAAAAGCTTGTTTTGGGCCAGATAAATGTAAATAACGTGCATGTTACACCTCACCTTGGACACTAAAACCATTTTAGAATTGAAGGTGGTAATATGAGTGCAATTAATGTGTGATGAATGACACAAAACAAAAAAAAACAACTAAAACAAGTATTCCTTGATGAAATGCATATCACCTGATGCCTTAAATGCCAAATTTCAAAGAAAAGTTTAGTCCAATATAATAGCCCTCCAAGGTTTACTCCAAAGTGTTTTGCATTGTAATTGTACATCCAATGATTATATTTATGCATTTTTATTAAACCTGACTCAGTGGTTCACAAAACAGTTCATTGAAAGAAAGAAAAAGAAATAGAGGGCTATGTGTTGTCATCATTGTACAAAGTATGTTTGTGTACAATGATGAAATTTGTGCTCTGCATTTAACCCATTACATGCGAGATACACCCAGATGGAGCAGTAGGCAGCTATATAAGTGTCCGGGGAGCAGTTAGGGATTGTATATCTTGTTAAAGGACACCATGACATGTGGGCATGGCAGGGAGTTGAACCTGTGACATTCTGGTCCCAAGCTGGCTGCCCTACCCCTACACCACAGCTGCCCAGACAAAAGCCAACCAGGGTTGACTTAAAGAGGTATATCCTGATGCATGCTCTGTCATGCAGGCAAATAAATCACAAAAAAGTTAAGTCAGATCATCTGAACAGATTCTTCTGGGTCAATCAAGAACTATTATCTAGCCTGAAGAGCTGCTATCTGTTCACATGACCTGACTTAACTTTTTGGTGACTGCAACAGGTAATGACAAATATCCTGATGCATGCTCAATAATCCAGGTAGAAAAATCCAAAAAAGTTCAATCTGGTCCTCTGGACATTCAAAAAAA
>NC_056507.1:42963032-42965654 GCF_014905685.2 Nematolebias whitei
TGTGAATAGTAAACAGCCATCAGTGTGCTAATGATCCATTGTTAGGCTGATGACCCTTCTTGAGCATGTGATCAGCTGGTTTTGGTTGTCAGCAGCAAACTGGTTGATCCACTCTGCGAAGGTGCTATTTAAGAGACTGAGCAGAATGCAGCACCTCAGACTGAGGAAGTCTCTTGGATGAGAGACGAAACATTTCTATATTTTTTTGCTCTGTTTTGTTTTTTGTTTTTTTGAATGTCCAGAGGACCAGAATGAACTTTTTTGGAGGTAATGACAAAGTTTTAAACAAAGACAACATGTGAATAAATCAGAATCAGAATCACAATAAGCTTTATTACCTGTATTAGCTGTGGCTGAGTGGTTAGAGCAGTTGTCCTCCAATGCAAGATTTGGGGGTTCGAATCCATCAGCAGTCACATGCCGAAGCGTCCCTGGGCAAGACACTGAACCCCTCACTGCCTCCAATGTGTATCTCATCATTGTATGAATGTGATAAAGCATTGATTAGTCTCTTCAGAATGATTTGTTCAATTAGCTTTGCAGAGATATAATATAGTGCTGTATGAATGGGTAAATGAAGACACAGATTGTAGTGTAAAGCGCTTTGAGTATCTCAATAAGATAGAAAGGCACTATATAAGTACAGTCCATTTACCAATGTCATTGTACCGGAATACAGTAAGATTATATCCTGATACATGCTCAATAATCCAGGTAGAAAAATCCAAAAAAGTTCATGGCTTATTCCAAAAAAGTTCAATCTGGTCCTCTGGACATTCAAAAAAACCAAAAACAAAACAAAGCAAAAAAATCTAGAAACGTTTCGTCTCTCATCCAAGAGACTTCCTCAGTCTGAGGTGCTGTTTTCAGCTCAGTCTCTTAAATAGCACTGAACTATGGAATGGAACTGAAATCATCGGTCAGCGCGCACCGGGCAAGCAAGATCCTTCAGAAGGCACAAACCCAGCTGCTGAATGAACGGGTGAGACAGACCAATTTTACTATTGAGGCCTTGAATGCCAAAGAAGAGCACATTAAACAGAAACTAACTATGTGTCTAGATCAGACCACACTTCAGCAAGTGTTGGACTGTACAGATCAGGCATGCTTAGCACAGCATGTCAAGTCCAAGACTCGGCAACAAAATAAGTTTAACTTACTAATAACTCATCAACACCATCACTATTCCAATAACAACACATTCAGTGTAGGACAACACGCCAGTAGTCAATTACATGCCAGGGAGACAGAAAAGTGGGTGAAGAATTTATCTGACAGACAGCTCACCCAGCCGGAGACAGAGATTCTTGCCAGGGGACTGAACTTTGCGGTTGCACCAAGTACAATTCCTCTGGTGGAGATGATCACAGCCACAGAATCAGCCATCCGCAACAACAAAATGAAAGAGGGTGAAGCAGAACAGCTCAGAATCAAAGTTTCATCCTGCCTCAGCAATGCCAAACCACCACCTTCCAACATCAGTAGAGAGGAGAGGGATGCACTCACCACTCTTAGCAAGGACAAAAACATCATCATTCTCCCAGCAGACAAAGGAAGGTGCACAGTGATTTTGAACCAGAAAGACTATCATGAGAAAGTTATGACACTCCTTAGTGACTTAACCACTTATGAACCTCTGAAAAGAGATCCAGGAAGTGGTTACAAGAAGAAGTTAATAGATTGCCTGAAAAATTTGGAGCAGGACAAGGCTATTGACCGTTTTCTGTACCACAGACTGTACCCAGGGGAGGCCACACCTAGTCTGTATGGTTAACCTAAAATCCACAAACAAGGTGTACCTTTAAGACCAATCGTTAGCATGATTAACTCTGTCACTTACAATGTTTCCAAATATCTGGCGTCTGTACTCATCCCTTTAGTTGGCAGCTCAGAACACCACATACAGAACACCATGGACTTTGTGGACAAGGTGAGGGATGTCATCATGGAGACTGATGAAACAATGGTCTCTTTTGATGTCACATCACCCTTTACGTGCATTCCTGTTGATGATGCAGTAGAGGTGGTCAGTTTCAGATTAAAATCTGACACCACGCTGAGCAGCAGGACCACGCTTTCCACAGAACAACTGTGTCAACTCTTGAAACTGTGCCTGCAGTCAACCTACTTCACATATGGGGAGCAATATTATAGGCAGAAACATGGGTGTGCTATGGGGTCTCCAGTTTCTCCTATTGTTGCCAACTTGTACATGGAGGAGGTAGAAAAGAGAGCCTTGACGTCCTTTTCAGGGACACCACCAAGTCATTGGTTCAGGTATGTTGACGACACCTGGGTTAAAATTAAATCTCAGGAAGTCCAACATTTTACTGACCACATCAACTCTGTGGATAAATACATCAAGTTCACACGAGAAGATGTAAAAAATGGCAAGTTGGCTTTCTTGGACTGTGAGGTCTCAGTCTCTGATAGAGGACATTTGCAAACCGAGGTGTACCGCAAACCCACCCACACAGACCAGTATTTGCAGTTTGACTCCCATCACCCTTTGGAGCACAAATTAGGAGTCATCAGGACTCTATATCACAGAGCAGACAACATCCCCACTAGCTCGGGAGCCAGGCAGAAGGAGAAATCCTACACAAAACAGGCTCTAGAGCA
>NC_056507.1:42965754-42984617 GCF_014905685.2 Nematolebias whitei
TTTTTGGACCATCCCTGTGCGCGCCGAAGACCAACACAAACTAGCTTTCACTTTTGGCAGCCGACAATACACCTTTACCAGGTGTCCCTTTGGCTACGCTAACTCACCTGCAGAGTTCAACATCTTTTTGAACAAAGCATGTCCAGACGCCCACGAGCGTGGGACACTGATCTACGTGGACGACATCCTTTTGAGGCAGCCAACACTGGACTCTCATTTGGCTGAGATCGACCACGTCCTAAATCAGCTAACAACTGCTGGTGCTAAAATCTCACTGTCAAAGTGCCAGTGGTGCAGAACCAAGGTGGACTACGTTGGCCTCCTAGTAGGTCCAGATGGAGTACAACCACAATTGATTCGCACCCAAGGCCTAGAAAACCTCAAAGTCCCAACCAATCTCAAAGAACTACAGAGTTTTCTGGGAGTGTGTAATTACTCTCGCCAGTTCATAGAGCATTATGCGGATCTCGCAAAACCACTGACTGAACTCTTAAAGAAAGACGTTCCTTTTGTCTGGACTGATACACAGCAGCAGGCAATGAACGCTCTTAAAGACAGGCTCAAGTTAGTCCCATGTTTAGTCTACCCAGACTACAACAAAGAGTTCTACTTGGAAGTGGGCTTCTCAACTCACTGCATGAGTGCAGGTCTGTACCAAATACACGACAAAGACAAGCGTGTTGTGGCCTACGCCAGCAAAACAATGGCAGGCCCTGAATTAAGGTATTCAGACTGTGAGAAGGCTCTATTGACCACTGTGTGGGCAGTGAAACATTTCTCCTGCTATATTGGTGGACAGAGGATTATTGTTGAGACACAACACCAGCCAGTAACGTTTCTAAACAGCCAACACATCAGAGATGGTGTGGTGACAAACTCACGTGTAGCCACATGGCTTATGGCACTTCAAAGTTTTAACCTAGACATCCGCTACGGTCAAAATAAGAAGTCACACTTGGGCACTGATTTGGCAATCTGCCAAGAATGTACACAGGATGTACCAGCCACCCAACAGCCGGTTGTGAGTAAACCCTCAGCTGCTGAGGACCCAAATCACCACTTCTTTGATAGCAATATCTTTAAAGATATGGCGACAATGTACGTGGATGGATGCTCATTCCACCATGAGACAATCTGCAAAGCAGGTGTTGGAGGAGTACTCCTCCAGGACCAAGAACAGGTCACATTTGGCTATAAATTACGCTCTCAGTCTTCTCAGTACACTGAGATAGCAGCAATCCTAATAGCCCTACGGATGGCGGTGGAACGCTCCATCCAGACGCTAGTCATCTGCACTGACTCTAACTATGCTCGACTTAGTTTCTTGTGTCATCTCGCTCTGTGGAAACAGAACGGTTTTCTCACAAGCAACAAAAAGGTGGTCAAACACGAAGAGCTTTTCATGACATGTGATCACTTAGTGACATCACATGATCTACAGATCTTCTGGAAGAAAGTTCCAGGACACTCCAGAGTCCCAGGCGATGACAAGCACTACAATGACCTTGCAGACTCCCTAGCCAAGGAAGGAGCCGTTGACGGACCCACGTGGTCCTTTGACCCCTCCTGGCTACTCAACACTCAGTTGTCACAATCTACAACTGAGGTAATGGCAGTCACACGTGCACAAGCTGCAGCTAAACCTGCTGATAACACAGTTTCTGTACGCCCAATGCTGACTGACCCAGACATCATCCAACTTCAGAAGTTGGATCCTGCAATTAACTCGATGATACTGTATCTGACTGACCCAGACAAATACACTCCATCAAAAGGCGAACTGGATTTCAATCCAGAACTTAAAGTCCTCTTTCAGCTGCGCAAACAGTTAAAACTACTCAAGGACAGCCTAACTTTAGCTCATGGAGCGACGTCCTCACCCGTGTTCGCGGTCCACCATGACCGAAGGGGGGTGACGCCAGTTAGGGTAATGTTACCAGACGCGATAACGTGATCAAATCTGACATTCAGAGTGAGTAGCGCACCGAAACGTCGTTTTCTAGTTGCTTAATCACTGCTTTTGTCAATGTTGAAACGTCGTTTTCTAGTTGCTTAATCACTACTTTTGTCAATGTTGAAACGTTGTTTTACTGGTTGCTTAGTCACTGTTTTTGTCGATGTTGAGACATCATTTAATTGGTTTTTGGTATTGTTTCTGAACACCCCAAGTAAGAATGAGTTTTGTATGTATTTTAGTTGGAGACTGTAAAGGACTTTAACTATGCCAACATGCAGTTCACTCGTTAAAACCTAATCTTTGCGGAGTCAATGTAGATTAATGCTACCTTAAGTACCATAATCTACATTGGTCTCACAACGCTTAAGCCGAACCTACTCGAACAATTCTATTCGGGGGGATAGCTAATTCTTTTTGATGAGTCTCGCCATAGACTCCAAAAACATTTATGGGGAAACCAAACACCCAATCTCAAGTCGTTTGTCTAAAAGACAACAGACAATTGAACCAAACTATATTTTGCCATGTAAAGCTAACTTAAACCAAGTTAGGAATGGAAAAATAGTTGGAACACCCTTCTATAGGTATAAACCCCTATAACTTCCCTTTTCAGCATGTTCCACCCCTTAACTGGTAGCTGTAGCTGTTCCCAATCATAATAGCTTACACACCAGGTGCATATAGGTTAAGGCCTTATGTAAAATCCCCTTCATAAGCCCACCTTAAACCACATAATTGCATAACACATTGAACCAGAACGGCACCGATTGGACGTCGCCCAGAGACGACCTTCGCTGGAGGAGACCTGCAATCCTGACGTTGGTCTCCAATCTTCATCCAGTGGCCGCATCTTCAGTTCAATCCAAGGGAACCCCTCTGTATGCTGATCAATCAACACCTCCATTCGTTGTGGATTTATCGTTGTGGATTATATGACTTTTTCCAATGGATTACAGACTTTGTTTCCAAGGGGTTAAAGCATTGCTACAATGGAATTACCAACAACATTATGGAATTACCATCAACACAATGGAATTACCAAAAACATTGTGGGATTACCTCCTTTGACTTTTGTTTTCCTTGCTGGATTATATCAAGCTCAAGGACATTCGAAGGCGTAAGTTCATGTTGGAATTCATCCCCATGGAAAGGCGATGATTTCCAAAGTGGGGACTGTAGTGAACTAAGCCTCAGGTCAAATCTGGCCCTGAGGGCCTTCTTGGGACAAGAACTGTTACTTCATTGATTTGAGTCCAGAAACACAAAATTAAGTTCATCCAGAGACTTTCTAAGTGTGTCCTGCGCTGATCAATTGAAAGAACACTCTCTTTTTTATTATCATTACTATTTTACAAATGTCTTGATAATCAAAAGTGTGTTTAGTTCAAACCATTTTAAATGTTGAAGTGAACTACTCATTTTAAATCAACTGTGAAACAGTATTAATGATTTTTAATCCTCATTCAAAGTAGAAATCAAGTTAATGTTTGTTACAAGAGTAATTATGCATTTTGATTTTCTGTCTGAAATGAGCAAGTTGTAAGTCGGTCAAAAGTCAAGTTTCGGTCAACTACATGTTTACTGGAAAGAAATGTCATGTTTAACTTTTTCAGATAGATAAAAGAGGACTGGCACCTAAAAGTCTCGGTTTCTTCAAAACATCTTTCTGTCTGTTCTTAAACAATCTAATCTTTCTCCTTGACTTTTCATAACCTCTTACATTACTAAGACCACACCCTGTTGGTTCGTTTCGACCAATCAGGAAGTTCTCAGAGGAACCGGAAGTGACCTCTTTAAAAGGTTCAACACTTCCTAGTTCCAAGCAGAATGCTGGAATGCAGAATGATGGAGAACAACGGGAACTAAGCTGAACAACGTTCCAGGGAGGACCTCGAACGAGAAGTCCCTGAACGAGAGAAGTTCAGAGGAACAATGAAGAAGTCTGTTCTGGGATGATCTCACGACTCCTGAGGTTTTAGCTGTTCTTACGGAGACGCTGAAAAGAGTTGAAAGGAAACTCTACACCGACGCCAAAACTATCATCTGCAAAGGTAAAAGAGCCGATCTCAACCAAAGTGTACCGTGGGTTAAGCTGCATCCAAAGGAGCGTGTTGTCGTTCTGGTCTACAGACCTACATCTTCATCCATCTTTCCCTCTCCATTTAAACTTCATTTTTCCATCTTTAAAACTCTTCTATCTGCCAGTAATCATTCAGATATTTTCAGAAATGTCTGTTGGTTTAAAAGCTGCAAGTGGAAATCATGGCCGTATGGTTTCTAATTGTAAAGCTAGCTAATTAAGCTATGTGTTATTGTAATCAATTTGCCAAATTAATGTAAATGTTTGATGTTAAACTTTGATTCTGTTAATAAATGACCGCATTCGTTTTGATGGGTCAAAGAAAATTAACGTCTCACGTCACATTTAATTATTCAATGCACGATAGAACTCAGTCCAGAAAAATGAAAGAATCCGTTTAATTTATGAATTTTATCTGACAGATATATGTTCATTACACCACTAAAACTCCACTCCAGGTTTTCCTGGTTACCTCCAACTCTAAACACAGCAGCCTGTTGCCACCGTCACAATATATGGTGGTCACAGAATATTGTGTAACACCTGAAGTGTTTCTGTGACGCACACAGGTGGAAGAGATGGAAACATCTCTGTGGTACTCGCTCACCAGTTTAGCGAGCTTTGTGTGGGCAGTTGTTGACCGGGGAGGGTTGATCATAAACATATATTCATGTGAGGAGGATGCTTGAGAGGAGCGCTACGTCTGTAGCATCTTATCTTAGCAGTAAGTGTGAGGCTGTAAGACGCTGCAGGTGTAAGAGACGCTGTGTGTTCAGGTGCATTAAAGTTGTAATGTCTTTAAAACCCCACACCTTATTGTCCTCAAGCTTTGTGAGAAACATCATTTAGATGAGTAGTGTTGAACACAAGTAAAAACGTCTAGTGGTGATGTTTTTTGTTTCTCTATAAACACAAATAGTGCTGATCTGACGCTCTGTATTAAAGTGTATTAAAGTTAAAATGTCTTTTAAAACCCACAGCTGAATTTACACAAACTTGGTGAGAAACATGATTTAAATGTGTGGAATTAAAGGAAATCTAGATGAAATATTGCTTTTTTGTTCACTAGTGAACACTTTTTTTTACGCGCGCATATACACACACACACCTACACACATCATTTTCCCCCCCCCCCCCCCCCCCACATTACGGATGCTTCTGACGCCCTTGTCCTAATGGAAGAGAGACGAAAACACATGTCAAGGGAAGAAAAAAATTACAAATACAAAACAGGTTGAGTAGAGTAATTTACGACATTAGCATAGAGAATAAATGTCAGTTTGTCCTCCATCAGTCTAACCCTATAGTAACATGACTAAGGGATAGCTCAGGAAACCCAAGCCAACCCTAACTATAGGATTTATCAAAAAGGAAATACTTAAGCCCAATCATAAAAGTAGACGATGTGTCAGGCTCAAGGACAGAAATTGGAAGTTGGTTCCACAAGAGAGGAGCTAGAAAGCTCTGCTTCTCATTCTGCTTTTGAAAACTCTAGGAACCACAAGTAAACATGCGGTCTGAGAGTAAAGTGCTCTGTTAAGAAAATATGGAACAATAAGATCTGTAATATAAGATGGAACTAAGTTGGTGAGAACTTTGTAGGTTAGAAATAAGATTTTTTAATTCTGTTCTGAATTTGAAAGGGAGCCAGTGGAGAGCAGCTAAAACTGGAGAAATATGATATATCCTATCAACTCTCTTTTAAACTCTGTTAGCAGCATTTTGGATAAACTGAAATCTTTTTTAAAAGAAATTTGTGGACACCCAGATATTAAACAATTGCAATAGTCCAAATTAGTTTTAAGGACGGTCAGGCTTCTCTGTTTTTGGTTTTTGTGCACGCAGTTTGGTATATTAAAAGGTAGTAGAACATTACTGTATAATACAGGATTTTTTATTTTATTTATCGGATGTAAAAGTTTATATACGGGACGTTTCTCGCCGGGATGCACGTGGGAGCAGACCGGAAATGTTAGCAACTTGCTCACTGGAAGTGGTCCGAGAGCGTTATATAAACGCGAAACGCTAATTTTTCCCTGAAAATAAGAATTGTCCGGTTGATTTTAAAAGCCCGTACATGAACTTTCATTTGATTTTAGATTAAATTAAACAAACGGCGTGACTGGAGGTTTAAAGCCCCGCGTGAAAATTATATCGTCATTTATGCTGACGGTAAAATCTTTATGGGAAGCTTGTGCAGTCCAAAGATGTTCCGGGTGTAACTGCCCGTCGCTGTTTACTAGAAACACATTAATACGTGAACATCGGGAAAACATTAAGAGGTGTGGGTCGTTCTGACAGTTTGAAGAAGCTCTACTGGGTTTTGGGTGCCTGGGGGGAGCTTTGCTAACTCTCTGAAAGAAGTTGTCGGCCTGGGGATCCTGTTTGGTGATAGTCCCCTTTAGGTCTGCGGATGGACGCAGACTGGTCAAAAAGCACAGCGATATACGACGTGTTGGCTATAGCAGTGCTTATTGAAACGGGAGGATCTTTAAAATATACACCTAGATTAAAGGATATGAGGGCCAGGAGTGACCAGAGGAGAGGTCCGGGAGAGACCAGCAGAGGTCTGGGAGAGGCCTGGAGACAATCGTGTGACGTTATTAGAGTAGTAATAGGGTCAGGTTAGTTTTTAGAGTAGGCACTTGAGGGATATTTAGGGATTTTGTTTTAAAGAAAACTAAGTAAAATGTGTTGTATATGGTTGTAGCCTCGGAGTGCTGATAAAAATATAGTGTGTATATGTGTGTGTTGTTTTTGTTGTTGTTAAGCTAACACTGACTTCTCTAGTCAAAACAAAAGGAAAATCAACGTATCGCTTTTATCCTTGACCAAGGTTATAAGAAATGGGTGACCAGCCGCCAGATGGCTCTTTAGGAGCCTGTATTGAGGATGGGAAAAACAAGCTTCGTAGCTCTCACTCCCTTCAGGAGTCTAAACAACAAATTAAAACATTTGATAAATGGGCAGAAAAGCTTACTGTTGAAGGTGTTTTTGGAGATTTGAGAGGCCCTACACCAGATATTGTACAGCAGGATTGTTATCTGACTACGTTAAGGAATCATCTATCACGGGCACGTATAAGATCTGACGGTGCAGGGTGGCTGACAAAGGGCAAGGCCCTTAAAGAGACAATGCAGGCACAAGATTTCTTGAAACTCACCACATTTTATCTCAGTAATTTTTTTCAGACACAACAGGACAAACTGAAGGAGGCTGTTCAGGTGACTAAAGCACCAAGCTTGCATGAGACTGATGAAACAGGTGATTCTACCCACATGGGGACTGGTGAGAAAAACCAACCTCTCTGCACACAATCTACACCTACAACACACACTCTCAAACTTGGGGACCATGACAGGCCCTATAAGGAGGTGAATACTTTGTTACGAGTAGCTGAATCCCACCCTGAGTTTAGACTACAAACATTTAACAGTAAACATGAAGAGGTTAACCCCGGTGAACCTATCGCTATCCAAATGCCCGTGCTGTGGATGGGGGAAGGTGAAAAATCTCTCGACATTGAGGGAGACCGGGCAGAAATCAAGGAAAAAGACAGAGATCAAGCAACAGATGAGGTGAGTGGTGAAGGACCGGACATAATGACAGGCGACCTGCTTAGTTTGGGTGTAGAGCCCGGCCTGAGCAATACCATTACAAACGGTGCGGAGGAAATACAGGGTGGGATTGCACAGATGAAACTGATACAGGAATTACCAAGCCTGATGCCTTTAGTAGCTACATTAGTAAAACACATAGAGGGACAAGATCAGAGACATCAAAAAGAGATATGTTTATTTACAACTGTAAACCAGAAACTGGTTAAAGATCAGCTGGGAGACAGGAGAGACAACTAAGAAAAAGAAGAAAAAATGCAAGAAACATGAAATGACCCAGATGACAGCTGTCGGACCACCACTAGAAACTGAAGGAGTTTTCCAAATGGAGCAAATAACTTACCAATGTGCATCATACAGGGGTGGAGTTCGAAGTGGAAACAGGGAGATCAGGTGTGGAAGACAAATGTCATTGGGCCAATATTACTGCCGGACATGTGGGAAGGCTGGTTGTCAGGCCAGAAACTGCAAAAGTATGCAGGGCCCAAACATGTACCAGAATTAGCTATCGAGGAGAGGTTTTTACACGAAAGGGGTTTAGAGATGTTTAATAAGATACTTTTTCTCAGATCTGGTGCCAAAAAGAAAAAATAAATAAAAGTTGTTCTGTGTATTTATTAACCATTTTTTGACAGGTTGTCCAGACCCATCCTGATGCCGGATTAAAACTGTTAAATTTAAGTTTTTAGCTAATCATCTTTCATCCCCCATCTTTCTCTCCCCACTATGAATGATAGTTTTTGCTGACTAACAAATTTTTCTCTAAAATTTCAGCTTTGTCAATTTTGATTTAAATGCCTGTACAGTATATAAGTTGTTGGTTGTTTGTTGATGACATGTGAAGGATCTAAAAAAGTTAAATCTGGTCCTCTGGACATTCAAAAAAAAAAAAAAACAACAAAAAAATGTAGAAACGTTTCATCTCTCATCTGAGAGACTTCCTCAGTCTGAGGTGCTGTATTCAGCTCAGTCTCTTAAATAGCACCTTCTCAGAGTGGATCAAACATTTTGCTGCTGACAACCAAAACCAGCTGATCACATGCTCAAGAAGGACCATCAGCCTAACAATGGATCATTAGCACACTGATGGCTGTTTACTATTCATAGAGGGCTGAGTGATACTAGCAATCACAGCATTGTAAGAGGGGGACAATTGAACACGTAGGCCTCCACCCCTGTTTAACGATGGACGATTTCTTTTCACAAAGATGGCCTCCTTTACTCCTCTCTCAAACCATCGTTCCTCTCTATCCAGGATGTGCACATCTTCATCCCTGAAAGAGTGACCGCTGGCCTGGAGATGAGTGTAGACCGCAGAGTCCTGGCCTGATGATGTTGATCTTCTGTGCTGGGCCATCCTTTTGGCCAGTGGCTGTTTAGTTTCCCCAATGTAAGACTGATCACAGCCATCCTGACACTGAACAGCATACACAACATTACTCTGTTTGTGCCGGGGGACTGGATCTTTGGGATGAACCAGTCTTTGTCGTAAAGTATTTTGGGGTTTAAAAGCCACTGGGACGTTATGTTTAGAAAATAAACGTCTCAGTTTCTCTGATACTCCCTCAACATATGGAATGACCACTGGTCTGGGTCTGGGTTCCTCCTTTTCACCTGTTGGCTGACTGGGGTCCTGTTTGGGTTTCTTCTCTGCTTTCAGGAAGGCCCAGTTAGGATATCCACATTGAGGACCACGCTTTCCACAGAACAACTTTGTCAACTTTTGAAACTGTGCCTGCAGTCAACCTACTTCACATATGGGGAGCAATATTATAGGCAGAAACATGGGTGTGCTATGGGGTCTCCAGTTTCTCCTATTGTTTCCAACCTGTACATGGAGGAGGTAGAAAAGAGAGCCTTGACGTCCTTTTCAGGGACACCACCAAGTCATTGGTTCAGGTATGTTGACAACACCTTGGTTAAAATTAAATCTCAGGAAGTCCAACATTTTACTGACCACATAAACTCTGTGGATAAATACATCAAGTTCACACGAGAAGATGAAAAAAATGGCAAGTTGGCTTTCTTGGACTTTGAGGTCTCAGTCTCTGATAGAGGACATTTGCAAACTCAGGTGTACCGCAAACCCACCCACACAGACCAGTATTTGCAGTTTGACTCCCATCACCCTTTGGAGTACAAGTTAGGAGTCATCAGGACTCTGTATCACAGAGCAGACAGCGTCCCCTCTAGCTCAGGAGCCAGGCAGAAGGAGAAATCCCACACAAGACAGACTCTAGAGCAATGTGGATATCCTAACTGGGCCTTCCTGAAAGCAGAGAAGAAACCCAAACAGGACCCCAGTCAGCCAACAAGTGAAAAGGAGGAACCCAGACCCAGACCAGTGGTCATTCCATATGTTGAGGGAGTATCAGAGAAACTGAGACGTTTATTTTCTAAACATAACGTCCCAGTGGCTTTTAAACCCCAAAATACATTACGGCAAAGACTGGTTCATCCCAAAGATCCAGTCCCCCGGCACAAACAGAGTAATGTTGTGTATGCTGTTCAGTGTCAGGAGGGCTGTGATCAGTCTTACATCGGGGAAACAAAACAGTCACTGGCCAAAAGGACGACCCAGCACAGATCAACATCATCAGGCCAGGACTCTGCGGTCTACACTCATCTCCAGGCCAGCGGACACTCTTTCAGGGATGAAGATGTGCACATCCTAGATAGAGAGGAACGATGGTTTGAGAGAGGAGTAAAGGAGGCCATCTTTGTGAAAAGAAATTGTCCATCGTTAAACAGGGGTGGAGGCCTACGTGTTCAATTGTCCCCCTCTTACAATGCTGTGATTGCTAGTATCGCTCAGCCCTCTGTGAATAGTAAACAGCCATCAGTGTGCTAATGATCCATTGTTAGGCTGATGGTCCTTCTTGAGCATGTGATCAGCTGGTTTTGGTTGTCAGCAGCAAAACTGTTTGATCCACTCTGAGAAGGTGCTATTTAAGAGACTTAGCTGAATACAGCACCTCAGACTGAGGAAGTCTCTCGGATGAGAGACGAAACGTTTCTACATTTTTTGTTGTTTTTGCTTTGTTTTTTATTTTTTTTGAATGGCCAGAGGACCAGATTTAACTTTTTTTGATTTTTCTACCTGGATTATTGAGCATGCATCAGGACATGTGAAGGATCCGACGTGGTTCAGTTCAAACTGGCAGCCCAGACAGGAAGCAGAAATCTTTACACTCAAGTTGATTTGAGTAGATAAACACACAAAGACCTTCTCTCTGAAGATAATGTGAAAGGTCAAATATGCTTTTCATTTACTACGGTAACATGTGTGGATTATCAAGTCGTTGTGTCTGGAACAGAGACAGACTGGAGCCTGGTCGTGTAGATAAACAGAATGACTACCAGTGTCGACTGACCTTGTTTTTTTATTTTCTTGCAAGATTTAAAATTATTACAGACAAAAGTGAATTAAATCAATGAGGAGACTCAAACACGTCTGTGAAATTAAACCAACCAGGGTAAAAGTTTTTTTTTTTTTTAAATCTGTAGAATGATAAGAGTTTTTCAGGCTGCCATGACACGATCTGTCGTGATTTAACCTTACATTATTAGATTGGATCATGTGCGCATAATTAATATTCCATGGTACATTTTTATCTGTGTAAATACAAGAACATTTTTGGCTGCTTTACTTGTGTTTCTGATTCTATAATATCTATCTATCTTAAATTTAATTTTTTTTGTTATTGAAATACATGTATAATGATCAATGCTATGAAACTTCACCTGAGATAAAATACTAAGGTGTTTTATTTTTATGAAAAAAAATTGTAGTGTCTGTTGGAATGTGGACAACTCTCATCTGGACTCAGGAGGGGAGGAGAGTAGAAAATTATATTTAAAAATTTGAATTATTCATTAAGTTAGTAAGTCTGGAGTCTTTGGAGGGGGTACTGGAAAGTGTACCTCCTGGGGACGCCCTTGTTCTGCTGGGGGACTTCAATGCTCATGTGGACAATGACAGTGAGACCTGGAGGGGTGTGGTTGGGAGGAACGCCCCCGATCTGAACCGGAGTGGTGTTCTGTTGTTGGACTTCTGTACTCGTCATGGATTGTCAATAACGAACACCTTGTTCATGCATAAGGGTGTCCATATGTGCTCTTGGCACTAGGACACCCTAGGCCGCAGTTCGATGATCGACTTTGTCATTGTATCATCTGATCTGCGGCCACATGTCTTGGACACTCGGGTGAAGAGAGGGGTGGAGCTGTCCACTGATCACTACCTGGTGGTGAGTTGGCTCCGATGGTGGGGGAGGATGCCGGTCAGACCTGGCAGACCCAAACGTATTGTGAGGGTTTGCTGGGAATGTCTGGCAGAGTCTCTTGTGAGACGGAGCTTTAACTCCCACCTCCGGGGGAACTTCGAACATGTTCCGAGGGAGGTGGGGGACATTGAGTCCGAGTGGACCATGTTTCGTGCCTCTATTGACGAGGCGGCTTACTGGAGCTGCGGCCGCAAGATTGTCGGTGCCTGTTGTGGCGGCAACCCTCGAACCCGATGGTGGACACCATTGGTGAGGGATGCTGTCAGGCTGAAGAAGGAGTCCTATCGGGCCTTTTTGGCCTGTGGGACCCCGGAAGCAGCTGATGGGTACCAGCAGTCCAAGCAACATGCGGCTTGGGTGGTCACTCAGGTAAAAACTCGGGCATGGGAGGAGTTCGGAGAGGCCATGGAGAATGACTTCCGTACAGCTTTGAGGCGATTCTGGTCCACCATCCGGCGTCTCGGAGGGGGAAAGCAGTATGCCACCAACACTGTTTATGGTGGGAGTGGTGTGCTGCAGACCTCAACTTGGGATGTTGTGGGTCGGTGGGCGGAATACTTTGACGACCTTCTCAATCCCACCGGCACGTCTTCCACTGATGAAGCGGAGCCTGGGGACTCTGGGTCGGGCCCTCCAATCTCTGGTGCTGAGGTCACCAAGGTAGTTAAAAAGCTCCTCGGTGGCAGGGCCCAAGGGGTGGATGAGATTTGCCCGGAGTTCCTTAAGGCTCTGGATGTTATAGGGTTGTATTGGCTTACGCGACTCTGCAATATTGCGTGGACATCGGGGGAAGTTCCACTGGATTGGCAGACCGGGGTGGTAGTCCCCCTATTCAAAAAGGGGGACCGTAGAGTGTGTTCCAACTACAGGGGAATCACGCTCTTAAGCATCCCTGGTAAGGTCTACTCGGGGGTTCTGGAGAGGAGGTTCCGTCGGATAGTCGAACCTCAGATTCAGGAGGAGCAGTGTGGTTTTCGTCATGGCCGTGGAACACTGTACCAGCTCTACACTCTCAGCAGGGTCCTGGAGGGTGCGTGAGAATTTGCCCAACCAGTCTACATGTGCTTTGTAGACTTGGAGAAGGCGTTTGACCGCGTCCCTCGGGGAACCTTGTGGGGGATACTCTGGGAGTATGGTGTTCCGGGCCCTTTGATATGGGCTGTTAGGTCCCTGTATGACCGGTGTCAGAGCCTGGTCCACGTCGCCGGCAGTAAGTCGGGCTTGTTCCCAGTGAGAGTTGGACTCCGCCAAGGTTGCCCTTTGTCACCAATTCTGTTCATAACTTTTATGGCCAGAATTTCTAGGCGCAACCAAGGTGTTGAGGGGATCCATTTTGGTGGCCTTAGGATTGAGTCTCTGCTTTTTGCAGATTATGTGTTCTTATTGGCTTCATCAGATCATGATCTACAGCTTTTGCTGGAGCGGTTCGCAGCCGAATGCGACGCGGCCGCTATGAAGATCAGTTCCTCCAAATCCGAGGCCATGGTCTTGAGCCGGAAAAGGGTAGAGTGTCCTCTCCGGGTCAGGGAGGAGGTCCTACCCCAAGTGGAGGAGTTTAAGTATCTTGGGGTCTTGTTCACGAATGAGGGAAAAATGGAGTGTGAGATCGATAGGCGGATAGGTGCAGCGTCAGCAGTGAAGCAGGTCCTGTACAGGTCTGTCGTGGTGGAGAGAGCTGAGTCAAAAGGCGAAGCTCTCAATTTACCGATCAATCTATGTTCCTACCCTCATCTATGGTCACGAGCTTTGGGTTGTGACCGAAAGAATGAGATCTCGGATGCAAGCGGCCGAAATGAGTTTTCTCCGCAGGGTGTCTGGGCTCTCCCTTAGAGATAGGGTGAGAAGCTCGATCATCCGGGAGAGACTCAGTGTAGAGCCGCTGCTTCTCCACATCGAGAGGAGCCAGTTGAGGTGGCTTGGGCATCTGTTTAGGATGCCTTCTGGACGCCTCCCTGGTGAGGTGTTCCGGACACGTCCCACCAGAAGGAGGCCCAGAGGAAGACCTAGGACACGCTGGAGGGACTATGTTTCTCGGCTGGCCTGGGAACGCCTTGGGATTCCCCCGGAAGAGCCGGCCCAAGTGGCTGCGGAGAGGGAAGCCTGTGCCTCCCTACTTAGGCTGCTACCCCCGCGACCCGACCCCAGATAAGCGTAAGAAAATGGATGGATGGATGGCATTAAGTTAAAAGGGGAGGTTGCCAGTCAGACCTGGCAGACCCAAACGTATTGTGAGGGTTTGCTGGGAATGTCTGGCAGAGTCTCCTGTGAGGCGGAGTTTTAACTCCCACCTCTGGGAGAACTTCAAACATGTTCCAGGGGAGATGGGGGACATTGAGTTTGAGTGGACCATGTTTCGTGCCTCTATTGTTAAGAGTATACTTTCTTCTCTTCTGTCCATCACTCTTATTCTCGTCTGGATTATTTTTTAGTCAGCAGCTCGTTGTTGACGGACATCTCGGACACTGAGATTCACCCTATAGCTGTCAGTGATCATGCTCCTGTCTGTTTAAATCTAGCAAACAGAAAAGAAATCCCTAAAAGTATAAACTAGAGATTTAATACATCACTTCTTGAAGATGTAGATTTTATCAAATATTTTACAGAAGAGTGGGCTTCATATCTGGAGTGTAATGACGTGCCTGGAACTTCAGCATCTGTTCTCTGGGAGGCAGGTAAAGCTGTAATGAGAGGTAAAATAATTTCATTCTCATCACAAAAGAAGAAAAAAGAAAATAAACATATTCAGGAACTAGAAGAAACCATTAAATCGTTAGAAGCCTCTCAAGATGAAGAAATGCTGGAGAAAATGCGTAAAGCAAAATTGGAATTAAAAGAATGTATTAACAAAAAAACTCAATTCTTAATACAACGACTTAGAATCGAAAATTTTGAACAGAGCAATAAGTCAGGTAGCTTTCTAGCTAAACAGCTCAAAATAAATAAGGAAAAAACAACTATAGTTGGTGTTAAAGACTCGACTGGGAATACAGTTTACGATCCTGAAAGAATTAACAGCATTTTCAGAGATTTTTATAAAGAATTGTATTCGCCCCAGATAAACCCATCAGATAATGAAATTAATGAATTCCTGGATAAAATAACACTTCCTAAACTATCAGATAGTCAAACAATGGAGCTGGATTCACCACTGACACCAGTGGAACTCCAGGAAGCCCTCAAAAGCATGTCCAATAAAAAGGCTCCAGGTCCAGATGGATTCCCAGCAGAGTTCTATAAAGAATTCTGGAATATCCTGGCTCCACTATTTCACAAAATGCTACAAGAAACTGAGAAAAGTAACAGTCTTCCAAAAAATATAAATTCTGCCAACATTAGTCTCCTGTTAAAACCAGGCAAAGATCATGTATTACCTACCAGTTATCGTCCAATATCTCTTATCAACGTTGATCTTAAAATAATTTGTAAAGCCCTCTCAAAAAGATTAGAAAAGGTAACTCCTCTAATAATACATCCAGACCAAACTGGTTTTATAAAAGGGAGACATTCATCCACAAATTCACGCAGATTATTTAATTTAATAGATTATTCTTACAGTAAAAATATTGAAACTGCAATATTCTCTCTAGATGCAGAAAAAGCCTTCGATAGAGTTAACTGGAAATTTTTATTTGCAGCCTTACATAAATTTGGTTTTGGAAATCATTTCATAAATTGGTTACAAATATTATACAGTTCCCCATCAGCATGCATTAGGACAAACAATCAAATATCTGCTAGTTTTGCTCTGCAAAGGGGAACCAGGCAGGGATGTCCACTCTCCCCCTCACTGTTTGCTATTTTCATCGAACCGCTAGCCGCAGCAATCAGGCAAACTACAGATATTAAAGGCATAAAATGCAAGAACCGAGAGCACAAATTCAGTCTATATGCTGATGATGTGCTGCTCTTCCTCTGGCATTCACAAACCTCCATCTCTCAGGTTATTGGACTGATAAACTCCTTCTCAAAAGTTTCAGATTACTCTATAAACTGGCTAAAATCCATAGTTCTACCAATTAATTGCTCTTTCAACAATTCACTTACTACACAACTGCAATCGGGGAATATTACCTATTTGGGTATCAAAGTTTCGCCTAAATTAGCAGATTTAACAAAACTAAACCACACCCCACTTTTAAAGAAAATTGAGGATGATCTGGCTAGATGGAAATCTTTACCCATATCTCTCATGGGAAGGATCGCATCAATAAAAATGATGGTTTTGCCTAGAATAAATTATTTATTCTCAATGATCCCAAATAAACCATCATCTGACTGGTTTAGATCCCTGGACTCCTCTATTTCTAAATTTCTGTGGAAAGATAAATGCCCTCGTATTAGATTAAAAACACTACAGAAATCCAAAGATAAAGGAGGACTAGAATTACCCAACTTTTATGATTATTTTCTAGCCAACAGGCTAGAATACATCTCAAAATGGATAAAACACACACCCCTTGATGAACCCTGGCTAGACATAGAACAGACACTTTGCAATAATATAATGATCTCAGACCTTCCATTCATTAGCTCAAACATAAAACGACAGGAATGCTTTAAAAGCATCGATATCAGCTCCTCTCTGACAGCTTGGTGGGAGTTTCTTAAAATGACAGAGTCTTCACTAATCCCATGTAAACCTACACCCATCTGGAACAACCCTGACATCCTACAACAGAATAAGATGATAAACTTCCCAGGTTGGAGGTGTAAAGGAATTGAATATTTGGAACATATATATGAAGAGGTGGACTACATCCCATTTAACAGATTAATTACACAATATGGGATTGATAAGAATAAATTTTTAGAATATCAACAAATTAAATCTATAACCAAAAATAAATTTAACCTTAATAACACTAGGATTGAAATGTCAACAAGTGTATTAGAATTCCTTAATCTTAACCCTCCCAAATTACTATCTAAGGTTTATCAGAAACTCAGTAAAATAGATGAATCTATATCTCTTCCCATTGTAAAATGGGAGACAGACTTGTCAGTTAATTTTGACCAAAACTTTTGGTCGCAGATCTGTCTGAGAACTTTTAAGATGACTAAAAACTCGAATTTACAACTAATACAATACAAAATCCTTCATAGAGTACACTATACAGGTCAACGGATTTTCAAGATGGGTTTCGCATCATCTAATATTTGCTCACAGTGTACAGACAATATTCCGGACAATTACATCCACGCATTTTGGTTCTGTCCACATGTTCAGAGGTTTTGGTGCCGGATATGTGAAGACTTATCAAAGTGTCTGAGATGTAATATTCCACTCTCTCCGTCAGTTTGCTTATTTGGCCACTTAGATGATGTCACCTTGGAGACAAAATCAATTCATATTATTCTCACTTCCCATGGGCTCACCACCTGTGGGAGGGGCCAAAGGGGTCGGGTGCAATGTGGGATGGGTGGTGGCCGAGGGCGGGGACCCTGGCGGTCTGATCCTCGGCTACAGAAGCTGGCTATTGGGACGTGGAATGTCACCTCACTGGTGGGGAAGGAGCCTGAGCTGGTGTGTGAGGCTGAGAGGTTCCGGCTAGAAATAGTCGGACTCACCTCTATGCATGGCTCGGGCTCTGGAACCAGTTTCCTTGAGAGGGGCTGGACACTCTTTCACTCTGGAGTTGCCCCTGGTGAGAGGCGCCGAGCAGGCGTGGGCGCACTAATTGCCCCCCAACTTGGTGCCTGTGTATTGGGGTTCACCCCGGTGAATGAGAGGGTGGCCTCTCTCCGCCTACGTGTGGGGGGACGGGGTCTGACTGTCGTTTGTGCTTATGCACCAAACGGCAGTTCAGATTATCCACCCTTTCTGGAGTCCTTAGAGGGGGTACTGGAAAGTGCACCTTCTGGGGACTCCCTTGTTCTGCTGGGGGACTTCAATGCTCATGTGGGCAATGACAGTGAGACCTGGAGGGGTGTGGTTGGGAGGAACGGCCCCCCTGATCTGAACCAGAGTGGTGTTCTGTTGTTGGACTTCTGTGCTCGTCATGGATTGTCAATAACGAACACCTTGTTCAAGCATAAGAGTGTCCATATGTGCTCTTGGCACCAGGACACCCTAGGCCGCAGTTCGATGATCGACTTTGTCATCGTCTCATCTGATCTGCGGCCACATGTCTTGGACACTCGGGTGAAGAGAGGGGCGGAGCTGTCCACTGATCACTACCTGGTGGTGAGTTGGCTCCGATGGTGGGGGAGGATGCCGGTCAGACCTGGTAGGCCCAAACGTATTGTGAGGGTTTGCTGGGAACATCTGGCAGAGTCTCCTGTGAGACGGAGTTTCAACTCCCATCTCCGAGAGAACTTTGAACATGTTCCAAGGGAGGTGGGGGACATTGAGTCTGAGTGGACCATGTTTCGTGCCTCTATTGTCGAGGCGGCTTACCAGAGCTGCGGCCGCAAGGTTGTCGGTGCCTGTCGCGGTGGCAACCCTCGAACCCGATGGTGGACACCGTCGGTGAGGGATGCTGTCAGGCTGAAGAAGGAGTCCTATCGGGCCTTTTTGGCCTGTGGGACCCCGGAAGCAGCTGATGGGTACCAGCAGTCCAAGCGACATGCGGCTCGGGTGGTTGCTGAGGCCAAAACTCGGGCATGGGAGGAGTTCGGAGAGGCCATGGAGAACGACTTCTGCACGGCTTCGAGACGTTTCTGGTCCACCATCCGGCGTCTCAGGGTGGGGAAGCGGTATGCCACCAACACTATAGTGGGAGTGGTGTGCTGCTGACCTCAACTCGGGATGTTGTGGGTCGGTGGGTGGAATACTTTGAAGACCTCCTCAATCCCACCGGCACGTCTTCCACTGAGGAAGCGGAGCCTGGGGACTCTGGGTCGGGCCCTCCAATCTCTGGTGCTGAGGTCACCGAGGTGGTTAAAAAGCTCCTCGGTGGCAGGGCCCCAGGGGTGGATGAGAT
>NC_056507.1:42984717-42985307 GCF_014905685.2 Nematolebias whitei
TATAGTGGGAGTGGTGTGCTGCTGACCTCAACTCGGGATGTTGTGGGTCGGTGGGCGGAATACTTTGAAGACCTCCTCAATCCCACCGGCACGTCTTCCACTGATGAAGCGGAGCCTGGGGACTCTGGGTCGGGCCCTCCAATCTCTGGTGCTGAGGTCACCGAGGTGGTTAAAAAGCTCCTCGGTGGCAGGGCCCCGGGGGTGGATGAGATCCGCCCAGAGTTCCTTAAGGCTCTGGATGTTGTAGGGTTGTGTTGGCTTACGCGACTCTGCAATGTTGCGTGGACATCGGGGGAAGTTCCCCTGGATTGGCAGACCGGGGTGGTGGTCCCCCTATTCAAAAAGGGGGACCGTAGAGTGTGTTCCAACTACAGGGGAATCACGCTCTTAAGCCTCCCTGGTAAGGTCTATTCGGGGGTTCTGGAGAGGAGGGTCCGTCGGATAGTCGAACCTCGGATTCAGGAGGAACAGTGCGGTTTTCGTCCTGGCCGTGGAACACTGGACCAGCTCTACACTCTCAGCAGGGTCCTGGAGGGTGCGTGGGAGTTTGCCCAACCAGTCTACATGTGCTTTGTGGACTTGGAGAAGGC
>NC_056507.1:42985407-42987182 GCF_014905685.2 Nematolebias whitei
CCTCCGAACGGAGGGGGTCGGGTTGCAAATTGCAGCGTGTAACCCTTGCATAACACTCTGTCCATCCATCTGTCCAGCGAGCAGGTTTTTAGCCACTCTGCGTAACGTTCATGGAGTGGACGTGCGTTTAAATGATGCGCCGTGTTTTGAACGGATGTCATCCAATCCTCCGCCTCGACCGCCGTCATGCGTCGCGGAAATGTTTTCCGCATGACCCAAGGCGAGGCTTCCTCGAAAGGGCTGTTCTGCACGCGCCCGTGCGCTGTCTGGATCGCGGACCAACCTTCATGTCTGGGCGGGGCGGTGTGTGCCGAGGCGAAGCGTGTGCCAGCTGATGACGTCGTGAGGCTGCACGTTTAACGTCGCTGTGCGAACGTTGAGAGGTGGAGGGCGTGACTTCATCAACGCCGTGCTGTCGAAGTGAAGGTTGCGAGCCTCGCGGGAGCGCATGTTTTCTCTGGAGGGACGCGCGCCGCTCTCGCTGGGGGCGGGGCTCGTCACCGGGTTCGTTCAGCTGTCTCACGCTTATGCCGCCGTGAGCTGCTGATCGCTGAGACGCGGTGGATGACGGCCGCTCGCGTTTGCCCAGGTGAGGCGTGTGTTGTTTTTGCTGAGAGCGGGGACCTCCACCGGACCCGGCCTGCGGTCCCACATTTATACCGATGTGAGCCGGTGAGCGCCGGGCAGCTGTGTGTGCATCATCAACACAGCGCCGTTTGGATGGAGGCTGCTTGCCTCGCTCGGGTGCGCGTTTAACACCGCTTGGGTGGTGATAGTGCGGGTCTGATTGACAACGAGTTATTTCACTTACCGTGGTGTCGCGTGAGCGTCTCGTCATGTGTTGGAGCGGCGGTGGGTTTAAAAGACCTTTATTTAAGGACACCGGCTCTTTATGTGTGGGGGATGTGTGTGTAGCGGCTGTGAGCTCATCCGAGCTTACAGACTGGCTAAAAACAGGCACTTTGATCATTGAAAAATCATTTATTTCAATTCCTGTGTCATTTATACACACATCCTCCGCAGACCGTCATTTCTTAAATCTTCTCCCCCGTGAGCTCTGCGGTTTGTTTGCCCTGAGCGCTGTCTGCAGGCGATCTCTGGGGAAACGCTGAAGTGCAGGTTGCCGGAAGGAGGGGGGGTGGTCTCTGACGGGCGGGGCTGGTGGTGGAGCTGAGCGAGACGAAGCTGCTGCTGCCGTGGAGCGCCAATGTTTCTGCCTCTGCTCACAACGATCTCTCCAGCGGGCTGGGGGACGGGATGAGCCACGCGGCTTGATGAGATGGCGCACAGCTTCCGACATTTCCTCCGACTGCTTCGCGTTCGCCAGCATGGTCTTTAAGCTGCTTCCGAACAATGCGCCCGATGTGATGGGGCCCTCTATCAAGTCCTTGTACAGCTTTTCCGGCAGCGAGGGAGTGTGATGAAGCCAGGTGGAACGTTGGATTACCGTCATCCACGCTGCAATCCTCGACAGGCAAACCGTGGAAGCGGCGCACATGTTGAGGATGGCGTCTGCCGATTTACACAGGGAGCTCTTTGTCTCCTCCGGCAGGTCTGCGGCCTCCAGCCTCTTCGACATGCTAAATGCTAGCAGCGCCACGTTGTTGCTAGCTGCGGCCGCCTGAAAAGCACACTGGTGGGCTCGGTTGGAGAGCGCGGTCACCGCCTGGTCGTGTTTCCCCGGAGGGACGGGACGCTTCTCCAACCTGGACAGCTTCGCTCCGAAGCCTTCCGCGAGGCTTGGCTCAAGGGGGGGTACCGAGGGATAACCCCGT
>NC_056507.1:42987282-42992608 GCF_014905685.2 Nematolebias whitei
GCCGATGCCAAAAAGCAGAGTCCCTGCTATCATAAGTCCAAATATGTAAACGTCTTCAACATCTTCTTGAAACAGAACTGTAATGCACATCGATTGTCACACTCCCCACAAATCCATGACGTACTCCACAGCGTGAGTCTCAGTTTGACATGCCGGTTCCCCAGGACCTTGTCGCTTTGATGAAAAAATCTTATCAATAGAGTTGAACGCCCACGATACCAAATCCATAATCTTCTTAATTTATGTTTGGGAGATGAGACCCAGGCACTTCAGACACACACAGAGCAGAGCAGGAAGAAGGAAAAACGGGGGAGGAGAAAAACAGAAGCTGCCACCTCAATCAGAGCCTGGGAGAATTAACTATTTCTTTATATATGTATATATTTAATAATATTAATGTTTATATGTGTCATTTTTCACTACTTTTGTCTGTCCAAACAGGTTTCACTTGTAAATGAGTCTTTGAGGCTCAATGTGACTTATCTGTTTAAATAAAGGTTGAGTGAATGCATAACAAATATAAAGTTCTTTCGGTTTTTTGTGAAACAAAAATGTTAGAGTAAAGTTTCAAAAAAAATCTACAGCCACTACAAAAAGCAATTTGATGGAATTTTTACATGACCCTTTATGTACATATATGCACATAAAAAGGGAGAAAAAGCCACAAGCAAAGCAGAATGTTCAAAACAGAAACAAGATCATCCATTTTGATTGTGCGTTCTTTTCCAGCTCTTCTTCTTCTAATACATGTTAGTGATGGTTAGTAAAGAGCTTAATGTAACACTAGCACCACCAGCAGGTAAGGCGCGTTGAGCGTATGATCAGTCCACTAAAGGTGAACTATCCGCCCACTAAAGGTGAACTATGGGCATTGTGGAGACAGAAATAAACTGGTCCCACCGGAATCGGCCTAAATAAGGCCCAATAGGGTCCTATAAGAACCGGACCTGTGGATAAGGGGCTTTAGAGGCGTTGGCAAACCTGGGACCCTTAGTAGATGTCAAGACCTCTGAAGCGGCGGCTGAGATTTCGGCGGCTGAGATTTCGGCAGCTTAGACTTCGGCGGCTGAGAATTCGGCGTCTGAGACTTCGGCGGCTGAGTCTTCCGTGGCTGAGTCTTCCGCGGCTGAATGGGACAACATGGACCACTTCCAGGTTCGGTTTCTGTTGCTCCTGCAGTGAGGATGAGGGGCAGGAATGGAACAGAGCTCATCCTCCAGCTCTGCGTCCTCCCCCAATGTCCACCCCGAATAGCCCAACGGAGCTGAGGATGAGGAGGAACTGGACTCGTGGGTCAGGCGGTCCACCCATAGTTGGAACCTTCTCCTTCCTTCGAGGACCAGGAGGGGAGAAGGAAGGATCTCTACCTCCTGGCAGTAACTTCTTTGTGCCGGCATGGGTTGGATCTGGAACCCGCCTCACTGGATTACGGTTTTCTCTATCTGCGTGGGCTTGAGAGAACAGGTAAGTGAAGCCAAGGAACTCTGTCTGTTGGGTTCTGATTTTGGTCGGTGCATACTGTCAGGATTTTCAGGCTGAGGTGAACAGGACCAAACCCATGTGCAGACAGGACGCAGAGGCAAGGATGTAAAATAAGAAAACACTTTAATAATAACAAATAAACAGCTGACGAGGCAGCAAACACTTACTGGTCAGGAAACACGAGGGACACAGGAGGATACCAGACGATGTACCGACAAAGACTGAGACAAGGACCAGGGCTTATATACACAGACTAGACGAGACAAATTACAAACACCTGGAGGACATGCTGGTGGAACTGATCAGGGTACTTACTGGGAGACACTAGGCAGTACAGACACAAGGAAACTAACAGAGAGGTACCATCCTTACACTGAGCCCATGCAAAAATTACTCCCCTTTGCTACCACTTATTTAGTTGGCAGCTCAGAACACCACATATAGAACACCATGGACATGTTGATGACACCTGGGTTAAAATCAAATCTCAGGAAGTCCAACATTTTAGTGACCACATCAACTCTGTGGATAAATACATCAAGTTCACACGAGAAGATGAAAAAAATAGCAAGTTGGATTTCTTGGACTGTGACGTCTCAGTCTCTGATAGAGGACATTTGCAAACTGAGGTGTACCGCAAACCCACCCACACAGACCAGTATTTGCAGTTTGACTCCCATCACCCTTTGGAACACAAGTTAGGAGTCATCAGGACTCTGTATTACAGAGCAGACAGCGTCCCCACTAGGTCAGGAGCCAGGCAGAAGGAGAAATCCCACACAAGACAGGCTCTAGAGCAATGTGGATATCCTAACTGGGCCTTCCTGAAAGCAGAGAAGAAACCCAAACAGGACTCCAGTCAGCCAACAGGTGAAGAGAAGGAACCCAGACCCAGACCAGTGGTCATTCCATATGTTGAGGGAGTATCAGAGAAACTGAGACGTTTATTTTCTAAACATAACGTCCCAGTGGCTTTTAAACCCCAAAATACATTACGGCAAAGACTGATTCATCCCAAAGATCCAGTCCCCCAGCACAAACAGAGTAATGTTGTGTATGCTGTTCAGTGTCAGGAGGGCTGTGATACATCGGGGAAACAAAACATCGGGGAAACAAAACAGCCACTGGCCAAAAGGATGGCCCAGCACAGAAGATCAACATCATCAGGCCAGGACTCTGCGGTCTACACCCATCTCCAGGCCAGCGGTCACTCTTTCATGGATGAAGATGTGCACATCCTGGATAGAGAGGAATGATGGTTTGAGAGAGGAGTAAAGGAGGACATCTTTGTGAAAAGCAATCGTCCATCGTTAAACAGGGGTGGAGGCCTACGTGTTCAATTGTCCCCCTCTTACAATGCTGTGATTGCTAGTATCACTCAGCCCTCTGTGAACAGTAAACAGCCATCAGTGTGCTAATGATCCATTGTTAGGCTGATGGTCCTTCTTGAGCATGTGATCAGCTGGTTTTGGTTGTCAGCAGCAAAACTGGTTGATCCACTCTGAGAAGGTGCTATTTAAGAGACTGAGATGAATACAGCTCCTCAGACTGAGGAAGTCTCTCGGATGAGAGACGAAACGTTTCTACATTTTTTTGTTGATTTGCTTTGTTTTTTTTTTGTTTTTTTGAATGTCCAGAGGACCAGATTTAACTTTTTTAGAAGTTCTACCTGGATTATTGAGCATGCATCAGGATATTACTGCCCCATCCTTCTCCAAGGACACTCATGGCTGTAGAGGATCTTCAGACAGGGACTGACTGATTAACCTGAAATGATTCACATTACACATTAATATAAGTCTGTTTAGTTAGTTTTGACGATCATATGTTTCACTATTGTGGACATCTGCTGGTGTTTACTGACTGCAAGAACAGTCAGATGTTAGATACAGAGTCAGGATGTACAAATGGCATAAAATTCATATCCCGGCAGTGTTGTCTATTGTGATGAGAAGCTACACGCTAATTACGTCAATTTATTTATTTATTTATTTTTTTGCCTGTGTTCTGTCCATTCAGCATACATGTTATGGTATCATACATTTAGTTAATACGCATGCACATGCATGCACACGCATGCACATTTTGCAATAAGCCTCTGACGTTCAGAGGAGCCGTATGATCATCCTACACTGCAAGATACAATAAAAAGTAAGTTAGTAAATTGTTTTAGTGCAAAGTACATATGGTATTATTGTGTATTTACACAATTTACAGTGTACAATGCATTTCCTGCACTGTAATTAAATCGTTTTGGTGACGCTTTGCGCGTAATATGTGCTCGACTTCAGGTGGAGCAAAACCTCTGTTTGTTTATGTGCGAAGAGTGCAAGTGAAGTTAGTCCAAGCTTTGTGAATTTAAACAATATAAGGACAATATAATAATTATGCTGCCTTAACTGTTAACTCAGGGTGTCATACAGCTGTTAAACTGTTAAGTCAGGGTGTCATACAGCTGTTAAACTGTTAAGTCATGGTGTCATACAGCTGTTAAACTGTTAAGTCAGGGTGTCATACAGCAGTTAAACTGCTAAGTCAGGGCGAACTGAGGCATCAGGGTGTAATACAGCTGTTAAAAACAAAGTATATGATGATCTGACAGGTTAACTGCTAACTCAGGGTGTCATACAGCAGTTAAACTGCTAACTCAGTGTGTAATACAGCTGTTATTCAGGGCAAATTGAGGCATCAGGGTGTCATACAGTTGTTATTCAGGGTGGATTGAGGCGTCAGAGTATCATACAGCGGTTAATAACAAAGTGATGATTTGACAGGTTAACTGCTACGTGATGGTGTGATATAGCTAATTAAATAGAAGTGTTTTGTGCTCTCACAGCGGATAGATGCAGCCATCAGTTTGTGCTACGTGTATGGCAATCAGTGCTGCACATATGGCAATCTGACGATGTATGCTGGCTGAAGAGAACACAGCCGTAGTCGCGTTTTTTTTTTTTTTTTTGCCGGCCAGTCAGACTGTCCACATTCCTACTGTATCTAACATTTGACTGGGATGTTTGATATGACATAAAATTCATATCCCGGCAATATATACCGGTAGTATATTGTGATGAGAAGCTACACGAAGCTGTATGTATGTATCCTTTATTTAACCAGGAAAAATAACTCATTGAGATTAAAAACCTCTTTTCCAAGAGTGACCTGGCCAAGACAGCAGCATAAAACATACAACGAATCCAATATACTAAACCAAATACACAAAATACATACCCAGAAAAAATCTCAATAATTACACATTAGAGCAGTTACAGGAGCCAAGTGATCTTAGCTTTCCTTCCTTTAGAATTGATTTAAATTGTCCCAACTTAACAAGAAATAATAACCTTAAATCCTTCTGCAGAATATTCCAAGTGTCAGGGGCGTAAGATTTAAAAGCCTTTTTACCCAGTTCAGTTCTGACCTTTGGGACCTGCATCAAAATGATGTCCTGAGAGCACAGATTATAATGGTTAAAAGTTTTAGATAAAAGTGAACATAAATATGTAGGAAGTCAGAGTCAGTCAGAGTCAGAGATTCTTTATTGTCATTCACACCTCATGTGGTGCATGTGGTGGAGCGAAATTATGTACACAGGGTCCCAGTTACATCCAACAATAAAATGTATAAGAAAAACATTAATAACATCTAAGATATGAACTAAGAAAAACATCCACTAAATATACACTAAGCACTCATAACATAAAACATTGAACATCAGCACAAACATGAACATGAGTCTGTGAGCGGATGTGCACACATGAACACATCAACATTGAAACAGATCAGCAGCAACATGAAACAGATCAGCAGCAACATGATATGGTTTTTCACAGTGATTATTCTAGTT
>NC_056507.1:42992708-42995024 GCF_014905685.2 Nematolebias whitei
TCGCTGTTTGATGATGTAGAATTGGCCTGGAAATATTTTTATGATGCGTTTAACTTTTTTATTAATAAACATGCCCCTCTTCGTAAATTTCGAGTAAAGGGTAGATCTAATCCCTGGTTCAAGGCTGAGCTGACTAATTTGTTAAAAGATCGAGATAATGCTTGGCCAAGGCCAGGCATTCTAAAACTCTAAATGATTGGCTGGTATTCAAGAAATTGAGAAATAACTTTACTTTCCTTGTTAAAAAGGCAAAATCCCAGTTTTATATTGATAAGACTACTCAAAATTTAAATGATCCCAAGAAATTTTGGAAAGTGATTAAATCCTCATTCGGAGATGAAATATCTAGCGAATTACTACCTTCCTGTATTATTAAGGGTTCACAAAACGTAACTGACAAAGTAGCTATTCTTAACTGTTTGAATGAACATTTCATTTCCTCAGGATCCTGGTTTGAATCATTGCTTCCACAAAGGCTAAATGTGCAAGAAGATTTCTCTCAAGCACACTTGAGTGATTCAGTTCAAGGATTTAGTTTTGCCCTTTTTGATGTAACTGAAGTTCATAAAAATTTACAGCAATTAGATCCTTGTAAATCTGCTGGACCTGACAAACTCGAGCCCTTTATTTTGAGGGCAGCTGCAGATTTTATAGCAGAACCTCTATGTTACATCTTTAACTTAACTCTTGCTGAAAATAGTAAGTAAGTAAGTAAGTAAAACTTTGTTTATATAGCGCTTCTCAAGATAAAAATCACAAAACGCTTCAACAAATCAGATAAACAAAAGCAAAAAAAACACAAAATGGACTGTACTTATATAGCGCCTTTCTATCTTATTTCAAGATACTCAAAGCACTTTACACTACAATCTGTGTCCTCATTTACCCATTCATACAGCACTCTACTAGATCTCTGCAAAGTTAATTGAACAAATCATTCTAAAGAGATTAATCAGTGCTTTATCACATTCATACTCTGATGGGACACACATCTGAGGCTATGAGGGGTTCAGTGTCTTGCCCAGGGACACTTTGACATGTGACTGCTGGTGGATTCGAACCCCCAACTCTCGTATTGGAGAACGACTGCTCTAACCACTCAGCCACAGCAGCCCAAATAAGATTCCCTGGATATGGAAATCTGCCTATGTCCTTCCCTTGTTAAAAGGTGGCAATCCATCTGTAGTCAACAACTACAGACCAATCTCTAAATTGTGTGCACTTTCCAAAGTTCTGGAAAAATTGATCGCATAACAGTTGAAAACATTTTTAGATTCAACTGGCCTACTCTCACAACACCAATCAGGTTTTCGAAAAAAGCACAGTACAACAACTGCTGCTCTTAAAGTGGTAAATGACATTATAGATGCCATAGATGGGCAAAAATATTGTGTAACACTTTTTGTTGACCTTTCTAAAGCGTTTGACACGGTAGATCATGTCATCCTGATGAATCGACTCCATAAAAGTGGGTTATCTGTCCAGGCTGTTAACTGGTTCTCCAACTATTTATCTGATAGAACTCAATGTGTCCAAGCGGCTGGGTCTTGTTCCTCCGTCCTTCCTATTTTAAAGGGAGTGCCTCAAGGCTCCTTACTAGGTCCTTTGTTGTTCACAATTTATGTAAACAATTTGTGCGATAACTTGCCTGATGCTAAAGCTCATCTATATGCTGATGATACAGTTATTTATTGTTCATCACCTTCAGTTTCCCAATCATTTAAACTGCTGCAATCTGCATTTGATACTGTTCAGTCCTGTTTGGCTGGGCTTAAGCTGGTTTTGAATCCAGAAAAATCAAATGCTATGCTATTTTCAAATGGTAAGCAGCTTCCACCTATCCTCCCCAACTTGTTAACTGTTCAAGGGGCTGAAATTGAAGTTGTCAGGTGCTACAAAAATTTAGGTATTCTGATTGAAGAGAATCTATCCTTTAAATCTCATATTGATAAACTGGTTTCTAAACTAAAACTTAAATTGGGTTTCTTTTTTCGAAACAAAAATTGTTTTTCACACCAAGTCAGAAGGCACCTGATTGTTTCAACTACTCTGCCCCTGGTGGATTATGGAGATCTGCTATTTATGAACTCTTCAGCCCAGGTTTAGAAAAAATGGATGCTGTATATCATTGTGCCCTCCGTTTTATGACTGACTGTGGCTATCGAACACATCACTGCACTTTGTATGCTACAGCAAAATGTCCCTCTTTGACTGATCGCAGACTTTCTCACTTGTTGTTTTTTGTCTATAAATGCATCCTTGGGCATCTTCCAGATGCAGGAAGAGGGCCACCTGCATCATGAAGGACCCCACTCA
>NC_056507.1:42995124-42996851 GCF_014905685.2 Nematolebias whitei
AATCTCTAATGTAAATAATGACTCCACCCCCCCTTTTTTGACGATCACAGCGGTAGATGTTAAATCCATTGATTGCCACGTCATTATTCATTACAGATTTGTTGAGCCAGGATTCAGAAATAAAGATAACATCTGCCCCAGAAGAACTGACCAGAATATTCAAAGCATCAAGTTTTTTCAGAAGGCTACGAGCGTTTACATGCAGAAAATGGAGCCCAGAGGCGTTTTTAAAGTCATTTGGTGTGTTGTAATTAGTGGGGGGTCCAGGGTTGGGCTGAATCCCTGAGAGCAGTAACAACATTATTATCAGACATTTTCTTGAGTTTTTTGTGACTGATGTGTAATTACAGGAGTTAACAGTGTGACAATTAGCCCCCATAATCGAACCATGAGAAACATTAATGAAGACGCGATCATTCAGAACCCAAAAACAGTGAAAGTTGCAGTGATGGACAGATTCAGGTGTATTAACAAGATTCAGTGACTCCAGATAATCTGAGAACTGAAAATATTGACAGTAATATGAATGATGCAGAAAAGATTCAGACCATAAAACGTCACAGTTCAAATGGGCAAACAAACCCGACGAGTTGGCCCAACTGCAGTTTGAGTTGGGCTGAGGGGGGCTCCGGCCCCCCAGTGAAGAAGGATGGATGGATGGATGGATGCTCCCATTGGAAACAGATGCTGGGTCCAGAATCAACAGGCCGAAACAGAAACAGATAATTCGCAGCAAATAGCAGAGCGAGCTGCCAGAAAATCCTCCTGAAGTGAAAGGCATGATCCAAGCTTGTTTCAGATCAACAGGGGCCAACAACGTGATCCGGAATAAAATTAATTATTATCCAGGTGAGTTTGGATGGAGGCCTAAGCAACTCCGATACAAACTCCGAACTTCTCTCGAGCACCACGCAGACCCGCTCCTTCACTCTGCTCCTCTGCTTCTTAGCACCCGACAGCACGGGGCACCCCCAGTGAAAAAACGAGACTGACCGGAGAGGCTGAGGCTGAAGTTGGCAACTGGTCTGGTTCGGTTCTGCTCCAGTTCGGCTCCGGCGCTCCAAGCACGAGAGTCGAAAAGGCTGAAGATATCCCTGGCCCGGTTCTGCTCCGGTCTGGCGGCCCAGTCCGGCGGCGCGGTTCTGCTCCGGTCCGGCGGTCCAGTCTGGCGGCGCGGATCTGCTCCGGTCCGGCGGCCCAGTTCGGCGGCCCGGTCCGGCGGCCCGGTCCGGCGGCGCGGTTCTGCTCCGGTCCGGCGGCGCTTCAAAGCACCGGAGCGTCTCCTCCAGGTGAACACAACGACTCCACGGAGGTGGACAGTCCTTCGGTGAAAGTAATGGGCTGCTCACTGAAGCTGAGACCGGCTCTGTTGAAGACGAAATCCCCCACAGCCACCTTGGTTCGGTTCTGGTCCAATTCGAGGGACACAGGTACACTTCCCCCACACCTATGGAGACACCACGAGGGCCAGTCCAGCTGAAAACGTTCGAAATACCACCCGGCGATATTTGTCGGAACCAGGTAGAACCACAAAGGACCAGATAAGAGTTTGTTGAGGTCCAGAGCGAGAGAGAAAAAACACCGGACCTTCGTGCGTCGACTCCCCAGCTCGAGGGGTCACCTGGCCGGTAGGGTGCACTCAGAGTGAAAGATGGGGGGAGCGGCCGATCGGTCCTGGGCCAAAATATATATATATATATTGTTTTTTTTTTTTTTTTTTTTTTTTT
>NC_056507.1:42996951-42999557 GCF_014905685.2 Nematolebias whitei
TCAAATCACAAATACTGGTCTGTGTGGGTGGGTTTGCGGTACACCTCGGTTTGCAAATGTCCTCTATCAGAGACTGAGACCTCAAAGTCCAAGAAAGCCAACCTGCCATTTTTTACATCTTCTCGTGTGAACTTGATGTATTTATCCACAGAGATGACGTGGTCAGTAAAATGTTGGACTTCCTGAGATTTAATTTTAACCCAGGTGTCGTCAGAGTGGTGTCTGATTTTAATCTTAAACTGACCACCTCTACTGTGTAGTATATTGGGACAGCTTTCGCTGTGGACATCCTATTAATTAATTATTCTTAAGGCTAGTTCAAGCACAAAGAATATTAATTGTTTAATTAACAACAGATTATTTCTTTTTCGAGTTAAATTTCTGACATGTGACCAAGATAACTTGAGAGTGGAGTGTATAATTAGTGTAGTATACTAAGGCTAGGTTAGCTTCAGTTAGCTTAAGAGCTCCACTACAGTCAATTTTTAATAACGGGTTCTCACTTTTTCGAGCTACTTACAGATTTGTGACAGAGGTACTGTGTTGGAGATGGTCTAATCAGTGACATGAGACGTTAGTTTTCTTTGACCCATCAAAATGAATGTGGTCATTTATTAACAGAATCAAAATTTAACATTAAAACATTGTACACTTGATTATGCTATCGGCTTTGATTAATAAAACTTGGCACGTTTTACTTAACAAAAACAACAGACATTTCTGAAGATATCTGGATTAATTACTGGCAAGATAGAAGTTTAAAGATGGGGGAAATGAAGGAGTTTAAATGGAGAGAAAAGATGTGGAGGAAGAAAGTGTGTTGACGAGGAATGGCACCCTTCTTCCGACCCCAGCTCAGCCCTGGTACACTCGGTGGTGAAGCGACTCGTTACCTTTGCAGAAGATAGGTCAGCTCTGGTACCGAGTTCCGTTTCAACGCTACCTTTCAGCGTCTCCTTAGGATGGCTGAGAATCGTCCGAAGTAGTGACGGTACTCTGTTCAACAACACGCTCACCTCCCGGGTGGACTCACATGAGCTGTGAGTCCGTCAGAGGTTCCACTCAGATGTGGAAGGCTCCATAATCCCAACTAGACTCGGAAGAACTCCCAACTAAATCTAGCACTTCAGAACTTTCTCCAGGCACTAGAACTTCAGAACCAGCCCTTTCCCTCCGAACTACTGGAACCAGGAAGAGTCGACTTTTAAAGAGTTCTGCTTCTGGTCACTTTTGGGAAGTCCTGATTGGTTGAAAGAACCAACAGGGTTGTGGTTTTAGTGACGTCAGAGGGTCATTACAAGTCAGAAAAACAGCGGAGATGTTTAGGAACAGACAGAGAAATGTTTTGACGAAGAGAGAAAAACTACAGGTGTCAGTTCTCTTGTTCCTGTCTGAGAGGTTTAAAAACAAGACAGTTCGTTCTAATAACTTGTTTGCGACTGTCTTCGACTTTTGACCGACATCACACCTTTCTCATTTCAGACAGAAGATCAAAAATGCATAATTACTTTGTAACATAGACATTTAATTTGATTTCTACTTTGAACGAGGATTAAAAAATCATTAATACTGTTTCACACTTGATTTAAAATGAGTGGTTCATTTCAACATTTAAAATGGTATGAACTAAACACACTTTTGATTATCAAGATATTGTAAAATAGTAATGATAATATGAAAAAGAGAGTGTTCTTTCAATTGATTAGTTCAGGATACAATTAGAAAGTCTCTGGATGAGCTAATTTGTATTTCTGGATTCAAATCAATGAAATAACAGTTCCTGTCCCGTGATGGTCTTCAGAGGCAGGTTTGACCGGAGGCCGAGTTCACTACAGACCCCCTTTGGAAATCATCACCTGTCCATGGGGATGAATTCCAACATGAACTTGCCTCTGAATGTCCTTGAGCTTGATGTAATCCAGCAAGAGGAAAACAAAAGTCAAAGAAGGTAATCCAACAACGGTTTAGGTAATTCCCCAATGTTGTTGGTAATTCCATAATGTTGTTAGTAATTCCATAATGTTGTTGGTAATTCCATTGTAGCAATGTTTTTTTGGTTAAAGTCATATAATCCACAACGATAAATCCACAATGATTGGAGGTGTTGATTGATCAGCATACAGAGGCGTTCCCTTGATTGAACCGCAGAGGCGACCACTGGATGAAGATTGGAGACCCACGTTGGAGTTGTAGGTCCCTTCAGCGAAGGTTGCTGCTGATGGTTCCCAGTAGGTGCCATTCTGGTTCTATGTGTTATAAATTTTTTGTGGTTTTAGTTGGGCTTATGAGTGGGATTTTACATAAGACCTTAACCTATATGCACCTGGTGTGTAAGCTATCATGGTTTAGATCAGCTAAAGTTACCAGTTTAAAAGGGTGGGTCATGCTGAAAATTTTTCATATAGGGATTTATACCTATAGAAGGGCATTCCAAACTATTTTTCCATTCCTAACTTGGTTTAAGTTAGATTTACATGGCAAAATATAGTTTGGTTCAATTGTCTGTTGTCCTTTTAGACGAACGACTTGAGGTTTGGTTTTTTGGTTTTCCCCTAAATGTTTTGGAGTCTATGGCGAGACTCAACTGAAGGATTAGCTAGCCCCCC
>NC_056507.1:42999657-43008311 GCF_014905685.2 Nematolebias whitei
CCCCCCCCCCCCCCCCGAATAGGATTGTTCGAGTAGTTTCGGCTTAAGCGTTGTGAGACCAATGTATATTATGGTACTTGAGGTAGCATTAATCTATATTGACTCCGCAAAGATTGCATTTCAACAAATGAACTGCATGTTGGCATAGTTAAAGTCCTCTTAGTCTCTAACTAAAATACACACAAAATTAATTCTTGCTTGGCGTGTTCAGAGACAATACCAAAAACCAATTAAACGATGTCTCAACATTGACAAAAACAGTGACTAAGCAACCAGAAAAACAACGTTTCAACATTGACAAAAGTAGTGATTAAGCAACTAGGAAACAACGTTTCAGTGTGTCACTTACTCTGAATGTCAGATTTGATCACGTTATCGCGTCTGGTAACATCACCCTAACTAAGGTCACCCCCCTTTGGTCATGGGGGACCACGAACACGGGTGAGGACGTCGCTCCATGAGCTAAAGTTAGGTTGCACTTGAGTAGTTTTAGCTGATTGCGCAGCTGAAAGAGGACTTTAAGGTCTGGATTGGAATCCAGGTTGGCATCGGGCAGAGTGTTTTTCCCTGGGTCAGTCAAATACAGCATCATTGAGTTTATTGCATGATCCAACTTCTGAAGTTGGATGATGTCTGGGTCAGTCAGCGTGGGTTGTACTGAGACTGTGTTGTCAGCCAGCTTGGCTGTAGCCTGTACACGTGTGACTGCCATTACCTCGGCTGTAGGTTCTACTGGCAGAGTTGCGAGCAGCCAGGAGGGGTCAAAGGACCTCTTGGGGCCGTCCACGGCTCTGTCCTTGATAGCTGGTTTATCTGTCCCCGACGACAGTACAGCATCTTTGGTGTGGGATCCTTGGATCTCTACACCTTGAACTACCAATGGTAGGTAGTATTCGGTGGGCCCTGACTGTTTCAGCTCGCAGAGGAGGCTGATTCAGTCAGAGTTGGGTTCACCGGTTGGGTGTTTTCGGTTCCACATGCTTTTGAAGGATAACTTACCGGGACTGTGTTCTCTGTCGAGAGGTCCTTGGGGCCTTCTGCAGTGCCTGCTGTTGGGCAGTCTGTGACTGGCTCAGGAGGCATGAGTATTGGCAGGGGTTTGCTCACTCTAGCCCACATTGTCTGTGTACCATAATCTATAATCGCGTCAAAGCGATTTATAAAATCCTGGCCGACCAAAAATGGGAATGAGTCAACCATAGACACATATACTGGGTGGTATAGTGTCATCTCACCAACCTGCATGTAAACCATAGCTCTAGCTGTCAGGGTTGTCCTCGCTTCTGCGAGGCCCTGCAGTCCTATAGCACATTCTATGAGAGGTATTTCCCTGTGAACACCGTTAGCAGCAGTCCTGAGCTCCTCGAACAGTTTAGCTGACATAACAGTTATGTCGGCTCCACCATCCAGTAGGGCTTCACGTGTGAGGACTTCTTCAAGTGTGATTGACAGGTAAGCTTTATTAGCGACCCCCTTTCTGATCAGGTTACACAGGAACCTTGTATGTTTTGGCCGACGTTTCTTCACACGTTTACCTTTACCTGTGTAATCCTGTTTTTTCTGAACCGTTGGTGCAGTTGCTGCTACTCCTGAGAGTTTGGCTTTTGACGGGCTTCCGTCATTGATGTATGAGATCACTCCCACACTGTGTGTTGAGGGGCTCTCATTGTTTGTAACAACAAGTTTCTGGTGGCTGTCTATGACAGCGGCAACGTTGTTGTTTGTGTCACGCTGAACCGTTAACACAGCTGTTGCTGTTTCTGAGGTTTCAGTTTGTGACGGGTTACTGTCGGTGACGCGTGATTGTACCCCTCCATCTCAGGTGAGGGTGTGTCAGAGTTTACAACAACAGCGTCATGGTGACTGTCTTTGACAGCAGTAACGGTGTTGTCTGTGTGCTCTGACTTATCAGCCATGATATCGCCAAACAAAGCGTTAGGTTGTTTGTCCGTGGCAACACCATCTAAAAAGTCCAACACCCAATGCACCCTGTGTGTCTCGTCCGAGCTCAGAGGATTGTGGTTCTTTTTCTGGACCTGCTGCTGTTTCTTTTTTGTCTCAGGCTGTTCAGCCCGACGTGGTGGGGAAACAGTACTCTCCCTTTGGGGTTCCCTGTGGGATCCCTGTTTGTATGGGTCACTTTTGGTGCCATACGTTTTACCCTTAGGGTGTTCACCCCCCTTCTGGTACGATCGTTCATCCACCGGTTCCCTGGGAAACCGTTTAGGATCTCGTCTGGACCAGGGGGCATTCACCTGTCGTGGTTTGGCTGTTGGGAAACCTCGTTTCTTCTCGCATTTTTTGGGAGGGGGAGTCGAAGCTCTCGTCCCTTCCAATTCCAATGACTGGGCAGGAATCCACTCACCTGGGTACACCTCAAAGGGTGTTTTGACCTGTGAACGTGCTTCAAAGACATTCACAGCACAACTTTTTATCTCACTGATGGATTTCTCTTTGAAATTAGCCATCATTTGTACTGACATCCTTATGTCAGGGTGGAGATTTTTGCTGAACACGTACTTAAACGGTTCTTCTTCTTCCATGTTGGCCTCGTTCCTGTAACCAAAATAAGCCTGCAAAATCCTTGAATAATATGCCCTGGGGTGCTCATTCGTACCTTGCACAACCTTGTCGGCGACTGGATACCTGCCAGGTCCCGTGCAAGGTGAATACTCTTTCATAAGAGCAGCAAATAACAGGCGGTAATCCTTTCTTGTGGCATCAGGTTGACGCTCTATGAAGGAAAACACCGTCCTAGATGAAGTGAGCCTGATCAAACCTACTCTATTCTCAACTGCAGCGTTGGGATAGCTTCTTAATTGGAAGTCAAGGTTGTCCAGATAGGCCTTAGTGTCAGTTGAACCCAACGGCCCTGGTTCAAATCGATTGACATATTTTGCAATTTTGTACAAATACGAAATTGGGAGCAAAGGCTGTTTTATCGGTATTGTAGGAATCAAAACTGTACATGGAGGTGTGTCGCTAGACTCATGAGGAGGTGACGGAATGGGATTAAGAGCAGGAGGTGCATCAAAATCCTTCTGAGGTGGTGGTGGGTGACCTGGACTCTGACCTTGTTTGTCTTTGAGTTCTAGACCACCTCGCCCCACGTCACACATCTAATTTTTTGCAGCGGCTAGTTTCACTTCACAGGCTTTTAAGCGTTCCTGTGATGTATGACATTCACTTTGTAAACGCACGCCTTGGTCGACCAACGCCGCTTTTTCCAATCTGCACTCGTTCAGAGCTTTCGATGTGAGCTGCAACTGTTGTTTTAGCAAATCGTTGTCTGAACGCAGTGTTTGGCACTTAATCTGTCCCTCCCTCATCTTCTCCTCATATGAGTGAGCTTGTAATGACAGCTGAGCTTGTGAGAGCTCTCTGTCACATTGTAACTCATTCGCACGGGTCTCCTGATCAAAATTAGACTGTGCCATGAGTTTGAGGTACTCCTCTCTTTCGCTGTTTAACCTTAATTCAAGGTCGTCAGCCTTGTTTACCACAGCATAGAATGTTGTTTTCAATAAGAGCGCCAATTTAGCCAGCTGGTCATAGCTTGACTTTGTTCTGGCTGTAGAGGCCACACCCTCTGCAACATCCTTCAGCTCTTCCAATAACTCTTTGGAGTTCATGCTATCCACCTGTGCACCATGGATTTAAGGATTCTGTGAGCAGCGCCAACGCCTTCTCTAACCAATCCATCACACAAGGATCAATATTCTTTTCCATCACATCTTCCATGGTTATTCAATGTTTAGCACTTATCTGGTTAACCAGTTTGCCAACTTGAGATATTTTAACAGGTAAATATTTATATTCAAGTGAGCATTGAGTTTCACACACTATTTTAGCTCTGGGTTCACTCAACAGTACTGTCATAAGTCTACTTCTGCAAATGAATGAGCACTTAATTGTAAGATTCACCCCAATGCATGAATATTTTAAGTAAATGCCTCCTTCTAGCAGTGTTACTTAATGTGCTTATTTTTTAACAGATACAAAAACCAGGCTTCTCAGTGTACATTTACTCTAAAGCACTTAAAATTAAATAAACCTACAATTTTTCTAAAAGTCTCACAGCAACTTTAGTTTTCAAACGCTTTTTCAGCAGTTCTATATACCAGAAATTCGCTATTTAAAACAGTCACTCATAAACCAGGCTGTATGAACAAAAAAGAAAAAAAAAATATATGAGAGGAAATTATCAGTCCCCCTTCAGGAAAACTGTTATACTCCTCTTTCAACAGCAGGTGGTGGTGTAAGCTTATTTATACCAGCAGGAGTCTATGACAACTTCCTGTGAATCGTTCTGTTGACATCCAGTGTTAGCCGTTAGCCAGACATAGCATACGGTCGAACACGGTCAAATCAGCATTTTCTGAACGGATTTAAAGCTTTAACGTGGTGTCATTTCGACAAGCACGACTTTTTGCATGAAACATGAGTTTTGGGAACAGTGGCAGGCTTCATTTAGTGATTTTAAACACAGAGGAGGCTTCGGTTGAAACGAGATTCATTTCTGGGGTCACGTGACTTCATAGACACGTGAGCAACGGGGTGGGCTTTACAATCTGACATCAGAGGGAGTGAACGCAGACATGTCACCCGTTTCTCAGCGAATCAGAGTGACCCAAACAGCGGTTTTCAACCAATCACAGCGCGTGATTCCAGCTAGCAGTGTTAGCAGTTAGCCTGGAAAAAGTCCGGTCAACAATCACCCATAAAACTTCAAACTGCACAAACTACTGATAAAAATGCAACGAATCAGCAGTTCAGTGGTCTGAGACGGTGCTCAGCTTCAAAACAGCGTTTTATCCATTCAAAACACGACTCGTTCAACGAATCAGAACCGAGTCGGACAGCAGAACCGGGTCAGAAAAAACCCCCTTCTCTGCTACAGTCTAAATAGAATAAAGCGTTTTTCCACAGCATGCCAGCATTACTTATACAACAGATGTACAAATTTCAGCTTTAAAATGAACACATCAACATTACTTTCAGTTCTCTGAACACCACAAACCGAATCATGCTGTATCAAGCTCAAAACTCGGACCATTCACGCCAACATTCAGCGTCCATCTCAATGACACAGACCCCATCACATTTAATTCACACCACTTTAAACATTCGTACGGCCACAAAATGGCCAAACAGGCGGATAGGTTCTAAATTATCTCTTTTAGAGACCATGCGCGTCACAAGAAGCTCTTTAGAGACCACGTCCGGGCCACCAGATTTGTAGTATACTAAGGCTAGGTCAGCTTCAGTTAGCTTAAGAGCTCCACTACAGTCAATTTTTAATAAAGGGTTCTCACTTTTTCGAGCTACTTACAGATATGTGACAGAGGTACTGTGTTGGAGATGGTCTAATCAGTGACATGAGACGTTAATTTTCTTTGACCCATCAAAATGAATGTGGTCATTTATTAACAGAATCAAAATTTAACATCAAAACATTGTACACTTGATTATGCTATCGGCTCTGATTAATAAAACTTGGCACGTTTTACTTAACAAAAACAACAGACATTTCTGAAGATATCTGGATTAATTACTGGCAAGATAGAAGTTTAAAGATGGGAAATGAAGGAGTTTAAATGGAGAGAAAAGATGTGGAGGAAGAAAGTGTGTTGACGAGGAATGGCACCCTTCATGCGACCCCAGCTCAGCCCTGGTACACTCGGTAGTGAAGCGACTCATTACCTTTGCAGAAGATAGGTCAGCTCCGGTATGGAGTTCCATTTCAACACTACCTTTCAGCATCTCCTTAGGATGGCTGAGAATCGTCCGAAGTAGTGACGGTACTCTGTTCAACAACACGCTCACCTCCCGGGTGGACTCACATGAGCTGTGAGTCCGTCAGAGGTTCCACTCAGATGTGGAAGGCTCCATAATCCCAACTAGATTCGGAAGAACTCCCATCTAACTCCAGCACTTCAGAACTTTCTCCAGGCACTAGAACTTCAGAACCAGCCCTTTCCCTCCGAACTACTGGAACTAGGAAGAGTAGACTTTTAAAGAGTTCTGCTTCCGGTCACTTTTGGGAAGTCCTGATTGGTTGAAAGAACCAACAGGGGTGTGGTTTTAGTGACATCAGAGGGTCATTACAAGTCAGAAAAACAGCGGAGATGTTTAGGAACAGACAGAGAAATGTTTTGACGAAGAGAGAAAAACTACAGGTGTCAGTTCTCTTGTTCCTGTCTGAGAGGTTTAAAAACAAGACAGTTCGTTCCAATAACTTGTTTGTGACTGTCTCCGACTTTTGACCGACATCACACCTTTCTCATTTCAGACAGAAGATCAAAAATGCACAATTACTTTGTAACATAGACATTTAACTTGATTTCTACTTTGAACGAGGATTAAAAAATCATTAATACTGTTTCACAGTTGATTTAAAATGAGTGGTTCATTTCAACATTTAAAATGGTATGAACTAAACACACTTTTGATTATCAAGATATTGTAAAATAGTAATGATAATATGAAAAAGAGAGTGTTCTTTCAATTGATTAGTTCAAGATACAATTAGAAAGTCTCTGGATGAGCTAATTTGTATTTCTGGATTCAAATCAATGAAATAACAGTTCCTGTCCCATGATGGTCTTCAGAGGCAGGTTTGACCGGAGGCCGAGTTCGCTACATTAGTGACATGAGACGTCATTTATCTTTGACCCATCAGAATAAATGCGGTCATTTATTTAACAGAATCAAAATTTTACATCAAACATGTACTCTTGATTTGCTGATTTGTTTCTGATTAATAAACTTAGCAAGTTCAAATAATAAGACAACAGAGGATTACTGATGGAGAATAATTCATCTCTGAAGGCATTTAGCTTGATTTACTGGCAAAGATTTAAAAAGGAGAGATTTAGAGGTTTAAAGAGGAGGATTTAGATGGATGAAGGAAAGTGTGTTGACCAGGAATGGCACCCTTCATCCGACCCCAGCTCAGCCCTCGGTACACTCGGTGCGTGACGACTCGTTACCTTTGCAGAAGATAAATCAGCTCCGGTACAGAGTTCCATTTCAATGCTACCTTTCAGTGTCTCCGGTCAGGGTGGCTGAGAATCGTCCAAAGTAGTGACAAAATACTCTGTTCAACAGAATAAGCTTCCTTAGAAGGAATCTTCCTTAGAAGTTGAGAGTATTTAACACTCCACTCCTCATTCAGACAGAAGAGTAAAATGCACAGTTACTTTGTAAATAGACATTTAACTTGTATGACCTAAGTCTAATGAGGTTTAAAAATCATTAATACTGTTTCACAGTTGATTTAAATGAGTGGTTTACTTCAACATTAGAAATGGTATGAACTAAACACACTTTTGATAATCAAGATATTGTAAAATAGTAATGATAATATAAAAAAGGAAGAGTGTTATTTCAATTGATTTATTCAGGATACAATTAATGTGGGAGTTCTGGTTTCCTTCCTGCCACTAACTATCTTCCACAGTTGCTACACTGAGCTAATTGATCATCATCTTCACCTGCCACCTGCTCTGGAGAACGGGTTCTGCTCCTTCCATAAAAGCTGCAGCCAGGCTCTTCTCCAGTGCTGGGACATTACCTTTTACATGGTAAAGTAATAGTCAGCCTGTTATTGTCTCCTGACAATGTTGGTCTAACAAGCTTCCACGCTTTGTTGTTTCTTCAGTTTTTTGACTTCCACGTCAAGATTCGTCTCGGTCCCTCCAAGGCTTCAACACCAAGGCAGGATCCTTCTATGGGATGTCCCTTCAACCATTCATCTACCTCCAACCCGCTCCTGCACTCTCTGTTCCTTCAGTGAAGCATCCACAAATCAGCAAAGGTACTCACCATCTTCTCTTCGAGACGTCCTCCGGAATCCAGAACCACACAGCGTGCCTCCCCTGCTCCTGCATCAAGGCAGAACCTAGCTCCACTCCCTTTTCCCCTGGAAAGACAATAAAGAGGTTTATTTTTGCAACCCGGTTATCTGTCTGTTCTTCGGTTCTGCCATCTGGGGTTTTACCCTTGATCAAATCATGTCAATTAAATAGTCTCTTGATGAGATAGTTTGTGTTCTGGATTCATATCAATGAAATAACAGTTCCTGTCCCCAGAAGGTCTTCAGAGACAGATTGATGTAGGAGGTCTAGTTCACTACAACTGCATCATCAACAGGAATGCACGTAAAGAGTGATGTGACATCAAGAGAAACCATTGTTTCATCAGTCTCCATGATGACATCCCTCACCATATCCACAAAGTCCATGGTGTTCTGTATGTGGTGTTCTGAGCTGCCAACTAAAGGGATGAGTACAGACGCCAGATATTTGGAAACAATGTTAGTGACTAAGTTAATCATACTAACAGTTGGTATTAAAGTTACACCTTGTAGTATGACATATGCTGGATATATTCATACATTTTTCACGAGTTCCTCATCTTTCTGACTGTGTAAATGTTGTGCGTTGAGTTTAACAGAAATGCGAACGAGAGACGTTATTATCTTTGACCCATCAAATGAATGCGGTCATTTATTTGCAGAATCAAAGTTTAACATCAAACATGTACATTAATTTGGCAAAATATGAAAACAATAACAATTTCAAGTTCACAGAAAGTGGACAATATGGCGATTGTCCTCACTTCTCAGCAGAACCACAGACATCAACCACACG
>NC_056507.1:43008411-43011938 GCF_014905685.2 Nematolebias whitei
GGCGATTGTCCTCACTTCTCAGCAGAACCACAGACATCAACCACACGGCGGTGATTGAGAACTTTGCTTCAGATATTTCTAAATTATCTGTAATGATTTTAGGAGAAGGGAGAGTTTAAGATGGAAAATGGAGATTTATCTTACAGAGAGATGTGTGAGGGAATTAATCTGTTTGACCAGAAACGTGCACGCTCTTTGGGGAATCAGCTTGCCCACGGTACACTTGGTCGAAAATAGAACCTTCTACCTGGTTGATGATAAAATCAGCGTCGGCGTAGGGTTCCTTTCTGACTCTTTCAGCGTCTCCATGAGGACAGCCAAACCCTTAGAGAGTCGTACGAGGTTATCCAAACAGAAGTTGTAACTCCCAAAATCCTCTCTGCATCCTGTCTCGTCAGAATTCTGAACTCCTTCAGAACTCTCTTCAGAGAGTTAAACTCTGGAACTCTTTACTCCTTAACTCTGTTACTCTCATGTTGAACTCATTCCTGAACGCAGCAACTCTAGCAACTGCATGAACTGGGAAGTTGCCACATTTTAAATGGGTCGACTTCCGGGTCATTTGAGAGCTTTTTGATTGGTCGATGGACCAGAAAAAGGTGTGGTTTGTGATGTAAGGTGTTATGAAAAGTCAAGGGCAGAGAATGAGATAGTTTAAAAACAGACAGAAAGATTATTGGAGAAAACGAGACTTCGTGGAGCCTCTACTCTGATTATCTTCTGTGAAGATTAAACATGACATTTCTTCTCAGTAAACATTTTAGTTGACCGAAACCTGACTTTTAACATACTTACAAATTTGCTCATTGAAGACAGAAAAATCAAGAAATGCATATTAACCTGATTTCTTCTTTGAATGAGGAACAAAAATCATTACTTACTGTTTATGTAAATAAAATGAGTAGTTCTCTTCAACCTGTAAACATTGAGTGAATTAACACAATTTGATTATCAAACATTTGTAAAATAGTAATGATCATAGAGAATTGTCTTTTCTACTTGATTACTTCAAGAAAGAAAGTCTCCAGATGGCTCAAACTGTATTTCTGGATGCAGATCAATGAAATAACAGTCCCTGTCCATCCGGTCAGTTTTGACATAGGCCTAGTCCACTACAGTCCCCCCTTTGGAAATCATCGCCTGTCCATGGGGATGAATTCCAACCGTGAACTTAGACCTTCAAATGTCCTTGAGCTTGATGTAATCCAGCAAGGAAGACCAAAGTCAAAAGTAATCCAGCAAGGAAGACCAAAGTCAGAAGTAATCCAGCAAGGAAAACAAAGTCAAGGTAATTCCACAATGTTCTTGGTAATTCCATTGTGTTGATAATAATTCCATAATGTTGTTGGTAATTCCATTGTAGCAATGCTTTAACCCCTTGGAAACAGAATCTGTAATCCATTGGAAAAGTCATATAATCCACAACGGTAAATCCACAACGATTGGAAGTGTTGATTAATCAGCATACAGAGGGGTACCCTTGGGTTGAACTGAAGATGCGGCCACTGGATGAAGAGTGGAGACCAACGTCAGGATTGCAGGTCGCCTCCAGCGAAGGTTGTCTCCAGCGACGTCCAGCCTGTGCCGTTCTGGTTCAATGTGTCATGCAATTATGTGGTTTAAGGTGGGCTTATGAAGGGGATTTTACATAAGGCCTTAAACTATATGCACCTGGTGTGTAAGCTATTATGGTTGGGAACAGCTACGACTACCAGTTAAGGGGTGGAGCATGCTGAAAAGGGTAACTACAGGGGTTTATGCCTATAGAAAAGGGTTCCAAACAATTTTTCCATTTCTAACTTGGTTTAAGTTAGCTTTACATGGTAAAATATAGTTTGGTGCAATTGTCTGTTGTCTTTTAGACGAACGACTTGAGATTGGGTGTTTGGTTTCCCCATAAATGTTTTGGAAGTCTATGGCGAGACTTATCAAAAAGAATTAGCTATCCCCCCAAATAGAATTGTTCGAGTAGGTTCGGCTTAAGCGTTGTGAGATCAATGTAGATTATGGTACTTAGGGTAGCAATAATATACATTGACTCCGCAAAGATTGCAATTTAGCGAATGAACTGCATGTTGGCATGGTCAAAGGCCTCTTAGTCTCTAACTTACTACACAACAAAATTCATTCTTTCCTCAGAAACAACCAAAATCAACTAAACAACGTTCCAACACCGACAAGAGTAGTGACTAAGCATCTAGAAACATCGTTTCACTGCTTCTCCTCACCCTGGTTGTCAGTTTCAGTCACGCCGTTTTATCAAGGGTAGGTCCTGTGAGTTTAAACTATGGTTAAGTTTATTATCCATTAGTTATCTTCTGCTTGGGTAACCCTTATTCCCACGAGGTCAGATTTTGTGAGATCTTTGTCTCCTGAGGAGTTATTGCACGCCTTGTGTTGTTTAATCTGGTTACGATGTACCCATTTAACAGTTGGCTCTTTTTGGCCTTTACTGATTTTTATCTGGTAGACAACTGGAGACACTTTGTCGATTATCAGATGGGGTCCAGTCCATCTAGGCATCAGCTTACGGGCGAGAGTTCCGGTCCCGGACTCTCTTCTCCCAGTTTTGGGGGCAAACGTGTAGTACCAGACCCTGTCTCCCACTTGGAGTTCCTCGTAAGAGGCCTTTTGGTCGTAGTACGCTTTGCGTCCTTCAGCTGATTTTTCCAGGTTTTTCTGTGCGAAAGCAAAAGTGTTCTTAAGGTGTCTTTCCAAGTCTTTCATGTATTGTTGTGTGGTGTAGGCTGTTGCCATGGCAGCATCGCCTGGTTGGTACAACAGGTGCAGAGGGAGAGTCATTTGTCGACCCGTCATCATCTCGAAAGGAGCGATGCCAGTCGACGTGTGTGGAGTGGCCCTTATGGCCATGAGGACCAGAGGGAGTTTCACGTCCCAGTCCTTGTGGTTTGCGGCTACGTATTTTTTCAAAATACTCACCACAGTCCTGTTTGCTCTCTCAACCTGGCCTGAAGCCTGTGGGTGGTAGCCAATATGGAAGTTGGCTTTGACGCCTAGCGTCTTCCACAGTTCCTTCATTACTTCACCTGTGAAGTGTGTACCTTGGTCTGAGTTCACCCTAAGGGGAAGTCCAAACCTTGAAAATACATGATTCATTAACAACATAGCAGTGGTTTGTGCTGTGTCATTAGGGGCTGGTAGACATTCTACCCATTTGGTAAACGCGCAGGTTACCGTGAGAAAATATTTATTTCCTCTAGAGGTCTTAGTGAGTGGTCCGACCCAGTCAATCTGGAGGTCCGACCATGGAAATGCAATGCCTCTACTATGCAGTGGTGCTCTGTGAAGTGGTCTGGATGGTTGAAACTGGCCACAGATCAGGCACCCTTTTATGTAGTCCTTGACATCCTTTTTCATTCCAGGCCAATAAGCAATCTGTTTTAATGCTTTCAGCGTGGCATTGTCACCCTTATGTCCTGCGGACGGAAGGTCATGTGCATGGACTAACATCACCCCCCTGTGGTCATGGGGGACCACGAACACAGGTGAGGACGTCCGTCCATGAG
>NC_056507.1:43012038-43016723 GCF_014905685.2 Nematolebias whitei
TTCCAGTTCAGTTTTAGGTTAATGACTCCTTCTGCGGTCATTACCTGTGAACTATTGGGAACTAATGGAAAGCGGAAAGCTTTTTTAATTAGTTCTAGACCAACGTGTTTGTGAACCAAGGTTTCGTAGAAAGCTCGGTTAATTGCTGATTTATCTGTCCACAGAGACAGAACAGCATCGTTGGTGTGGGACCCTTGGATCTCTACACCCTTAACTACCAGTGGTAGGTAGTGTTTGGTGGACTCTGACTGTTCCAGCTCACAGAGGAGGCTGTCTTGTTGAGTCAGAGTTTGGACCACTTGGTGGGTCTCTTTGGTTTCACATGATGTCAGAGGAATACTCACCGGGTTCGTGTCCTCGGCTGAGGAGTCCTGTGCGCCTTCCGCGGTACCTGCTGTTGGGCAGTCTGTGTGACACTCCGGAGGCGTATCTATTGGCAGTGGTTTGCTCACTTTTGTCCACATTATTTGATCACCATAATCTATAATCGCGTCGAAGCGATTTATAAAATCCTGGCCAACCAAAAATGGGAATGAGTCAACACGAGACACGTGTACTGGGTGGTACAGTGTCATATTGCCAATTTGCATGTGAACCATTGCTATAGATGTCAGGGTTGTTTTCATTTCTGAGAGACCCTGCATTTCTATAGCACATTCAGAGAGAGGTATTATCCTGTTAACACTGGCAGCGGCCGTCCTCAGCTCCTCGAACAGTTTAGCTGACATAATTGTTATGTCTGCCCCACCGTCCAAGAGTGCTTCGTGTGTGAGGACACCTTCGAGTGTTACTGACAGGTACGCCTTTTTGGCGACCCCCTTTCTGATAAAGTTACACAGAAACCTTTTGGGTTTTTTCTGACGCTTCTTCACGCGTTCAGCCTTATCTGTGTAATCTTGGTTTGTCTGAACCGTCAGGACAGCAGAAGCTGTTTCTGAGTGTTCAGCCTGCGATGACTCGTCATCGTTTGTGTGTGTGTTTACCCCCCCTTCTTCTGAAGAGGGGTTGTTTGAGGCAACAACAGTTATGTCTTGGTGTGTTCCACCGACATCTGTTATGTTGTCATTCGCGCCCTCAGATGTAATAGGAATTACATTACTGCATAGTGCTCCTGGATGGGTTCCCGTGTCAGTGTGTTTCAAAGTTTCTAACAACCTGCGTATTTTCTCTGTCTCTTCCGAGTTCAGAGGTGTAGGGCCTTGTTTCTGGAACTTTTGTGATTTTTTCGCCTCGGTTCGTTTCGTCCGAGGTGGGGGACGGTCAGGTACGTCTTTCGGGGGTTCCTTCGCGTACTGCCCCTGATGATATGGTTTCCCATATCGTTGCGTCCTACGCTCACCCCTTTTTCGATAATCACTGTCATCCTCTGAAAGAGGAGCATTTTTGGCCAAGCGTGCACCTTCATTACGTGGTTTGTTATTTTGAACAGACTGTTTTCTCTCTTTCTTTGGAGGAGGTGGATACTCGCACCTTCCTTCCATTTCTAGGGAGTGGGGTTTAACCTTTACACTTGGAAACACTTCAATGGGCGTCTTAGCCTGAGAACATGCTTCAAACACATTCACAGCACACTGTCTAATCTCACTGATGGATTTTTCTCTGAAATTTGCCATCATTTGTACTGATTGTTTAAAATCAGTGTGGAGATTTTTGCTGAAAACAAACTTAAAACCTTCATCTTCTTCCATTCCGGTTTCATTTCTGTTACCAAAATAAGCTTGGAAGATTCTTTTGTAATAAACTTTTGGATGTTCAGTTTTACCCTGCGTGACCTTGTCTGCAGCTGGGAAACCAGCAGGTCCCGTGCAGGAGTCGTATTCTCTGATCAAAGCTTCACACAGAAGGTTTTAGTTCCTCCTCGTTGCATCAGGTAGACGCTCGATGAAGGTGAACACCTCTGTCCGAAGTGAGCCGTATCAGACCGATCTTATCCTCTACCGTAGCATTAGGATAAGATCTCAATCTGAACTCCAGATCTTTGAGGTACGCTTTTGTTCCAGATGATCCCATCGGTCCAAGCACAAAGCGTTGTACATATTTTGAGATTTTCTGCAAATCATCCATTGAAGGAGACAGTATCAACGGTCTCTCTTGTGTGTGTGATGGTGCAGATTGGTCAAGGACTGCCCCTACCGCCCAAGATGGGGGTGAGGGTGGCTGCATGGTGTCAGGAGGAAGAGGTGCATATTGGTGCAGGTCTGTCCCTACTGCCCATAATGGGGGTGGGGGTGGCGGCATAGTGTCAGGAGGAAGAGGTACATATCGGTGCAGGTCTGTCCCTACCGCCCATACTGGGGGTGGGGGTGGCGGCATAGTGTCAGGAGGAAGAGGTACATATTGGTGCAGGTCTATCTGGGGTGGTTGTGGCTGACCCGGGCCCTGATACTGTTTGTCTCTGAGTCTCAGACCAGCGCGCCCCATTTCAGAAATCTGGTTTGTAGCTGCAGCTAGTTTCTCCTCACAAGCTGTCAGGCACTCCTGTGATGTCTGACATTCACCTTGTAAAGTCAGCCTTTGTCGGAGTATTATCTCCTTGTCTGCCTTGCAATCGTCCAGCTCCTTTAATGCCACCTGCAACTGTGCTTGTAGCACATCGTTATCTGAACACACGGCTCGGTACGCTTGTTCTTTATCCCTAAATCTCTCCACATATGATTGAGCCTGTTCTGACAACTCTTTCTTTGCGAGGTCCCTATCAGTCTGAATTTGTCGTTTCTGCAATTCAGATCAGTAATCAATACGTCACACCTGTCCTTTTCAGATTGATATCCGCTGAACAGCATGTCATTTTGTTCCACCTGATGGTCCAATTCTGCTTTCAGAAGCAGGGAAATTTTTGCTAACCGTTCACGGCTCGATTTTGAGTCCTCTGCCACTTTAGCTTCTTTTGCCAACCTCTGCAGTTCCTCATTTCTTTGATCGTCATCAAGGTCTTGTAATTGCTCTAATTGTTTACCAATAATTGAATTTGTTAAAATATGTAAAGCCGACTGGACGGCATCTCTGGATTGAAAGGGGTCAGTGTTTACCTCTTCGTTTTCCATTATCTGCTATTTAGAAATTAAATAGGAGATGTAAATGTTTAGGTGGTACAATAAAATCAGAAGAGTTTCTCTCTACTGATGTATTTACTCTTATTTAGTGAGTTTAACAATTAAACGTGCACTATATTTCCAGCGACCGAGTAAACTTTCAGCTCTTATGATTATCTGTCTCTGTTTCTACCAAAAGTTCTCATTTTTTCATTTTGCACCTGCTTTAGGATTTATCAGTGAATGAAAAATTCTTAGTAAACGCCTCGCTGGGCGTAAATACTTTACTGACTTTTAATGGTAAGATAACAAAACAGTATAATTCAGCTCGAGGAAGTTTGTTAACTTCAAAGTTCGTCTTACAGAAATGAAAACGTTTAATTTCACTCAAAATACCTAAAAAGCGAAGTGAAAACATGTTATCTCACGTTTATCCAGAAGGTGTCAGTACAACCTTATTAATTTTAACTCAGACACTGTTAGTGTTGTCCAGTAGGGGTCGCTATGACTTCCTGTGGCGTCCGGTCGTTAGCTGTTAGCTCAAAATTAGCATCTGCTAGACTCGGATAAAACCAACATTTCTGAACGGATTTTTTACACAAACGTGACAAAATTTTAGCAATTAGACTTCGAAGAACTTAAACAGCGTTTCAGAACACAGCTTTAAAGCGCTTTTCAGCTTTAAAAAGCAGATTTTATTCCCTATGAAAACGAGTTTCCATTTCCGGGTCACGTGACTGAAATCACCAATGACAAAGCAGCGCGGGGTTGAGAGGAAATGACGTAGCCACGTCAGTCAACCTCTCAGCGAATCAGAGCGCTCCACAACAGCAATATTCAACCAATCACGAAGCGTTAGTAGCAACCAGCATGTTAGATTAGCCTGAAACCATTTCTTCAACTTATCGTCTTTTAAACTGTCAAAATGCACTTTTTCTGTTAAAAATGTAACGAATCAACTCTGAGCTGTACGGAGTCTTCTACTCCGGTCTCAAAAACGTCTTTCTAGCCATTTAAAAAAAACCTCGTCCGAACCTTTTTCAGAACCGAGCCGGTCCCGAACCGCGTCTGGACCGTCTTTAAACAGAATAGAGCGTTTTCACCCAGCTCAAAACCAGCTTAGTTAACATAACAGGCGTACAATTTCAGCTTTCACAAGACATATGACACTATTTCAGTTTTCTGTGAGCTTTTAGCATCACAGCCCAACACGCTAAAACATGCAGCGTTTTGACTTCAAAGCGGCGCAGCTTGAGCTGCGTTTCAGCACAGCTGATAAACTGTTACTTTTCTTCATGCCAACATGTAAAAACAATCTTTACACGAAATACACAGTCATTTATGAGCACGTAACGGGCCACCAAATGTAGTATGACATATGCTGGATATATTCATACATTTTTCACGAGTTCCTCATCTTTCTGACTGTGTAAATGTCGTGCGTTGAGTTTAACAGAAATGCGAACGAGAGACGTTATTATCTTTGACCCATCAAATGAATGCGGTCATTTATTTGCAGAATCAAAGTTTAACATCAAACATGTACATTAATTTGGCAAAACATGAAAACAATAACAATTTCAAGTTCACAGAAAGTGGACAATACGGCGATTGTCCTCACTTCTCAGCAGAACCACAGACATCAACCACACG
>NC_056507.1:43016823-43017970 GCF_014905685.2 Nematolebias whitei
TTTATCCAGGGGCAGGCAAGGGTCAAAACCAGAGAGGAATGCAGCCAGGCAGAAGAACCAAAAGGAGAATCCAAAAATCGTGGTCAAGGAGCAAAAACAGTCGTCAATATGGTCAGATATAGGCGAGGAATCCAGTACGGGGGCAAAGGCGAAAACAAGATGTCGTGGGCAAAACTATGGTCGAATACTGTGACATGAAGAGGGAACGCTGGATATCTATGGGAAGAACCTATAATTATCTGGCACCGACTGAAGAGAAACAGGGAGCTTAAATAGTGAACTGAAACAGGTGTTGCTCATGAATGTAGATTGTGGTAGATGGTAGAGGGGGCGTGGCACAGGGTGACAGGAGCTGAATGAATGAGAGGGGAACTCAAAAACTAAAGCAGGAAAATGAACGTGAATGATCTAAAAACAGGGGCTGTGGTATGAGGAGCAGAGGCTTAAACAGATGGGGCGGCAGCAGGGGCCGCTGAGCGTGACATAGCCCCCTCTTTAAGGTCTGTCATCCTGACGGACCACCAAAGAGAAAGAACGAACAAGGACCGGGCGGGTGGAGGGGGCACTGGAGGTGGGCAAAAAGGCAGGTTGGAGGTCCGAAGGGACCTCCAGAGAAGCCCCAAAACTCTGGTGGACGGCTTGGCCACTGTCCAAAAAGTGGCAAAGTCCAGGTCAGATGGCCATGTAAGCCTTGCTGGGGCCAGATAAAAGGCAAGATCAGGACCAGTGCTACACCAGGCAGGAGGATCAGAGCTACAGCCCACATGGAGGCCTGGAGGGGAGCCACAGCCAACTTGGAGGCCTGGAGGGGACCCGCAGCCAACTTGGAGGCCTGGTGGGGAGCCGCAGCCAACATGGATGTCTTGGAGACTGCAGCCGACATGGGGGTCCAGGAAGTAATCGCAGCCGACAAGGGGGTTCTGGCGGCCGTTGCAGCCGACAAGGGGGTCCTGGAGGCCGTTGCAGCCGACATGGGGGGTCCTGGAGGCCGTTGCAGCCGACATGGGGGTCCTGGAGGCGGTTGCAGCCGACATGGGGGTCCTGGGGGCCGTTACGGCCGACATGGGGGTCCTAGAGGCTGCTTCGGCCGACATGGGGGTCCTGGAGGCTGCTTCGGCCGACATGGGAGCCCTGGAGGCTGCTTCGG
>NC_056507.1:43017980-43018534 GCF_014905685.2 Nematolebias whitei
GGCCGACATGGGAGCCCTGGAGGCTGCTTCGGCCGACAAGGGGTTTCTGGAGGCTGCTTCGGCCGACAAGGGGTTTCTGGAGGCCATTGCGGCCAACATAGAGGACCGAGGAGCTGGTGCGGCCGACGTGGAGGGCAGAGGCACTGCTGCGGCCAACGTGGTGGAGCTGCTACAGCCGACGTGGAGGGCAGTGGAGGCGACTCTTCTGCGGTAGGAGGGAAATCTTCTGCAGTAGGAGGGGAATCTTCTGCGGTAGTGGAGAGCACCGGCCCCTCTGGAGACTTGAAGAGCGCCGGTCCCTCTGGAGACTTGGAGAGCGCCAGCCCCTCTGGAGACTTGGAGAGCACTGGCCCCTCTGGAGACTTGGAGAGCGCCGGCCCCTCTGGAGACTTGGAGAGAGCTGGCCCCTCTGGAAACTTGGAGAGCGCCGGCCCCTCTGGATACTTGGCGAGCGCCGGCCCCTCTGGAGACTTGGAGCGATGGAAGGGTGCTGCCGCCAACATGGAGGCCTGGAGGGGAGCTGCAGCCAACTTGGAGGCCTGGAGGGGAGCTGC
>NC_056507.1:43018544-43030349 GCF_014905685.2 Nematolebias whitei
CAACTTGGAGGCCTGGAGGGGAGCTGCAGCCAACTTGGAGGCCTGGAACTCAACTGGAAGTGGTGCAGCTGGAGCCCAAATCACAGCAAGCACAGGGGCCAGGACAGCCGCAAACATGGTGGCCAGAGCTGCCACCTGTGGAATCTGGGGGTCTGCGGCCGCTGGAACCAGGGGCCAAGTCAATGCTGTCATGGGGTTTTTGGAGATTTCAGCAGCTAAAGAGAGGGCATGGACTGCTGGGGCAGGCGACGTGGAGGCCTGGGGAGCTGCTGGGGCAGGCGACGTGGAGGCCTGTGGAGCTGCTGGGGTAGGCGACGTGGAGGCCTGTGGAGCTGCTGGGGCAGGCGACATGGAGGAATGGGGGCAGCTGGTCTGGGACTCTGTGGGACCACGGCCGCTGGTCTGGGACTCTGTGGGATCACGGCAGCTGGTCTGGGACTCTGTGGAACCACGGCAGCTGGTCTGGGACTCTGTGGGACCACGGCAGATGGTCTGGGACTCTGTGGGACCACGGCAGCTGGTCTGGGACTCTGTGGGACAGCTGGAAACGTTTGGGGCAAGGGCTCTGAGGGCGGAGGGGCAGGACATTGGGAGGACCGGCGCATTGTGCGCCTACGGCTCTTCTGAGGGCGAGGGACCTGGCAGGGAGGAAACCACAAATCCTCGTCTTCGTCCGACTCGTCCTCCTGATCACAAAAGAGGAACGGAAACTTGGGCCTGTTCATGAGGTGGAGAGCCCAACGCTGGGCTTCTCTCTTCTCCACCTCACCCAAGAGGACAGGCTGAACCTGAGGAAAACCGCCCGGATTTATTGCCAGACGAGTGCCTGTGAATTGGTTCTCCAACTTACCAGAACGCCACCTCCGAGTTTGTGCTGGATCCATATTTTGGCCAGATAATTCTGTCATGAATTGGGGTGGATCGGACAAGCACAGACTCAGAAAAAGGTTTAAAAAGTTTATTTTTAAAAACCGGTGGCGTCTGGCAGGAGGTTCTGGTTCTGGTACTGGTACCGGACCGCTCTGGGGGAGACAGACAGATTAGTGGCTGTAAGCAGAACAGAGTAAACAAGAATAAAGCCACTAACCTTCTGTCTCTGGAACCAGTCTGAGATGTGGGCCAGGTGGGTCCCGGTACCGGTCCGAATCTCAGGAGCCAGTAACATGCGCAAGGGCACACAGAGCAGCAGCGTGCAGCGTGAGCACAAACAAGTAGTGAGGCTGGATGGGCGAGCTGTGAAGCTGAGGAGTTTAGGCAGCAGAACTTTATCCAGGGGCAGGCAAGGGTCAAAACCAGAGAGGAATGCAGCCATGCACAATAACCAAAAGGAGAATCCAAAAATCGTGGTCAAGGAGCAAAAACAGTTGTCAATATGGTCAGATATAGGCGATGAATCCAGTATGGGGGCAAAGGCGAGAACGAGAGGTCGTGGGCAAAGCTATGGTCGAATACTGTGACATGAAGAGGGAACGCTGGATATCTATGGGAAGAACCTATAATTATCTGGCACCGACTGAGGAGAAACAGGGAGCTTAAATAGTGAACTGAAACAGGTGTTGCTCATGAATGTAGATTGCGGTAGATGGTGGAGGGGTCGTGGCACAGGGTGACAGGAGCTGAATGAATGAGAGGGGAACTCAAAAACTAAAGCAGGAAAATAAACGTGAATGATCTAAAAACAGGGGCTGTGGTATGAGGAGCAGAGGCTTAAACAGATGGGGCGGCAGCGGGGGCCGCTGAGCGTGACAGAATGTGTTGTTATTGGAATAGTGACTGCAGTGAACTCGGCCTCCGACCAAAACCTGCCTCTGAGGACCTTCATGGGACAGGAACTGTTATTTCATTGATTTGAATCCAGAAATACAAATTAGCTCATCCAGAGACTGTCTAATTGTATCCTGAAGTAATCAATTGAAAGAGCACTCTTCTTTTATATTATCATTACTATTTTACAATATCTTGATAAATCAAAAGTGTGTTTAGTTCATATCATTTCTAAATGTTGACGTGAACCACTCATTTTAAATCAACTGTGAAACAGTATTAATGATTTTTTAATCCTCATTTAAATTAGAAATCAAGTTAAATGTCTAGTTACAAAGTAATTATGCATTTTGATCTTCTGTCTGAAATGAGAGGTAGTGATGTCGGTCGAAAGTCAGAAAGAAGTTATTAGAACGAAGTGGATTGATTTTAAACCTAGCAGATGGTAAATAAGAAGCTACTGGCACCTGCTTGCCCTCACTTCATGTTAATATTTCTCCTGTCTGTACTAAAAGTCCCTAAAACATTCCTGCTGTTTTCTTGACTTGTAATGACCCTCTGACATCACTAGAACCACCCCCTGTTGGTTGTTTCAACCAATAAGGAAGTCCTGAAGTGACCGGAAGTGAGAACTCTTTAAGAGTCCACACTTCCTGGAACTTCTCAGTCAACTGGGTCTGTCAGTCAGTCGGTCAAGTCTCCTGAGCTCCTCAAGTGGGTCTCTGATGAAGTCTAGTCTTGAACTTAGTCTTCGGAGCCTGTGATGGATTCTTCCACATCTGAGTGGAACCTCTGACAGACTCACATCTTGCTGTGTACCCACCCGGGAGATGAGCGTGTTTGTTGAATGGATTAAGAGGCGCGTCTCCTGATATGTCCAGCCGCTCTTACCGGAGACGCTGAAAGGTACTGTTGAAATGGACCTCTGTACCGGAGTTGATGTATCTTCTGCAAAGGTAACAAGTGGTCACGCACCAAGTGTACCAGAAGAGTTGGGCTGGTGTTGAAAGAAGCGTGCCATTCTGCGGTCCGAACAGACACCACCCCCCATCCATCTTTTCTCTCCATTTAAACTCCTTCATTTCCCATCTTTAAACTCTGCCATTTTGCCAATAGTCTAGATGCCTTCTTCAATGTCCTGTTGTCTTATTAAGTAAAATGTGCCAAGTTTTATTAATCAGAACCAGATCAGCTAATCAAGTGTACAATGTTTTGATGTTAAATTTTGATTCTGTTCAATAAATGACCACATTTATTCTGATGGGTCAAAGGAAATTAGCGTCTCTTGTCACTGATTAAACAATCCACGCACAGTTACCTCCATCACATGGCAGTAATTTAGCTCAAAAAAGAGCGAACCCGTTTATTTAAATATATTGTAGTGGAGGTGCAGCTAACCTAGACCTTAGCACACTACATGATGGTGTTGAATAGTTATTAGTAAGTTAAACTTGTTTTGTTGTTGAGTCTTGGGCTTGACATGCTGTGCTAAGCATGCCTGATCTGTACAGTGCACTTGCTGAATTGTGGTCTGATCTAGACGCATTGTTAGTTTCTGTTTAATGTGCTCTTCTTTGGCCTTCAAGGCCTCAATAGTAAAATTGGTCTGTCTCACCCGTTCATTCAGCAGTTGGGTCTGTGCCTTCTGAAGCAGAGCAGACAGCATCCCCACTAACTCAGGAGCCAGGCAGAAGGAGAAATCCTACACAAGACAGCCTCTAGAGCAATGCAGATATCTTAACTGGGCCTTCCTGAAAGCAGAGAAGAAACCCAAACAGGCCTCCAGTCACCCATCAGGTGAAAAGGAGGAACCCAGACACAGACCAGTGGTCATTCCGTATGTTGAGGGAGTGTCAGAGAAACTGAGACGTTTATTCTCTAAACATAACGTCCCAGTGGCTTTTAAATCCCAAAATACATTACGGCAAATACTGGTTCATCCTAAAGATCCAGTCCTCCCACACAAACAGAGTAATATTGTGTATGCTGTTCAGTGTCAGGAGGGCTGTGATCAGGCTTAAATCAGGGAAACTAAACAGCCACTGGCCAAAAGGATGGCCCAGAACAGAATATCAACATCATCAGGCCAGGATTCTGTGGTCTACACTCATCTCCAGGCCAGTGGTTACTCTTTCAGGGATGAAGATGTTCACATCCTGGACAGAGAGGAACGATGCTTTGAGAGAGGAGTAAAAGAGGTCATCATTGTGAATATAAATCGTCCATCATTAAACAGGGGTGGAGACCTCCGGGTTCAACTGTCCCCCTCTTACAATGCTTTTATTGCTATTATCACTCAACCCCCATGTGAATAGTAAACAGCCATCAGTGTGCTAATGATCCATTGTTAGGCAGATGGTCCTTCTTGACCATGTGAGCAGCTGGTTTTGGTTGTCATCAGCAAACTGGTTGATCCACTCTGAGAAGGTGCTATTTAAGAGACTGAGCTGAATACAGCACCTCAGACTGAGGAAGTCTTTTGGATGAGAGACAAAATGTTTCTAATTTTTTTTTTTTTTTTTTTTTTTATGTCCAGAGGACCAGATTGAACTTTTTTGGAACAGTAAATATTGCTTTTTACTTACTTCCACAGATAACTTTAGCTCGAGGAGATGACACCCTGCCCAACTCTGACGCTCCGGTGGAGAGGACCCAGGTAGACTGGTGCAGCTCCGTCTAGTTAGCTCTGAATTTTGTCATCGGCCAGCAAGTACAAAAACATGCCAGCACTTCAGCATTAGGCCACGGTGTTGTCATTATTCTTTTTAAAATCTTTAAAATAGGTCCAGCCGCTACTCCGGTCTGAGAAATTGAAAATGGCAGATCGATGTTTTGAAAAGTTTCTGAAAGATGAAGTGACTCCTCCCCCTGACCAATCAGTGACTGACAGTGCACTGACATCACATCTGGACCCAACAAGAACCAGACCTGCGACCCCAGAGAAGTAAGTCCCAAAAATTGTGTGGGTTCCACCGCTGAAGGCACTGTGGAGAAACTACGCAATAGGCCCGAACTGGTTACATAGAAGTCCGAAAAGGCCCTGTGGATAAGGGGCTTTAGTATCCCGACTTGTTGCCTACGTCTTGGAGTTTTCCCCAGTATATGAGAGTGTAGCTTCCCTGCACCTTCAGGTGGGGGGGATTGGATTTGACATTTGTTTATGCCTACATGCCAAATAGTAGTTCAGAGTATCTGGCCTTCTTGGAGTCCTTAGTGGGAGTGCTGGAAGGTGCTCCAGCTAAGGACTCCTTTTTTTCAGCTGGGGGACTTCAATGCACATGTGGGTAATAAGAGTGTGACCTTCAGAGGCATATTTGGGAGGAACAGCATCTCTGACTAGTCCACGAGCTATATTCTGTGTTAGACCTCAGTGCTAGTCATGGTTTTTCTATCATGAACACCATGTTCGAACATACAGGTGTCCATAAGTGCACTTGGCACTAGGATGCTTTAGGTCGTAGATCAATGACTAACTTAGTAGTCATGTCATTTGATTTGTGGCTATTTGTTTTGGACACTCAGGTGAAGTGAGAAGCTAAGCGTTCAACTGATCACCACCAGTGAGTTGCATCAGATGGCGGGGTAAAACGCAGGATGGACACAGTAAAAAAGTTTAGTGAGTGTTTGTTGGAAACAACTGGCAGAAGAACCTGTCAGAAAGAACTTCAATTCACTCCTATGGGAGAGATTTAACCAGATCTCAGCTGAGGCGGGGGGCATTAAGTCTGAGTGGGCCATGTTCTGCACCTCAGTTGTTGAGGTGTCTACCTTGTGTTGTGGCCACAAGGTTGTTGGTGCTTCTTGCAGTGACCATCCTAGAACTTAGTGGTGTACATCCCTGATTAGGGAGGCTGTCAAGCTGACAAAGATGTTTTATTGGCGCTTGTTGGCTGGTGGGACTCCAGAGGCAGCTGAGGCATATTGGAGGGCCAAGCATTGCTGTTGCTGAGGCAAAAGCTCAGATGAGGGAGGAGTTTGGTGAGGCCTTGGATAGAGACTCTCAATTGGTTCCTAGTAGATTCTGGCAAACCATTAGGCAACTTAGGAGGGGAAAGTAGCTCTTTATCAATGTGTTCAGAGAATGTGGGGTGCTGTTGACCTCTTCCAGTGATTTCATCAGGAGGTGGGAGGAATAGTTCTCAGACCTTCTCAGTCCCACTAGCACATCTTCCATGGAAGAAACTGAGTCAGGGAACTTTAGGGCTGGTCTGTCCATAACTGTGGCTGAGGTCACAGAGGTAGTTAAAAAGGTCCATGGCAACAAAGTTCTGGAGGTGGATGAGATCTGCTCTGATTTCCTTAAGGCTCTGGATGTTGTGGAGCTGTCTTGGTTGGCACGCTGTTGCAACATCATACGGACATTGGGGGCAGTGCCACTGGATTGACAGACGGGGGTGGTGGTTTCCTTCTTCAAATAGGGAACCAGAGGGTGTGCTACAATTATAGGGGTATAACTCCTTAGCCTGCCTGGTAAGGTCTATTCATGGTTACTAGAGAAGCGAGTTCAATCATTTGTTAAACCTCAGATTTAGGAGGAACAATGCAGGTTCTGTTCTGGCCATGGAACACTGGACAAGCTCTTTCCCCTCACTAGGGTCCTCGAGGGCCCATAGGAGTTTGCCCATCCAGTCTACATGTGTTTTGTGGACTTGGAAAATGTGTTCAGCCATGTTCCTCAGGGTACACTGTTGGGGCCAAGAGTATGAAATTGGGGGCCCATTTCTACAGGTTGTTCGGTCCTTATAAAAGCAATACGAGAGTTTGATTGGTATTGCCGGCAGTAAGTCGGACCCCTTCAGTGTGAAAGTTGGACTCTGTCAGGGCTGCCCATTGTCACCAATTCTATTCGTAACTTATGGACAAAATTTCTCGGTGCAGCCAGGGGGCAGAATGAGTCCGGTTCAGTGGCCACACGATTCCTTCTCTGCAATTTGCGCATGATGTGGTCCTGTTACCGTCATCATTCTGTGATCTTTAGCTCCCACTATAGAGTTTTACAGCCGAGTGTGAAATGACTCGGATGAAAATTAGTATCTCCAAATCTGAGGCATGGTCCTCAGTTGGAAAAGGGTGGATTGCTTTCTTTTTTCATTCATTCAACCTTTATTTATACAGGTTAACCCCATTGAGCCTCAGGAACTCATTTAGAATCAGAATCAGAATGCCTTTATTGTCATTATACGCAGTGCAATGAAATTAAGAGCCACTCCTTTTTCCAGTGCAAAAACACGCCTTAAGAAAACACACATTAAACACTAAACACACACTAAAAATATAAAAAATGTAACGCAATATAGATATAATAATGAAAGTAAAAAATACAAGTATTACGCAATTGTATTGCACATCATGGATATTAGCGAGGTAGTTAAGGTGGCTGAGAGTATGAAATGGCAGTAGTATTGCACAGTAGAAGTCCAGGGGTTTGGGAGGTTAGATTATTAAATCAGTGCATGTGTGAGTTCAGTGTAGTGATGGCTTTCGGGAAAAAACTGTTCTTGAATCTGTTTGTTCGTGTTCTGATGCACCTGTAGCGCTTCCCTGAAGGTAACAAGTCAAACAGTTCAAAACTCGGGTGTGAACAGTCCTTGATTATGCTTTCTGCTCTGTTGAGGCAGCGTGATGTGTATGTCCATCAGGAAGGGGAGAGGGCAGCCAATTATCTTTTGTGCTGTCTTGACTACTCTCTGAAGCCTCTCCCTATCAGCCAGGGTGCAGCTGCCGCACCATACTGAGATACAGTATGTCAGCAGGCTCTCGATGGACGAGCGATAGAAGGTCAGCAGCAATTTTGTGTTCAGGTTGTGCTTCTTAAGGACTCTTAAGAAGTGTAGTCTCTGCTGAGCATTCTTGATGACCGCTGTGGTCTCTTTCCAGTTTAGGTCAGCAGAGATATGGACACCAAGAAATCTGAAAGTGTGAACCCTCTCCACGCACTCGCCATTGATGTAAAGGGGGGCTAGGTTGGTGCTGTGCTTCCTGAAATCAATAATTACCTCCTTGTTTTTTTTGATATTCAGAGCCATATTTTTCTCTGAGCACCAGGTTGCTAGCTCTAGGACCTCCTGTCTGTAAAATGTCTCATCTCCCTTAGAGATTTGTTCGATCACTGTGGTGTCATCAGCGAACTTGATGATGAGGTTGTTGTTATGGGCCGGGCTGCAGTCATGGGTGTAGAGACAGTACAGCAGGGGGCTCAGCACACAGCCCTGTGGGGAGCCAGTGCTCAGAGTATGAGTGGAGGAGAGGTGGGGACCAAGTCTTACAGATTGGGGCCGATTGGTTAGGAAGTCTTTTATCCAGGCACATGTGAGTGGGGGGAGGCCGAGATTGTCCAGTGTATTTATAAGAATGTCCGGAATGATTGTGTTAAAAGCCGAGCTGTAATCCACAAAGAGCATTTGAACATAGCTGTGCTGTTGTTCCAGGTGGCTTAGTGTGGAGAGCTACTGCAATAGCATCCTCTGTGGACCTGTTGGTGCGATATGCAAACTGGTAGGGGTCAAAGTTCGGAGGGAGATAGTCCATGATGTGCTGGAGAACCCGTCTCTCGAAGCACTTCATGATTACCGGGGTGAGAGCCACCGGTCGGTAATCATTCAGGATGGTGATGGTAGGTGTTTTCGGCACTGGGATGATGGTTGCTGATTTTAAGCAGGGAGGGATGACTGCCTGAGCCCGGGAGAGATTGAAAATTCTGTTGAAGGTGGGGGCGAGCTGGAGGGCATATGCTTTGAGCACCCTGCCAGGTACTCCATCTGGGCCAGTAGCTTTCCTGGGGTTCACTGATTGGAGGGAGCGTCTAACATCATGCTCCCGTACAGTGAGTGGAGTGGTGCAGTAACCGGGTGGGTGTGTGGGCAGGGCAGGATCAGATGGGTGCTGCTGTGGTGCATCCAAGCATGCAAAGAAGCAGTTTAGCTCCTCTGCTAGTGATACACTCAGGTCTCCTGTTGTCACCTCACAGCCTATATAGTTTGTGATGTTTTTTTATGCCGTTCCAGACCTCCCGTGAGTTGTTACTGGACAGATGGGACTCTATACTCCTTTTATGGTCAGCCTTTGCAGTTTTTATTCCCTTATTCAGGTTGGCTCGAGCAGCTCGGTACAGAGCTCTGTCACCAGACCTGAAGGTAGCGTCACGGGCTCTGAGGAGTGTGCAAACCTGGCTGGTCATCCATGGTTTCTAGTTGGGCTAAACACGAATGTTTTTGACCATAGTCACATTTCCGATGCAGAAGTTGATGTAGTCCAGTACTGTTCCTGTGTATATTTCCATTTCCTGATGTTCAAATAAGTCCCAGTTAGTTTGTTCAAAACAGTCCTGTAGGTCATCGAGTGCATTACCAGGCCAGGTTGTAACAGTTTTTGTTGTAAGCCTTGCTCTGCGTCTGAGGGGGGTGTAAGCTGGGAGGAGCAGGAGGGAAAGATGGTCTGACTGTCTGAGGTGGGGGAGGGGTATGGCTCTGTATGCATGTTTAATGTTCGAGTAAACATGGTCCAGAGTGTTCTCCCCGCTAGTAGAACACTTAACATGCTGGTAGAATTTTGGGAGTACAATCTTCAGATTAACCCTATTGAAATCTCCTGCAATTATATGAACACTGTTGTGGTGAGCCTGCTGCTGTTCATTGATGGTGTTCAGCAGGAGAGAGAGTGCCATATTTACATTAGCATCGGGTGGTATATACACAGCAGTAATTATCACAACTGTTAGCTCTCTCGGTAGAAAAAAAGGGTCGGCATCTCACGGACATGTACTCAAGGTCTGGGGAACAGTGATTATCTATAATTGTCCCATTATTACACCAGTTCTCATGCACATAAATAGAGCCCCCCACCTCTGCTCTTACCAGAGTCCGCAGTCCTGTCCCAGCGTAGCAGAGAGCAGCCTGCTAGCTGTATGCTAGCTTCGGGTATCCCGGGGTGAAGCCAGGTTTCGGTGATAATCAGAACACAGCAGTCATGAACATAGCGATTTCCAGCGAGTTGTAATTCCAACTAATCCGTTTTATGTACCAGGGATCTGGCATTGGAGAGATAAAGGCTCGGTAGAGGTGGCTTGTGGGGTTGTGATCTTAGCCTTAGCATAACGCCAGACCTGCAGCCTCGCTTCTGCTTCCTCTCCCTTCTCCGTCTGCACCACCTCCCAGGCCCGACAACAATCCACGGAGAGCCCGGTGATCTCGCTATGTCATCTGGGATGTTGTGCGTTTAATGAAAGTCACTCGAAACAGGTATTTGGTGCTGCTCACCGATGTCCAAAAGGGTCTGACGTCCATAGTTGATGTTTGCAAACTCGGCAACGCAAACACAAGAAAAAAGGATGTACAAAAATAACATTAAAAAGCACTGAAATGGAGAGCTGTGAGCTGCTGCAACCATGCGCGCCGCCATCTTGAAAGACCCCGCCATCTGACCAAGATGGCGGGGTCACCAGCATCATTTACAAGAGAGACCTGGAAGAGGTCAAGGGTGAGGTTCAATTGAAGGAGTGACAGCATCTTAAAGTTTTGTTCACAAGTGAGGGAAGAATGGAGCATGAGATTGACAGGCATATTAGTTATTTATTGCTTAGTAGACTGGATCGCAAATTGGATGTGATTTGTGAGAATCGCAGGCCATATGTGGCCCCTAGGACCCACTGGCAGGATGGATCAAATCTCGGGGAATATTCTCAGGCACAGATCAGTGGTGTGTCCACTTCATTTGGACCTTTTGGAATCTACGTGAGACCAGCAAAGACTCAAGGCAAATAAAATTCAATAAAGTTCTGCGTGTCTCCAAAACAAATGTTTTGTCTGAATTTGGCTCCCTTGGCTGGCCTTGCATGCCACCTTATCTCAATTCGCATGGAGGCTCTGTAATCTGATGCTCTGCCCCCCTCCCTTACTTCGAGGAAGTCCATTGACAACCTGAGGGAACCAGCTAAATATTCTACAGCAAAATGTTCTACATCACCATGTGCTTGTCTGTGCAGGGTGTTTTTTTCATTATCAGGGTCTTTCTTCTCAGCCAAGAAGAAAGAGTTTGATAGGAATATTTTTTTTGCCTCCAATTTCCTACATGTGTTCAGTTTTACTACTTTTTTGTCTGTCTAAACAGATCTCACTTGTAAATGAGTCTCCAAGGCTTAATGTGATTTAGCTGGCTAAATAAAGGTTGAATGACTTTTCATTCATTCAACCTTTATTTCCCATTGAGCCTCGGGGAGTCATTTACAAGAGAGACCTGATTTATTAAAAAAGAGTGATGACAACAGTGATGAAAACAGTGAGTAACAATGACAATAATGTAATAGAATGAATGAGTTCTACATCTGCATGTTGCAGACTCTGTGCCAGTCTGTTGTGGTAAAGAGGGAGCTGAGCTGTAAGGCGAAGGTCCCTGCTTACCGGTCTACATTTCTACCCTCACATATAGCCACAAACTCTGGGTAGTGACTGAAAGAACAATATTGCAGATACAGACAGTTGAAATGAGTTTCCTCTACAGGTTAGCTGGACTCTCCCTTAGATTTAGGGTGAGGAGTTTAGCTATCAGTGAGAGACTCGGAGAAGAACCGCTGCTCCTCCACATTGAGAGGAGCCAGTTGAGGTGGTACGGGCATATGGTAAGGATGCTTCCTGCACGCCTCTCTAGGGAGGTGCTTTGGGCATGTCTGACTTGGAAGAGACCTCAGGGAAGACCCAGGACTCGCTGGAGAGACAATGTCTTTCGGTTGGCCTGGGAACAACCTGGAATCCTCCCAGAAGAGCTGGAAAAGTTGGCTGGGGAAAGAGATGTCTGGGCCTCCCTGTTGCTGTCCCCCAAACCCAACTTTGGTCAGTCGGTCAGTTTTAAGTACTTATGTTACACAAATATTGCCTTGGCATTAAAGATACAAATTGCAGAAAGTTATATGTAATCAGCATGAAGGTTATGAGGGGGGTCACTGGAACTTTTTCTCCCCTGTAAGGGGTCCCTGAACCCAAAAAGTTTGAGAACTAGATACCCTAGATAGCAGCTCTTTGCTCCACACAGAGGGCTGTGGTAGCTCAG
>NC_056507.1:43030449-43032779 GCF_014905685.2 Nematolebias whitei
TATATATATATATCAGTGTGAAGGCAATCATGTTACAGCTTTGATCTTACTACTCAATAATTTGTTTGTTTCCTTTTATTTTCTGCATTCTAGCATTGCTCTCCTGCACTCTCACCAAGCATCATACACCAGCAGCCCTGTCCCATTTCTATGTTTACTTACGATTGTGCCACATCCCAGGGTCCCACAGGTATAACAAGGTTGATATAGTTACACATAGAATATTACACAACACCAGCATCATGCAATGATGACAGGTTTCACATCTGACCTACATCAAGCCAATTCTTCGAGCTTGACTTAGTTGTGGTCCAATAGGTTTAGGCAAACATTGTTCAAATTCTTGATGACCACAATACATACTTGTCTTTTATTACTGTCTAACCTACATATTTATTTCTGTGTGATCCATCCTGATCAGCACGCCATTGTCTTTAGACCCAGACCCTGAATAATAATTAAATTGTGATTTGTGTTCATTTTTAAGGGGAATAACTGTTTAAATAAAAACAGACAACATATTATGCACTTTTTATTTACAACTATATTTTTTAAACTGCCTCAATTTATTAGTCTTGATAAAGAATGTGAAGTAGGTATATTGTAAAACAATTAGGTTAATTAATCTTTTTCAGTTTGGGTAACTGTCAGTGTTAGTGAATATTGGTAAGCCAATTTGTATGACCCCAAACACCCATATAAAAATACCAAAACACCAAATTTTTCCGTGAAATGCAAATGACATTGCATGTTAACACAAATATGAACATTATAATTAACATGCTGTGAACTTCGAACAGACATTATCTATCAAAACTCGTAAATATTGCTTAGTGTGGCAACCCCTGAAGAAGGGAGTAGAAAGTTTAATGACCTATAAACACATATAGCACTAAAAAATGTTTTTTTTATTTTAATAACATTATTATAAATTGTAAATTTGAAATTCATGTACTTTGTCATCAATCAAGGGATGCTTTATCACCCCCACCTCCCTAAATCTCACAGCCTTGGGATTACTAAATACTTTTTTTTTTGTTTCAAATTTGAATTTGTAGGTTGTAGCATGAAGCTGCACTGCTCTAACTATGACCCCTGACCCTCATTCATCTTCCATACTCACCATGAATTTGCTCCTTTCAAGTTACCTCTGACTTCAATAACGTCTGAGGTTTTTCCATACATTTCTCTTCCTTGGACACAGAGTCAGCTAAAGTCTGACAAATGTTTGCCTTATTTTTCCTATGTTTCTAAAAAAGAAAAACAAATCATTAATGAAGTTTGTTTTATTTGAAAAAAATAAATAAATAAACTGTCCAGATGACCTGACAAAAAAATATTGGATTGTATACCTGGATTATTGAGCATGGACTTTGTTGTTTAGAACCAGTTTGACATGACTGTTGACTAGGAAGAGGGCCAGCAACAGAGGAGGGGGCATGCCAAAGAGACCATCTTACCACCAACATATGGTTTGTTCCACTTTGGAGTAAGCTGTTGGGGGAAGAATCAGTTTTGTGTTGTGTGTTTCCTTGACTGATGAAGCCTTCCGGATGGAAGGTGAAACGTTTCAGCACAAAAAAAAATAAAAAAAAAATAGAAAAACTGTCCAGATGACCTGACTGAAAAATGCACCATACCATACCATACCACATTATTTATAAAGCACTTAAAACAGCTACAAGGCCAACCAAAGTGCTGTACAGACAAAACAACAGGTAACACACAAAGCAAAATACAAAATGAGGTAAATCAGAATATAGACATAAAAACGATGCAGATAATGATGACTAACCAGTGTGGAGCATACAGGTTCAAGACACAGATCATCTGGTGTTAAAAGCTACTGAATAGTAGTGAGTTTTTAAGCGGGACTTGAAAACTGAGAGGGAGGGGGCCTGTCTGACAAGCAGAGGTAACTCGTTCCAGAGTCTTGGTCCTGCTACAGAGAAGGCCCTGTCACCTCTGCACTTAAGACGTGTAGTGAACTAGGCCTCCGACCAAAACCTGTCTCTGAAGACCTTCATGGGACAGGAACTGTTATTTCATTGATTTGAATCCAGAAATACAAATTAGCTCATCCAGAGACTGTCTAATTGTATCCTGAATTAATCAATCGAAAGAACACTCTTCTTTTTATATTATCTTTACTATTTTACAATATCTTGATAATCAAAAGTGTGTTTAGTTCATATCATTTCTAATGTTGAAAGTAAACTACTCATTTAAATCAACTGTGAAACAGTATTAATGATTTTTAAACCTCATTTAAATTAGAAATCAATGTAGATGAACATATGCATGATATATTCATAAATTAAACGAGTTCT
>NC_056507.1:43032879-43035517 GCF_014905685.2 Nematolebias whitei
TCTCTGATGCGTTGGCTGTTCAGAAACGTTACTGGCTGGTGTTGTGTTTTAAGCACATCTTTAGCATCCCTGGCTTCAGATAGTGATGCCTCAAGTAATTGTATTTTGCTGTTCACTGAATCAACTTCTGCACGTGCATATTGCTGTAATTGAAACATCTGTTCATAATGTTTTCTTGTGAGGACCTCGTGTTCGCTTTTAAATTGAAGGTAGTGACCTTCAATTTCCTGAGCAAACACTTTTTCACTGTATAACCTTAGTGCAAGGTCATCAGCTTTCTTAACAACTGCATAGAATGATTCTTTCAGCAAAATTGCAATTCTAGCCAGCTTTTCATAACTTGACATTGTAATTTCTGTAGAGGTCACACCTTCTGCAACCTCCATCAGATTGTCCAATAACTCTTTTGGGTTCATGCTGTCCGCCTGTTTGCCATATGGATGTAAGGATGCTGTCAGCAGCGCTAACGCATCTTCTAAACAGTCCTTCATCTCATAAGGATCAAAATCTTTTTCCCTGACACCTGTCATGGTTATTCACCGTTCAGCACTTTTTCTGGATAAAACAATTGCCAGCTTCAGATATTTTTACAGGTAAATAATTGTATTCAAATGTCAATGAGTTTCACACTATTTTAAGCTTTGGGTTTACACAAAAGTACTGTTATAAGTCAACTTATTCAAATGTGGGCACCTGTCCAGGTTTTACCCCAATTCATGAATATTTAAGTAAATGCTTCTATGCAGTGTTACTTTTTATGTGCTTATTTTTTAACAGATACTAGATTACCAAGCGTCTCAGTGTCTTTCACTCTAAAGCACTGAATTTTTATAAACCTGCAATTTTTCTAAAAAGTCTCACAGCACATCAGTTTAAAGACACTTTTTAAACCGTTCTGTTCCAGAAATTTGCTATTTTACAGTTACTCATAGAATTCAGAGGTGTACAGAAAAATAAAAATTGATGACGTGTCAGGATTAATCAGTCTTTCTTCAGAAAAACTGTTATTACTCCTGTTCTCCTGCCAATATCTTCTATTTAAAATTTAATAGGAAGATGTTATTGTTTAGGTGGTAAATAAAATCAGAAAAGTCTCTTTTTCCTGATATATTTACACTTATTTAATGATCTAGCAATTAAACGTACATTAGCTTTCCAGCAAATGAGTAAACTTATCAACTCTGTGAATATCTGAACCGTATCTTTTTTTTTTTAAAGTCTCTAACTTTTATTTTGTACCTTTTTATAAGGAATTACCAGTGAATAAAAGCTTCTTGGTAAATGCCTTTCTGCATAAATACCTTAATTACTTTTTAAATGCAAGATAACAGTGATTATTCAGCTTTGAGGAACGTTTATTAACTCAAAAATGCCTTACAGAAAGAAAATACATTCAATTTCACTCAAAATAACCTAAAACATATTGAAACTGTGATCTCAAGTTCCTACAGGAGGGGGCAGTGTTTAGCTTTCTACCAGCAGGAGTCTATGACGACTTCCTGTGACGTTCTGTTGACATCCTGTTGTTAGCCGCTTAGCTTAAAATTAGCTTTGGCTAAACTCGGTTAAAATCAACATTTCTGACCGGTTTTAAAGCTTAAGCTTGGCGTTGTTTCAACAAGCACGACTTTTTGCATGAACACGAGTTTTCTGGGACATGTGGCGGCTTTATTTAGTGATTTTAAGCACATCGAAGGCTTCGGTTGCAACCAAGCTCATTTCCGACATGGAGGAAGTGACGTGGCACGTCACTCATCCAGTCGTTAGCTGTTAGCTTAAAATTAGCATCGCTAGCGTTGTTCAAAAACATCATTTAGTGACGGATTTTAAACTCTAACGTGGCAAAATTTCAGCGATTATGCTTCGAAGACACGGAGCAACGTATCAGAATCAACTTTAAAGCGTTTTTCAGCTTTAAAAAGGCAGATTTTAATTCCCTAAGAAAACGAGTTTTCATTTCCGGGTCACGTGACTGAATCCACCAATGACAGAGCAACAACGGGGTCAGAGGAAGTGACGTAGGCACGTCACTCACTCCTCAGCGACTCACAGCGTTCCAACTCAGCCGTTTTAAACCAATCACGGACCGTTTTTCCAACTAGCATGTTCGCTTTATCTGAACAAGTCCGTCAACTTTTCGTCTTGTAAACTGTCAAAATACACCAATTTCTGTTAAAAATGTAACGAATCAATTTCTGAGCTTAGTGGAGACGGCGCTCCGTGGCAAAACGTCTTTTAAACCATTTAAAACAAACTCGTTCGAATTTCTCAGAACCGAGCCGGAACCAACAGAACCTCTGTTCGTTTGGACCACAGTTTAAACAGAATAACGTATTCCACAGCTCATCAGCTTATGTTACACAACAGATGTACAATTTCAGCTTTCATAAAGACATATTGACTCACAATTGTCAGCTTTCAAAACACCAGTATCTGCTAACATTTCTGTTTCAGCTCAACACGCTGCGTTTACTCCAAGCGCCGCAGCTTCAGCACGTTGCGTTTCAACACCGCTACAATCTGCTATTTCTTCATGCCAACACGTAAAATCAATCTCTACACGAACACAACAGTATCAGGTTTAAACAACATCGACCCCCAAAGTAGCAGACCAAGGAAGCAAGGACACGAGGCAGGT
>NC_056507.1:43035617-43049180 GCF_014905685.2 Nematolebias whitei
ACTCAGACCAAGGTACACACTTCACAGGTGAAGTAATGAAAGAACTGTGGAAGACGCTAGGCGTCAAAGCCAACTTCCATATTGGCTACCATCCACAGGCTTCAGGCCAGGTTGAGAGAGCAAACAGGACTGTGGTGAGTATTTTGAAAAAATACGTAGCCGCAAACCACAAGGACTGGGACGTGAAACTCCCTCTGGTCCTCATGGCCATAAGGGCCACTCCACACACGTCGACTGGCATCTCTCCTTTCGAGATGATGACGGGTCGACAAATGACTCTCCCTCTACACCTGTTGTACCAACCAGGCGATGCTGCCATGGCAACAGCCTACACTACACAACAATACATGAAAGACTTGGAAAGACACCTTAAAAACACTTTTGCTTTCGCACAGAAAAACCTGGAAAAATCAGCTGAAGGACGCAAAGCGTATTACGACCAAAAGGCCTCTCACGAGGAACTCCAAGTGGGAGACAGGGTCTGGTACTACACGTTTGCCCCCACAACTGGGAGAAGAGAGTCCGGGACCGGAACTCTCGCCCGTAAACTGATGCCCAGATGGACTGGACCCCATCTGATAACAGACAAACTGTCTCCAGTTGTCTATCAGATAAAAATCAGTAAAGGCCAAAAAGAGCCAACTGTTAAATGGGTACATCGTAACCAGGTTAAACCACACAAGGCATGCAATAACTCCTCAGGAGACAAAGATCTCACAAAATCTGACCTCGTGGGAATAAGGGTCATCCAAGCAGAAGATAACTAATGGATAATAAACTTAACCATAAGTTAAACTCACAGGACCTAAGAAACAAAGAAATAAAACAGGACAGCGTGACTGAATCTGACAGCCAGGGTGAGGTGAAGCAGTGAAACGATGTTTCTAGTTGCTTAGTCACTGCTTTTGTCAATGTTGAAACGTTGTTTTACTGGTTGCTTAGTCACTGTTTTTGTCGATGTTGAGACATCGTTTAATTGGTTTTTGGTATTGTTTCTGAACACCCCAAGCAAGAATGAATTTTGTTGTGTAGTTAAGTTAGAGACTAAGAGGCCTTTAACCATGCCAACATGCAGTTCATTCGTTAAATTGCAATCTTTGCGGAGTCAATGTATATTATTGCTACCTTAAGTACCATAATCTACATTGGTCTCACAACGCTTAAGCCGAACCTACTCAAACATTTCTATTCGGGGGATAGCTAATTCTTTTTGATGAGTCTCGCCATAGACTTCCAAAACATTTATGGGGAAACCAAACACCCAATCTCAAGTCGTTCATCTAAAGACAACAGACAATTGAACCAAACTATATTTTGCCATGTAAAGCTAACTTAAACCAAGTTAGAAATGGAAAAATAGTTTGGAACTAGCTGTTCCCAATCATAATAGCTTACACACCAGGTGCATATAGTATAAGGCCTTATGTAAAATCCCCTTCATAAGCCCACCTTAAACCACATAATTGCATGTCACATTTGAACCAGAACGGCACAGACTGGACATCCACCCAGCGACGACCTTCGCTGGAGGAGACCTGCAATCCTGACGTTGGTCTCCAATCTTCATCCAGTGGCTGCATCTTCGGTTCAATCCAAGGGAACCCCTCTGTATGCTGATCAATCAACACTTCCAATCGTTGTGGATTTACCGTTGTGGATTATATGACTTTTTCCAATGGATTACAGACTCTGTTTCCAAGGGGTTAAAGCATTGCTACAATGGAATTACCGACGACGTTATGGAATTATAATCAACACAATGGAATTACCAAGAACATTGGGGAATTACCTTTGACTTTGTTTTCCTTGCTGGATTACTTTTGACTTTTGTTTTCCTTGCTGGATTACATCAAGCTCAAGGACATTCGAAGGCGTAAGTTCATGTTTGGAATTCATCCCCATGGACAGGTGACGATTTCCAAAGGGGGGACTGTAGTGGACTAGGCCTGATGTCGAAACCTTGACCTTAGGCACCTTGTGGGACAGAAACTGTCATTTCATTGATTTGAATCCAGAAATACAGGTTCACCCATCCTGAGACTTTCTTTCTTGAAAATTCAAGTGAAAGAACACTCTCTTTTCTATTATCATTACTGTTTTACAAATGTTTGATAATCAAAGTGTTTTAGTTCAAACATTTTAGATGTTACAGTGAACTAATCAATTTTTATTAACTGTGAAAACAGTAACAATGATTATTTTTTAATCCTCATGCAAAGTTAGAATTCATGTTAAGGCCTGTTACAGAGTAATTATGCATTTTCTGATTTTCTGTCTTTGAATGAGCAGTGTACGTTTGTTCCAAGGTCGGAGCCGAAGCAGACAAGTGTTGGAACAACTGTCTTGTTTTTAAATCCTCTCAGACGTAAACAGAGAAGTTGGCACCTGTTTCTCCAAACTCGCCCAAACATTTCTCTCGCCTGTCTGAAAACAGTTTCAATCTGTTCCATAACATTCTTGCTGCTTTCTGACTTCTAGTAACCTTTTACGTCACAAAACACACCCCTGTCTGGTCGACATTGACCAATCAGGGACTCCCAAATGAACCGAAAATAGAGCTCTTTAAAATGTTGGTACTTCCTAGTTCTCCCAGTTCTGTGAAGTGGCAGTTCTGTGAGTTGCCGTTGGAGTCGGGCTGGAGAGTTTGCAGCTCCAGTCGTTTGGGAGAACAGAAGTCCAGCCATGATAAGGCTCTTCCGAGATTGGGATTATAACATCTTCCACCTCTGAGTTAAATGTCTATTTACAAAGTAATTATGCATTTTGATCTTCTGTCTGAATGAGAAGTCAGTGATGTCGGTCGAAAGTCAGAGACAGTCAGAAAACAAGTTATTTATTAGAACGAACTGTATTGTTTTTAAACCTAGCAGACGATAAAAAGAAACAACTATAATAATCATAATAATAATAATAATCATTTTATTTAAAAAGCGCCTTTCATGACACCCAAGGACACTTTACAGTAAGAACAAAGATAAACAGGAATAAATTACATAAAGAATATAAAATACATAAAGAATATAAAATACATACAGAATATAAAATGCGTAAAGAATATAAAATACATACAGCAAAGTTAAGGATAAGCAAGTCTAAAGAGATGTGTTTTCAGAGCAGTCTTGAATAGAGAAAAAGAGGTGGTGTTTCTTAAGTCAGGGGGTAGAGAGTTCCAGAGATGAGGGGCAGAGCAGGTGAAGGCCCTGCTCCCCATGGTGGAGAGGCGGGCAGAGGGTACATTGAGGTATAGTGAAGAGGAGGATCTGAGAGAGCGAGAGGGGATGGAGATGTGTAGGAAGTCAGATAGGTACGGAGGGGCAAGGTTGTGGATAGCTTTGAAAGTGAGAAGAAGAATTTTGAAGACGATGCGGGATTTAACTGGGAGCCAGTGGAGCTGCTGCAGGACTGGAGTGATGTGGTTATAGGAGGAGGTTTGAGTGATGACAGGGGTAGCTGAGTTCTGGACCAATTGTAGCTTCTGGAGAGATTTGTTGGGGAGGCCATAAAGAAGGGAGTTGCAGTAGTCAATCCGAGAAGTCACAAGACTGTGAACAAGGATGGCTGTGGAGCGGGGTGTGAGAGGAGGGCGGAGACGGTTATTATTTCAGAGATGGAAATAGGCAGACCGAGGGACATTGTTGATGTGTTAAGTGAAGGAGAGAGTGGTGTCGAGGATGACACCAAGACTCTTGACCTGAGGCGAGCGGGATAGCAGAGAGTTGTTAAGGGAGATGAGAAGATTTTCTGATTTTGAAAGAGAGTTTTTGGTACAGACAAGAATGATTTCTGTTTTGTTACTGTTTAGTTGTAGAAAATTGTTAGAAAACCAGTGATTTAGCTCATTGAGACAGTCGGTGAGGATGGAAGGTGGGTGGGTAGAGTTTGGTTTTGTTGACAGGTAGAGCTGTATGTCATCAGCATAGCAGTGAAAATTGACACCAAATTTACGGAAGATGTGACCTAGAGGAAGGAGGTAAATGATGAAGAGGAGGGGTCCGAGGACAGAGCCTTGGGGAACACCCGTGGAGACGGGGGAAGACTGGGAACGAAAGGATTTGAGCTGAATGAATTGAGTGCGATCAGAGAGATATGATTTGAACCAGTCTAACGGAGTACCTGAGATACCAATGGAGGTTAGTCTGTTGAGGAGGATAGAATGACAGATTGTGTCGAAGGCAGAACTTAGATCCAGTAAAATGAGGATAGACAGAAGAGCAGAGTCAGCAGCAAGAAGAAGGTCATTAGTTATTTTTATTAGAGCTGTTTCGGTGCTATGGTGGGGGCGAAAATCAGATTGAAACTCTTCATAAATGTTATTGTTGGATAGGTGAGAGTGAAGTTGACTAGCAACGGCTTTTTCAAGAACTTTGGAAATAAAGGGCAGATTAGAGATTGGACAAAGATTACTGAAGTTGGTAAAGTCAAGACCTGGTTTCTTGATGATGGGGGTGATGGCAGCAGATTTGAAAGCTGTGGGAACAATGCCAGAGGTTAGGGAGGAGTGGATGTTGTTAGTGATGATGGGGAGCAGAGACCGGAGACAGGATTTAACAAGAACTGTGGGAAATGGATCAAGTTGACAGGATGAGGACTTAGACTTGCTGATAATGTCAGCAATGTCATCAGCAGAGGGGAGGGAGAAGACAGAGAAGGGGAGGGAGGGAGGGGGGAGTTCAACATAGATGCTGGGGGCAGTATTTGGTCCAAGGTGTTTATGAATTGAAATAATCTTTTCATTGAAATAAGACATCAGAGAAATGCAAAATTCTGTGGAAACCATGAGAGAGGGTAATGAGTTAGGAGATGAGACTGAACGGTTAAGGAGAGAGAACAAAGTCTTTGAATTGCCAACATTGGAATTGATGATGTCAGAGAAGTAGCTGGATTTGGCTTGAGAAATACTGTCCTTATACTGGATGACGTGGTTCGCATAGAGTTCCTTGTGAATTGAGAGACCGGATTTCTTATAGAGTCGTTCCAACCTCCGACCTTTGGATTTCAGAGAACGGAGTTCTGGAGTGAACCAGGGTGCAGAGTTGGAGAAGGAGACAGACCGGGTTTTCAGAGGAGCGACAGAGTTAAGGATGTTGGTGAGGCTGTTATTGTAGAATGTGACATGGTCATCTGGGTTAAAAGAATTGAAGGTGAAGATGGTATTATTAATATGAGACAAAAGAATGTCATGGTTGATATTCTTAATATTACGGAAGGAAACAGTGCGTTGAGGTTTCTCTGAAGAAAATTTAAGATCGACACTGAATGAAATCATGAGGTGATCAGTAAATGGAAGTTCATCAGAAGAAAAGTTAAGAGGAGAGAGTCCAGAACAGCATAATAAGTCCAAAGTGTGGCCCTTTATGTGGATTGGAAAGTTAATGAACTGTTGGAAGCCACATCTATCGAGCTAGGTTGTGAAGTCTCTGGTGAGGGGGTTGTTGTCTTCATCCATATGAATGTTGAAGTCTCCAAGCAGAATAATGTTGGGTGAAAGAGCTGAGAGATGGGCGATTAGAGCAGCAAAGTCATTTATAAAAGAGTTGTTGATTTTGGGCGGACGGTAGAAAGTGGCAACAATGGTGGGGGTAGGGCCGGAGAGTAGACACACAGTGTGCTCAAAGGAGGGAGAGGGAGGTGTGTGAACCGGCGTGACCTTCCAGTTCTCGCGGTGAATTATCGCGAGACCTCCTCCGCGGCTGGACTCGCGGGATTTGGCGATGTAAACAAACCTCGGTGGGGTAGATTCATTCAGGTGGAAAAAGTCATTTTGTTGTTGCCACGTTTCTGTTAGACAAATAAAATCCAGCTTACGGTCGGATATTAGGTCTTGAATAAGCTGACCTTTTCCAGTGAGTGAGCCAACGTTCAGAAGGCCAAACTTTACGGAGGAGGAGTTGGTAGCGACCGGAGCATTAGCCGACCAAGCTAGGATAGCTAACATGCTATTACTGTTAGCGGCCCAAATATTGCGACGTGTAAAATGGTGAGAGTCAGACCAGATGGAGTTTATGGGGTTAGACTTGTCAGCGTGGAGTCTACGGCGGGAGCCACGGTGAATGTATCTCTGGCGAAGATGGAAGGCAATGTCCTGAAGAGGGAGCACAGGTGGCACGGCTGGTAGGAAATGAAGGCGAAGGAGCTCGACTGCTGAGTAATGGAGAAGACCGGACGCCGGGTGGTGGTGGATGAGCAGCTGGCGAGTCCAAAGCAGAGCAGGCAGCAGGTAAATCCTAATGAACCGCATGGTTGATATTGAGACGGATCAGAGACTTGGTGTAGGGAAAAGGCAGGAAGGACTGAATAAACAGAAAAAAGCAACAACAACAAAAAAAGCACGATGAGCAGCGGCAACCAAGATGCGCCAGCGTTCGCTCACCGGAAGGAAGTAATATGTATATGTATATGGCATTTGCGTTTGTCTCACTTCGCCATAACATTTCTCTGTCTGTACTAAACATTCCTAAACATTCCTACACCCTCTCTTGACTTTTAATAACCCTCTGACATCACTAGAACCACCCCCTGTTGGTTGTTTCAACAAATCAGGAATTACTAAGTGACCGGAAGTGAGGACTCTTTAAAAGTCAACACTTCCTGGAACTATTCAGTTTTTGATCTGAGTCTTCTCAACTCTTCAGTCTTTGATCTGAGTCTTCTCGACTCTTCAGTCTTGGACCAGAGTCTTTGATCTGAGTTTTCTCAACTTTTCAGTCTTTGACCGGAGTTTTCTTGGATCTTTCATGGAGTCTTCTGGGAGTATTCCACTTCTGAGTGGGATCTCTGATGGAGTCACAGCGCCTCACTGTGAACTCACCCGGGCGTAACGCCTACAACTTCGAAGGGAGCTTGTTCTGTTTGACGGAGTAAACCACACGACTTCTGACAATGACCAGCCGCTTTAACCGGAGACGCTGGAAAGGTAGCGTTGAAATGGACCCGGTACCGAAGCTGATTCATCTTCTGCGAAGGTAACGAGTCGTCGCGCACTAAGTGTACCAGAGGTTTGAGCTGGTGTTGAAAGAAGTGTGCTAATTCTGGTCAACAAAACATACATCTTTCCTTCATCCATCTTCTTCAAAATCTCTCTTCTTGTAATTCTTTTCGCCAGTAAATCAATCTAGATGCCTTCAGAAATGTTCTGTTGTCTTGTTAGTAAAGCGTACCAAGTTTTTTAAATCAGAACCAGATCAATAAATCCTAGTGTACATGTTTTGATGTTAAATTTTGATTCTGTTAAATAAATGACCGCATTTATTCTGATGGGTCAAAGAAAATGGCGTCTCATGTCACTGATTAAACAATGAATACAGTTATCTCAGTCACATGGCATTAATTTAACATGAAAAAGAAAGAACCTGTTGTATTTAAATTTTTAGTAGTGAAGGGACAGTTAAGCTGTCCCTTCACTACAGACAAGTTCCTAGAACTGTGAGGAGCAACTGGTCCGCTGACCTCAGGGAACGTGGTGACACATACGGTTGTAGCAGATCAGAGAGATGGGGGGGAACAGTTCAGGGATTTGTAGACATACATGAGTATTTTGAACTGGATTCTAAGGTGAACTGGGAACCAGTGCAGTGAGGCCAAAACTGGAGTAATGTGCTCTCTTTTATCTGTACTGGTTAAAAATCGGGCTGCTGCATTCTGGACCAGTTGTAGTCGTGCAATGGAGGTCTGACTGATACCAAGCAGGAGTGAATTGCAGTAATCAAGCCTAGATGTAATGAATGCATGCATTACTGTCTCCAGGTTATTTTTGGACAATATGGGCTTCAGTTTAAACAGCCGCTGAAAAATGAAAAATGTAGGATTGTATACCTGGATTACTGAGCATGGACTTTGTTGTTTGTTTTATTTGATTAACAAGTGTGAACATGAACACATTTGATTGTTGTTTTCAATCATTATAATGAAATCATGTGAAATATTACAATGTGAAGAACATATTTCTCTATTATGTTTTTCAGAAAGTGATTATTCCTTCAGGGACACCTGTGAAAATGTTCTTTGAGCTGGAAGCTGTTTTCTTCAGAGGGGCGTAACAACATCCCTGAGAGTAGTCAAAACAATTCTGAGCAGAAAACTGTTGTTTTGCACAAAGATCATTTTTGTGAAAAGCAGTTTGCCTTGGACCCCCAAACTGCACAGTTCATTTTGGGCTCCCGATGCGGCGAGATTGTCTATGGCCCTGAACCGGAAGGTGGTTCGTTTTGGACTCCCGATCCTGGTGGTCGTGCCAAGGTCCACTCGTTCAACACTTGAGCAGATAAAAATGTTGCTCAATTACAATTGTTAGAAGTAAATAACTGTAGAAGATGAAGTCTTTTCTCACTGCAAGACTCGTTCTCAGCTGAAGGATGTGATGGACGGCACCTTCTCATCAGCTGTTCCCTCACAGTGCCCTGAAGCTGTCACAGTGATGGTCAGCTACATTGGGTAGTTCCCGGCGAGTCCTCCTCATGGTGTCCCTGGTCTGATCCACCAGAGAACCCCAGAAAGACGAGTGACCTGGTGCCTTCAACACTGACCTGGTAAGGAGCAGAACCTGGTGACAATGATGCCTTGGTCTGGTTATAACATTTTAAGCTGATGCAACGCAGTAAATCATTTCCTGGCTTGCAGTGATGATAAATGACTTTATCTAATCACATTAAATAACTTCTTTCAACCAAAATCCAAAGAAAACTATTTATTAAAATAGCCAAACTTTGTCTAAATTCATACGTGTATAAAACTTAAATAATTCCTGCTCAAAGAGTGAATTTAGCCTTAGATAAGAGAATTAAGCCTTGGTTGATTCATTATTTATTGTTTGTTTATTATTGTTGTTGATTTTCAGTTAGGTTATTTTTTAAGTAAAACTTCAAAGACAACTTTTGTCTCTTCATTCAGATGAATATTCATTTGTTATTGTCTAGAACTGTAAATAATGGATTCTACTTCAGTGACTGATTCTGATCATTAAAGGGTGAATGTATTAATTAAGTTGTTGTTGGTCAGTAAACTGACCAGCTGGTGTCCACTTTAACGAGAGCTAAATAAATAAAATAAATGCAGTGTATGGGAGTGTAGAAAGTGTCACCCTTCTTCCTGCATCTCAACCCTTCTTATTGCTACAAGGTTATTATTAATGTTTCATAAAACATAAAAATAAATGAAAAACTCAATGACATCAAACACCATTTCTTCCTGTGATAATAAACATTCAATAAAATCTAAAATATTAGGTAATAACAATTAGTTTTTTATTCAATTTAATATTTATTTTGATCATAGGTCTGTCATAGATTTAATAGGAGTGGAAAAACTGAAAGACAAAATGTTCTAAAGGAACATTTGAACATCACGCAGTAGTTAAACTAAACACTGACACCTAGTGTTTTAGTAAATACCTTTAAAAATGCACTTCACATTGTTCACAGTAACTTTACAGGTTGCAGCAACACAAGACTGTACCTGCAAGTTGTGCTTGATTAGAGGAATAAAAAAAACTGTTGGTATGTAAAATCCTGACAGAACAGCAGTTTGTCGTGTGTTTGTTTTTCCCACAATGAACTGTGAAAACACACCTATGAGTAGCTTGAACCAAAATATAAATTAGGGCAGAGGTGAGTGATGCTGATACAAATAAATGAAACTTTGTTCCCAAAACCTCCCAAAGACAAATAAACATCACCTCATATGTCTTTTCACACACACACACACACACACACACACACAAAGTAGTACAGTGATCCTCTTAAAGCTGGAAGGCTGAGGGTGAGAATTATGCGTGTAAATTCCAGGGCCCCTCAAAGCTGCTCTGCAGGCTGGTGTTGAGAGCTGTGTCCTACTGGCCCCACTGGTAACGTTTACCCACATACAGCCAGCTGTTACTCCTCCCAAACCCACATCGGACAACTTTCACTGCATCGCTGAAGTGTTGGCACAAGCTCGTACAAATGTGTCTCCAGGGGGAAAAGTAATGAACTCCCAATCACACAAAAGCAGGTGAAGGGACATGCAGGCATCTTTATGTTTGGGATCAGTGATGACGTCTTTCAAGTAGATAAGTTTAAATTAAGCAATAGTAATAAAATGATTTACATATTGTAGGTAGATATAAGACTAATCGTGTCACGATATAGAGGTAAGACACAAAATGGCAAGAGTGAAGATAAACAGACACAACTCAGGAATATTTTACAGTGATTAAAGTTCAAGTTGTGTTTATTTGTATGTAAAGTTAACACAAGGTTAACAGTACAATGAAATGCTTAGGATGAGAAGAACTGATTTGACTTGCTAAAAAATATCAAAGAAGAAACAAACAAGAAATACTAAAGCATACAATAGACCTTTTTCACGACAACCAGAAGTAGCGTCTCCTGGTGCTAGGTCACTTCCTGTTTTTACGAGTCTATGCCGGCCTTTTCTTTTGCTGATGTGGAGGAAATCGCAGTGGTGAATTTGCGATCCAATAAGCTTGAGAAAGGATATAAGTTATTCCATGAAGAATATATCCACACCTAACATCTTCCTGTTCAGTGGTTAATTTGTCTGTGGTAGCAGCATAGTCAGTGTTTTGTTCTGCTGATGTTTCAGCTCATCTTCAAACTAGAATCTATTACTTGTTTAAAGTATCCTGATGCGTGCTCAATAATCCAGATAGAAAAATCTAAAAAAGTTAAATCTGGTCCTCTGGACATTCAAAAAAAAAAAACAAGGCAAAAAGAAAAAATGTAGAAACGTTTCGTCTTTCATCCGAAAGACTTCCTCAGAATGAGGTGCTGTTTTCAGCTCAGTCTCTTAAATAGCACCTTCTCAGAGTGGATCAACCAATTTGCTGCTGACAACCAAAACCAGCTGATCACATGGTCAAGAAGGACCATCAGCCTAACGATGGATCATTAGCACACTGATGGCTGTTTACTATTTACAGGGGGTTGAGTGAAACTAGCAATAACAGCATTGTAAGAGGGGGACAGTTGAACCCTGTTTAATGATGGACAATTTCTTTTCACAAAGATGGCCTCCTTTACTCCTCTCTCAAACCATCGTTCCTCTCTGTCCAGGATGTGAACATCTTCATCCCTGAAAGAGTGACCGCTGGCCTGGAGATGAGTGTAGACTGCAGAGTCCTGGCCTGATGTTGTTGTTCTTCTGTGCTGGGCCATCCTTTTTGCTAGTGGCTGTTTAGTTTTCCCCATGTATGACTGATCACAGCCCTCCTGACACTGAACAGCATACACAATATTACTCTGTGCCAAGATCAGGGCCAGATTAACACTTCGCTGTACCCTGAGTATCAATCTTCAAGGGCCCCATCATCACGACCCCAGAATCACCATAATCTGGCAAAATACAGAATAAATTACCATAATATACAGTAAATATACTTCAATTTCTAACTATCAAGTGTATTTTTATGTATAAAACTCCAAATGCTCATTGACACAAATCATCAAGACTGAATTAAGTTGAACGCACTTTGAACACCACATGACGCCATATATGTACTTGTTTAGTAACGTGTTGGCCACTGGTGTCTGAAACATTAATAATGTGTGCAGGGGGACACAGGGGGGGGGGGGGGGGATTTTGAATAAAGTAGATGTCATTTCCTGCATTCTGGTGTATTTTAACAGTTGTTTAACATCTAGTTTTACCTAAACAAGTAAACACTTGGAACACCTTGGGATTCCCCTGGAGGAGCTGGTCCAAGTGGCTGGGGAGAGGGATGTCTGGGCCTCCCTACTTAGGCTGCTACCCCCATGGATGGATGGAAGTAAACACTTGATTCATTACCTATTTTAGAGCTAATGGCACAACAAGAAGTAACCTGACCAACAGCTGATTCAACGAATTAAAAATATTATATATTCAAAGGTGATGATTTGATACCCAAATTAAAATTAAATATCTGTAACTTAGTTGACTTAAAATGTAATAAGATTATCAATGAATGTTTGTGACAAAGGATTTACTGAGTATAACAAAGATTCCTTCAAGAAACCTCCTAATATAAATCATAAAACCAGAATGAATTCTGCTCATTCTAAATTTGTCAAATGGTCTAAATCTCCTAAAGTGAAGGAAAATCATTTAAAAATAATAAATACGATATATCCTGTAGCCATGTTTCTTGAAATAAAATTTAAATTTGAGGTTGATTTGTGTGCCTTTTGTAAATCAGAAGATGAATCCCTCGAGCAATTTTTTTTTATTTTTATGTCTTTGGTCAGACATAAGTAACTGGAATAATCTCAAACTTAACATTCCTTCTTTTCATGCTGATAACATTTTACTTTATGTGGATAACTGAAGCTCAGCTTTCTCTGATGCCATAAATATAGTCGTACTTCTAGCAAAGTACCACATTCACTGTAGTAAGAGGGAGGATAATAAGCCCTCCTTCCTGTTTGATGAACGATTTTAAGTCATACTATTCTTCATTAAGTAGATTAAAAATCTGCAAAACTGCTAGAATCATCTCACAACAGATACAAACTTATTGTTTTAATTAAAACAAAAAGTTTCTCAAGGGAAAAAAACTGATGAGCTTGTCAGCAGGTAAGGGGCGTTTACCTTCGGGACAATTTGAGGTTGTCGATTGGTCAGCTACTGACACGCCTTCTGAGTTGATTGACAGGTCGCGCCATCGAGGATCCAAAAAAAAAAAAAACCGAGAGCTGCAGCAGCCACACTGGGAGGAGGCGGAGCTGCACAAATGCAGCGGAAGCGCAGCGGTGTCTCTGTGCAGCGCAGGGCTCCAAGTAAAGCAGGAGATAACCAGATATTTTGCTTGTGCCCTCACTGCCCTGGGCCCCTTAGAGATCATGGGCCCCTGGGCAGTTGCCCAGTTGCCCATATGGTTAATCCAGCCTTGGCCAAGATCCAGTCCCCCGGCACAGAGTAATATTGTGTAAGAGACACAAGTGTAACGGAACCTACACAAGACTGGACTGGCACCTTCAACCTGGAACATAAATATGAAATTAAGTAAACAAAAATAAATATGAATAATATTTAAGAATTGCAAAACAAACAAACATGGGCCTCACATTCACATATAAAAATAGTTAAAATTGGCCCCAGCCTTTAGCTCAGCCAATCTTCTCTCAGGTAAAACACTACCTAATTATGGTAACTCAAGCAGGCTGTGAGAGTCCACCAACACAGGACTGAGCAGAATGAGGACAGCTGGGAGTGTACCTGTACAACCACAAAATAAAATACAATTAGCAAGATCGTTTCAATTATTGAGCTTATTGACATTATTATTATTATTGACATTATTTCCGTGAAGATCAATATGTTTTGTGAGTCTGTGTATGTAGCCACTGACTTGATCTCTCCATGACTTACATGACAAGTTTATAATGTACCATCTTATTTTGATAGAGGCAGGGCAGCCGGCTTGGGACCCGAAAGTCCCAGGTTCGATCCCCAGTCACTGCACATCACGTGGCGTCTCTGGGCAGCACGTCTCATCCCCAAAAAATGTCCCCCGGGCGCTTTCAATAGCTGCCCACTGCACCACCTGGTGGTGGATGGGTTAAATGCAGAGACTAATTTCGCCATTGTATG
>NC_056507.1:43049280-43052713 GCF_014905685.2 Nematolebias whitei
ACGAAACGTTTCTACATTTTTTTGTTGATTTACTTTGTTTTGGGTTTGTTTGAATGTCCAGAGGACCAGATTTAACTTTTTTAGATTTTTCTACCTGGATTATTGAGCATGCATCAGGACATAGACTATGATGTTTTCTTCCAGTTTGATACGACTGTCAACAAGGAAGAGGGCCGGCAAAGGAGAAGAGGGCATACCAAAGAGACCATCTTAGCACAAGCAGAACTGGTTTGTTCCAATTTTGGAGTAAGCTGTTGGGGGAAGAATCAGTTTTTTTGTGTGTTTTCTTGACTGATGAAGCTTTCCAGACCTAAGTCGAAATGTTTCAGCACAAAAATAAGAAACTGTCCAGATGACCTGACTGAAAAATGTTGGTTTGTATACCTGGATTACTGAACATGGACTTTGTTTTTTTCAACCAGTTTGACAAGACTGTCAACAAGGAAGAGGGCTGGCAATGTAAGAGGGGGTGTACCAAATAGACCAGGTTATCACAAGCAGAACTGGTTTGTTCCACTTTGGATCTAAGCTGTTGGGGTAAGAATCAGTTTTGTTGTATGTTTCCTTGACTGATGAAGCCTTCCGGACTGAAGGTGAAATGTTTCAGCACAAAAAAAAAATAAACTGTCCATATGACCAGACTGAAAATTGTTGGATTGTATACCTGGACTATTTAACATGGACTTGGTTATTTTCAGTTTGCCAAGTCTGTCAACAAGGAAGAGGGCCGGGAATGGAGGAAGGGGCGTACCAAAGACACTAGCTTATCACAAGCACAGCTGGTTTGTTCCACTTTGTAGTAAGTTGTTGGGGGAAGAATATTTTTTGTTGTGTGTTTCCTTGACTGATGAAGCCTTCCGGACTGAAGGCGAAACGTTTCAGAACTAAAAAAAGAAACTGTCCAGATGACCTGACTGAATAATGTTGGATTGTATACCTGGATTATTGTGCATGGACTTTGTTGATTTCAAGCAGTTTGACTGTTGACTGATGAAGCTTTCTGGACTTTGTTGACAAAAATGCCTTTTCTTATTCTGCTCCTGTGACCTAGAACACCTTGTAAAAAAAATAAAAAAAAATAAACAAACAACTGAAGCTGTCAACTTTATCTCTCTAAGGGATTGTAAACAATTGTTTAGTTCAATGGAAAAAAAATCAATGCAGACATTTTTCTTGTTTTTAGTATTTTACCTTGTTTCATAATCTAGCTTGATTTTATCTTGTTTCATAACACAACTTTTATTTACTTTTTATTTTTTATATATTTTATGGCTGCTTATTCTTGTCTGTGCCTTACCTGTGGTTTGTCTAAAACAGGTCTCTCTCTTGTAACTGAGTTCTCGTGACTCAGTGAGACTAGTCTGTTGAAATAAAGGTTGACTGAATGAAAAAATGATCTCCCTAATGAGCTCCAGGGGTATAAGGGACTGCAGGAGAAACTTCTTCCTTGCTGGAGCATTGCATAACTCTTGGTAGCTGCTTGCAGCCAAACATTGTTTTGATAACGTAAACTACTTACTTATCTTGTTTCTCCTCATGCTCCTAGTGCCTAATCCCTGCCCTGGATCACTCATCTATCTCCTCGTGCCTGCTAAGGAACCTTATCGTCAGTTGCTCAGCCGCATTTCCACAACCTGCCCAATGAATACCTACCTGGAAACCATTGCTCTCTTCTCAGTGTGTTGATGTCTTCCTCTTCTAATAAGAGCACCCCAAATTGGAACTCAAATCTATGTTGCTGATTCCCTGGACTCACCTTTTCTCCCTCCCTCCTCAGGTATTCCAGGTTCTCCTTGTAAATAGCATTATTTCCATCCATCCATCCATCCATCCATCCATCCATCCATCCATCCATCCATCCATCCATCCATCCATCCATCCATCCATCCATCCATCCATCCATTCATCAATCCATTATCTTTTACCCGCTTCTTCCATTTTGGGTCACGGGGGTCGCAGGTGCCCCTGTTCAGCAATCATTGTGTGAGCGGTGGTGTACACCCTGGATGGGTCGCAAGTGCATCACAGGGACACGTAGAGACAAACAAGACAAACAACCATTCACTCTCTCTCACACACCTAGAGACAATGTAGAGTTACCAATCAGTCTAACATGCATGTTTTTGGTCTGTGGGAGGAAACCGGAGTACCCGAAGAAAACCCACGCATGCATGGAGAGAACATGCAAACTTCACCCAGAAAGGCCCCTGGACCGGGATTTGAACCAAGGACCTGCTCACAGAGAGGCAGCAGCTCTACCAGTTGTGCCACAGTGCTGTCCTATAGCATTATTTATTCACTGTAAATAAATCACACACACAAAAAAAGAAACAGCGTGAAGGTCAGCACTCCACCATCTACATAAACACCGCTGAGGTGGAGCAAGTCAGCAGCTTCAAGTTCCTCAATGTTCACATTACTGAGGATCTGTCCTGGACTTTACATACAGACACTGGTCAAGAAAGCCCAACAGACTACTTCCTAAGAAGACTAAAGAAGTTTGGTCCTCACCAAGTTTTTATATGTGCCTTATGGATAGCCTGCTAACAGGCTGCATCACGGGTTGGTATGGGAATTGCACCAGTCAGAGCTGGAAAGCACTACAGAGGGTGCTGCAAACAGCAGAGGACATCACTGGTAGAAGTCTCCACACTATCCAGGACATCTACCACAGCTGATGTCTGCGTAAAGCACGCAGCATAATTAAGAACCACACCCACCCAACACAAGGACTCTTCCGTCTACCACCCACTGTTTGCCCACAGTATGTGAGGACACAGGGCTGTGTCTCTGACATGCTGGTCTGCAGTACGGGGGTCCCACAGGGAACTGTGCTGGCACCGTTCCTCTTCACCCTCTACACTGCAGACTTCACCATCGACTCCCCACACTGCCATCTGCAAAAGTTTTCTGATGACTCTGCCATAGTCGGCCTCATCACAGGTGAGGACGACTCAGAGTACAGACAGCGGACTCAAGACTTTGTGGACTGGTGCCAGCAAAACCACCTTCTGATCAACGCTGCTAAAACTAAGGTGGTTGTGGATTTCCGCAGGCACAGGTCCACCTCACTGATCCCGGTGAACATCCAGGGTGTGAACATCGAGATTGTGGACTCTTACAAGTACCTGGGTGTTCACCTGAACAATAAACTGGACTGGTCTCACAACACTGATGCACTTTACAGGAAGGGTCAGAGCAGACTCTACCTGCTGAGGAGACTGAGGTCTTTTGGAGTGCAGGGAAATAAGTATTTCAAGGTAGTAATATAAATTAAAATGCACACACACACACACACACACATATATATATATATACATCCATCCATTATCTTTTACCCGCTTCTTCCATTATGGTTCACAGGGGTCGCCGGTGCCCATGTCCAGCAATCACTGTGCGAGGGGCGGGGTATACCCTGGACGGGTCGCAAGTC
>NC_056507.1:43052813-43059373 GCF_014905685.2 Nematolebias whitei
AGTGCTTGATAGGAATTATAAAAAGGTATAAAATATTAAATCCAACATTCCCTCTTTTGAACTCCCATATTCATGGGAGTTCACCCCTTTTATGGATTTGTCAATATGGAAGTGATGACCCAAACTTACTGCACTCTCCAGGGGTCCTGGACCAGACCCCTGATCCAACACCTGTGAAAAGTCCCAAACACCTAAACCTTTCTAAAAATACAAAAAGCGCCAACACCACTCTTAGTAAAAGATAAATAAGTAAAACTCTATTTTAAACCACCTCTAAAATGCCTTGTGGCATTTTAGAATGATTAAATGCCCAATTGAACGGAGTAAAATATTTGAATAGTTAAGGTAAGTGAATTGTTAAGTTAAGTGAATAGTTAAGTTTCCAATTGAATCCACGACCCTTCTCTGGTCGATTTTTCAGAATGACTGAAACGTAAGACAAGACACTCATATTAAACAGGAAAAGCCAACACCCTCAATTTAAACAGTCCTATCTAACAGGTCTTCAGTTCTTGAGCTTGCGGTGGGAGGCCTTGTTCATCCACAAGGGTCCTTTGGTGCTCGGCGGGATTCGGCCCGCGGAGATATCTTCATGTAAAGTCCTCAGAACCTTATCAGTCTGATTAAACATTCTAAATGACGTGTGTGTATTGGGACAAAACTAAAATCAGTTTGACGCGTCTTCTGTTCTTCACGGTCAGGGCTGGTAATCTTCCGTCCTTACCCGATCCACCCGACCGACTTCAGGCAGAGCGGAGACTCCTTCTCCGATGTTTGTTACTGCCTTTTTCCAACCAGAACAAAGGGGCAAAGAATGAGCTCCCACGAAGGTCCTGTCACCTCCTCCAAGTGTAGTGGGGAGCTGATGTTCCAGCAGATCAGCCTCAATCAGGTCCAGCAATCGATTCCGCTCCTTTCCAGGGGTGCCCTGGTTGCGGGCGTCACAGGTGTCAGTCTCATTCTGGAGACTGATGGCGTGTGATGTTCTCTCCACCACCTGGTGGCGTCCTGTCCCTCTTTTCAGCAGGACCCAGTCCGATGTGAGTCTGTCTCCTCAGTCAGAGTTTCTCCCTCCTGATGAGAAAAGCTGGACACCAAAGCTTGCGAATTGTTAAGCACCCTGCATGGCCTTTTGATTATTTTATCTGTGGGATCCATGACCCATTTGTGGGCCTGGAAAAACTGACTGTGGTTACTTCTTTAGTGAATAAACTATGTTTCTGAATTATTGGACACCCTGATGGTTATTATTGCTACTGATAGGTGTATTATTACACTGTAATGTTATCCTAAAACAGAATTTGTAAAACTAAAATAAAATGCTATTCTTACATGCAGCTATACACTTGAAACTGAATTGTGTTACATACTGGACTTCTCCAGTGATACCTGTGTACTCTCGTCCCATCCGTCACCCTTACAAGCCTTTACCGTCAACCGGTCTACCTACAATTAAAATTAAACATACACACCACAACAACAACAACAACAAACAATCAGCAATCATCCACGCCGGCCCCCCCTCCTCCTGGAGCCTGTGGAAGTAACTTCATTAAATCGCTTGCGCCAACAGCATCAATCAAAATACAATATAAACTTAAAAGTTTAAACAACTGACATACAACACTGTGAGATAAAAAAAAGAATATAATCTTCCATCCAGGTACCTGTCTGTGCTAGAGAAGGGAAGAACTAGCAAGGAAGAAAAAGAGAGAAAGAGAAAAAGTAAAAGAGAAAGAGAACAAGGGAAAAAATGGTTAAAATCCTTTGTTCATGAAACCTTTTATTATTAGCCCAATTAAACTAAAAGTCCAGTCCAGTCCAGTCAAGTCAGTTGTGTTTAAAATTATCAAACCACCCCATTTCCCTTTAACCTTTGCTCAAATCCACTTCAGGCTAGGGGCGTCCCCCTTTCTGGAATCTGTACACATTACAACAAAGAAGGAAAAAAAATACTGTTGTTAAACCGATATATACAATATACAAGTGCAATGTCGTTTTGTAGGCTTCTGATTTATTCCACTTTCCAAATGTCAATGTGATTATCCTAAAGGATCCTTTAAACGCTTCAGACTTACTATTTGTTTTTTTGTTTTAAATTATAAAACCCTAAGAAGTTATTTTGTATACTTTGTAATGATCTAATCATTGTATGAACTATTCCCTGTTAAGAGCAGCCTTCACCTACCCCCTATGAAACAGTTTTCTGTTTCAAATATGAAATATTACCTTCTGTAATCCACTAACACTCGGTTTGAATATTAGTTTCAGAACTATAGAATATGGTGTAGTTTTAATCTTTCCACTACTGTTATTCAATCCCGGTTTTGCAAACAAATAGCCAAAATACAACACAAGCTCTCCTATAATTTAGCAAAGAGTTAACCATTAAATAAATTTCATCTCTTGTATCAAACCAGACCCACCACATGTGCTCCTTAAAAGCAAAGACAATCATTCAGTATTATTTTAGAAAACATTAGTGAACTTCATCCAAATCAGGTCTCAGGTTTCTCCTGAATGAGACTTCCTGACCTGTATAAACGGAAAGTTAAAAATCAATATTTTGCTCAGGGGTGTGGAGCATTAGAGGTAATAAAACAATTTTCATCTCAGAGCAGTTGGAGAATGGTGAATCGTCTAGCACTCCCACATCAGTACGTCTGTGTCATGTTGTGTCACTCGTCTTAAAATGAGTCTATGTGAGTGATTATTATCAAAGCCAACTGTAGTTTTGATCACGACCCCAAAGCGCTTAGATGACCATCCCAGACCAAATGTGGGGTTGACACCTTCGTCAGGCTGCAGTTGATGTTAGTGACCTTGGACAGAGTGCCCACCAGCTCTTCTTTCAGCCTTTCAGTCTTCAGTTTGTCTCCCTCGGTCTGGAGGGAGACCAGTTCAGCTTTGTGTAGCAGTATATATCTCAGCATACAGCAAGACTTGACTGGATGTCCTCGCTGTGGACAAAGTCCAGGACCCCCTCTGGACAGTTAATTCAGTTCGCTGTTGGACTGTTAGATCATTGAAAAGTCACTTTAATTGGCTGAAAAGTTCTTTGTTGTTGTGTCAGTGGTGCTTGGCTGACAACTTCTCTGAACCGTCTCATTGGTCAGTTTCACAGACCCAACTTCAGCGTCCACCTGAACACCTCTGGTATCTGATCTGGCCCCCGGCACTCGAGAGTCCTGATCAAAACTCAGATGGATGCTGTATGCATTTGAATGCTAACTTCTGTGTTTTGTGGGCCTAGTCAGACTCATCTTCCCACTCCAAAGTTCTGTCATCTCCGGCTGCAGAGAAGGAAAAATAAACCATCCACTTATTAAAATCAGATCCAACATTCATCTGTTATCCACATTAATCGTTCGTTAGCAAGTTTTACTCTGGAACCACAGCGTTTACCCCCAAAGGAGTCATTCTGGTGTCCTGGATCGCACAACAGATGCTTTAATCGCTCAATTACATAAGAGTGAAAGCTTTCATTAAACACTGCACAAACCAATTCTTTACGCCTACTGCATAAAATATTCCCCTCCAAACAATGTCCTCCATCTTGTAGAATATGTGTTCTGACACATCACCTGACAGTGAAGTCCACTCCCAGGGCCACATTATCAGTCCAGACCTTGTAAATTTAGGCAGCATGTTAATATGTAATCACTTATTGTTATATAACCAATCTGCAAATCATCTCTTCTCATAACTATGCTTTCTCACTGTATCACAAACAAAATACTTTTAATACAAATCAATTAAGACTATGTATACTCTTCAAGACATCACAGAGTCCATGAACACTGCACAAAAACGTGTACATGCCCTTTGTTCACAAAGTACAACTTCTTAAACTCACCATGTACACCTCTCTGTCGTCCTTTTGCACTCCTAGGACCTGTGTGAAATCTCAAGTCACAAAGAAAGAGTCATGCCATTTATCCACTAGAATTGTTGTTGTCCCCTAATTAACCTAGTTCCGGCAGCTCTTAGAAGGAAACAGCTCCTAAACGCTAAACATTTTCAATATGTGATAACTCATGTGGACTGATTAATTCAACCCAAGTATTTCAATTTGAGTTTAGTGAGATTTTCTTTGACCAGAATAAAAAATTTTATTTCATAAGTGTCAAGGATTTTGTCTATTACTTATTTTATTCTGTTGTTTTTCAGTTGAGTTTAAAACCTGAGTTTATTGTCAATTCCAAGAAGAAAGTTAATCTAATTTGTTCAGTACCACCAAGACCACCCTACAATATTTCTCTTCTACTCGGTCGCTTTGACATCTCAACACTCTACCGTCTAATCTGACTCCATCTCCTGTTTAATTACAGCTCGTACACATGATGTACCCTTTTTTCTTGAGATTCAAACCATCCTCTGTTTCAGAGTTCACTGCCTCCTTCCTATCATACAGAAAATTGTTTTGTTTAACCTTGTGTCTGCTCCTATCTCCGTTTCTGTCTGGCCTCAGACGGCTATCAGCAAACTTTTGGAAGATTTTCAGCTATCCCTGTTCCCATATCAGATACCATTTAGCTGTTACACGCCAATCAGCTATATTTTAAAATTAATCCAACTTTTACAGCCTAAATCATTAAAAATCAAGCTCTACCCCCTTAATTTTGGTACATAAAGCTTATTTCCGCTTGTTTTAGCTAGTGGCCCCCTGATCTCAAACTAATTACCTCCTTTTCATTTTGATACTTCCTATAAGTCGTGCAATTTGCCTCTGATATGATCCTGTAGATTTTCCACAGGCTTCACCTGTACTACATTTGAGTTCCACACCTGATAACAACATTCACACACCCAGGCATTCAAATATGTTATTTCCATCCACTCCTGGCCGCAGTTTGTAATAAAACAAATACAAGTCTGGTATGCAACAACCCAGTGTCCAGACTTGTCCTTGCCTTACACAACAGCGCCCCCTTCCGGTCAGGATACGGAAGCACCGATCACACACACTTCTGACGCAGAAAGGAAGACAAACCATAACACGCGTAAACCTTCACCTCCTCATGTTTGGAACAAAGAAACGCTCCCTTTCCCCCACACGAGTGCTTTACCACACACACACACAGAAAAGAAAAAAAAAAAAAAAAAAGAAAAGTAACCGTTCGCTTCGCCCCCACACACTCTATTGTTACGTCTCCCTTCGGTTCCCCCGGCCTTGGAGCCTTCACACGACATACAAAACACGGCGCAAACAAAAGTTATAACAACGTCCTAAAACTAATGCGATCCCTGATCACATGAAATTTGGTAAATCTACCTAAAGTCCCAGACTTTTCACATTTCCCTTCGAACTAAACTATTGATTGGGTGCAATTTAACATCTAGTCAACAAATGTAGTGGAACACCCGCACCACAGCTCATCAAGTCCCCGACTTGATTACACCTTAATCCCGTCAGATTAAGGTTTTGTTCGCCACCTCCGCTGATAACAAAAGGGAAACGTGTCGCTCACGTTGTTCGACGTGAACTCCCGGCAGGCCTCGCCTTCCTCCGGCCACAAGTGAAACTTGTGAATCTAACTAAACACTACCTAAACGTAAAAGAAAGCGTTCGGCGCTTAAACTGTCTGAATATCGTAACCCACCTCGTCAGAATTAACATGAATCACTGGCAGTTAGCTTAAATAAAACCATCTTTATTTTCCGGAGATGGCCGCATGCACACGAACAGAGGAAGTTGAATTTAGTTTTAATTTGGTTTACAGCCGAAAAGCCAGTCCACCGGACATTAACGTCCAAATATGTAACCAGCTTACCTGAAAGTAATGGGCCCAGTTCCTCTTTCTGTGTATGCACCGCAAGCCACCTCGATCCAACTAGGCCGCGTCGCCTCGCCTCACGTCGGGTCACCATTTGTTGTGGCTAGAGTACCACGTCGTGTTCAAAACGGCTGAGGCGTCGCCCTTCGTATAAAAGATTTATTTGACACAACATGGGTTACAGATATTCAGAGACAAACAATTACATTAATAAGATATATGCATATAAATGGAGCATTAAGAACGAACCGTCGCCGTGTGCGCCTCCCGGAAATGCTCGGTGGGCGTGTGTCATTTCCGGCCTTTTATCCCCGTTTGAGAAGGCTAGCTTCCTGATTGGTTCAGCTTCTGTCGCTATGGTTACGACTCAGCCCGCCCCCTCAAGGACGTTAACGTCTATATTTCAGATAAGTTTTGGTACACCGAAATCGGCTTTTGTTTAAAGTTTAACTTGCTATTATACTTTAGGGATACAAAATGATTCGTGTCTAAATTGTTTATACGTAATAATTAATAACTATTAATTATTACCTACCTCATGGGTGTTAATTCAATATCTGTTGGAGGCCTGGTGATTGTTTTTTAAGGCAGATTCATCTTAGTTTCCTTGTCTGCGTTTAAACTGTTAACACTGTTTGTTTAGCGTGATTATACCTTAGTGATACCAACTGATTAGAAATCAAGTTGTTTATTTCTAGGAATAATTAATAACTTAATTATTATTATCTAACTCATGTTTGTGTTTATTATTTGGATCATTTTTATACTTTTAATTTGATTTTA
>NC_056507.1:43059473-43066703 GCF_014905685.2 Nematolebias whitei
ACCCGCCAAAATAAAATACGGGTTAATTATCTTGTGCAGGTTACACTCTCCCCTCCTGATCCCACGTACGTCCTCGTACATGCACCAGGCTGGCAGAAAATAGGTTGCTGGCTGGGGTTCGGGTCTATCAACTGTTCTTCTTCGTCTTCTTGGAGGGCGAAGGAGAAAGCAGAACTCAAACCATGGAGCAAAGTCTGGATGCTCTTCAATAATGGTTTGCCAGGTTTAGCATACTGTAGCCTATCAGGTGGATTTCTTGTGCGGCTAGAACGTTTTAGGGGTTGGTCTTCAGTCTCCAAAGATACTGTTTCCAATGGTGAGTGAGGTTCTTCAGCATAGCTCGAAATGTCTCGCATGTCAGGCTCTTGCGTATCAAATCCTGCGTTGTCAGACTCTGGAGCCTCAGGATCTGGAAAGAGACTTCCTTCAACTCTGGAGACCTCTGCAGGATTAATTTGTTCAGAGTCAATTTCAAGTTCCTCACTGTCCATTGTTAGTTGTTCCTCTTTAACAGTTGTGGGTTCCCCTTCCACAGGTTTAGAGTCATCTTCCTCAGCATCACCATCTTCTTCAGCAACGAATACTGGAAGTTGTGGTACAGGAACAGACTGCTCGACAGGAGGTAGGTCAATGTCAATTGTAAATTTGACAGGTTCAAAAGATGATGGAACGCGCAGAAGTGGATCGATTAGTTCATCATCTGATTGATTCTCTTCATCATCAGCAGATACTGAAGGAGACACAGGAGATGTCTTTTTATCTCTGGTAGGTATTTCTTTCTCAGGAACAGGTAAGTACCCACATGGCAATAAAAGGTCTCAATGCAGCGTTCTTAGTGGTCTGTTCTGGCCTTCTGGTCTGACTGTGTACACAGGAAGAGTGCCGGCTTTCTTCACAACAATATACACAGACGACTCCCACTTATCTGCAAGCTTGTGTTTGCCTCTTATCCGTACGTTCCTCACCAAAACTCTGTCTCCAATGTCAAGTTCTGATGCCGTAACTTTCCGGTCAAATCGGATTTTGTTACGTTGCATCACCTTAGCTGAGTTTCTACTGGCCAGTTTGTAACTGTCATCCAGGTGGGACTTTAACTTCTGCACATATTGGGTGTGGGAGGTAAATCCATCCTTACTTAATGGCAGTCCAAAGGCTAAGTCCACTGGTAGGCGAGGTTGGCGTCCGAACATCAGCTCATATGGTGAGTATCCAGTAACATCATTTTTTGTGCAGTTGTAAGCATGCACTAGTGGTTTAACAAAGTCTCTCCAATGAGTTTTTTCCTTTTCAGTTAATGTTCCCAGCATGTCCAGCAGAGTTCGATTAAAACGTTCAACGGGATTTCCTCTTGGATGGTATGGAGTGGTTCTTACTTTGTGGATGTTGGCCATTTTGCAAAGTTCTCGAATGGTTCGTGATTCAAAATCTGAGCCCTGATCACTGTGCAACTTTTCCGGAATGCCGTAATGCACAAGGAAATTGTCCCACAAACACTTGGCAACAGTCCTAGCTTTTTGGTTTAGGGTTGGCACAGCAATGGCATACTTTGTGAAGTGGTCCGTTATGACGAGTATGTCTTTGACTCTGCGATCCGGTTTTAGAGAGAGGAAATCCATACACACCAATTCCAAAGGATGAGTGGTTTTGATGTTGACCAAAGGTGCAGCTCGCTCAGGCAATGATTTGCGTCTCACACACCTTTCACAGGTTCTGACTTTATTGACAACGTCCATTAACAATCTGGGCCAGTAGAAACGGGAACGGATTAAGTCGAGAGTTCTTTCAATTCCCATATGGCCCATTTGGTCATGCAGTTGGTGCAGAACAACAGTTCGATACTCCTCAGGTAATACGAGTTGGTATCTTGGTTCACTTCCTACTTGTCTCCTCCTAATGAGAAGGTTGTTTTGGAGCTCCATTTTGTTCAATTCTCGAAGTAGAAGGGGCAGTTCAGGAAGTTCTTCCCTCACCGATGGTGATGGTGACTCTCCTCGTTCCAGCTGAGCTATGACATGGCGGATAACAGGGTCGTCACGCTGCTTGGCTGCAATGTCATCTGCTGAGAATCGAGGAAGTAAAGGGGAACTGAACTGTTCATCATCAGTAAAACTGTCAGGAAGACTGTTGACATGAGCGGACATAGATAACACCAGAGCATGGTCGTGATGTGCATCTGGGCTGAACACCAGGTGACGAGCACAAACTGCTTCGATAGTGTGCTGATCAATAGTGACATAATCTAGTTCATTGAGGTGTTGCTGGGCAAATTTCAGGACTCGTTCATGTTCCTTCCTGGAGGTAGAATCATCAGACAACTCACCATGAGGTCGTCGAGACAATCCATCAGCATCCATGTTCTGCTTTCCAGCTCTGTAGATGATCTTGAATGTGAAAGTCGACAAAGCTGAAAGCCATCTGTAACTGGTAGCGTCAAGTTTTGCTGAGGACAACAGGTAAGTTAGTGGATTGCTGTCTGTAACAACCGTGAACTGAGCACCATAAAGATAATCATTAAATTTCTCTGTTACCGCCCATTTCAGAGCGAGAAACTCCAATTTATGAGCAGGATACTTGGACTCACTCCGCGAGAGACCTCTGCTGGCATATGCCACAACTCTGTTTTTTCCGTCCTGCTCCTGATACAACACCGCACCAAGACCGGTGGAACTGGCGTCGGTGTGGAGTGTATAGGGCTTCTGTGGATCAGCAAATGCCAGTACAGGAGCAGAAGTTAGTGTCTCAATGATGGTTTCAAAAGCCTGCTGGCACACTGGTGTCCACCGTCCTCCAAATGGGACTTTGGGGTTCAGGTAATTCTCTGGTTTTACAGTTGGTCTCAATTTCTTCTGGGATGGCGGATAACCAGCAGTCAGGTCATGCAGTGGCTTAACTATGGTTGAATATCCTTGGACGAAACAGCGGTAGTATCCAGAGAAACCGAGGAAAGACCTCAACTCTTTCAGGTTCTTGGGCACTGGCCAGGAGGTAAGAGTTTTGATCTTATCGGGATCTGTCTCAACACCATTCTGGGACACTACATGCCCGAGATATTTCACGGATGTTTGGAAAAACACACATTTCTCGACTGACAACTTTAATCCAAAGTCCTTAAGTTTGTTGAGAACTTTCATCAGGCATTCTTCATGTTCCTCCAAGGTAGGTGCAAAGATGATCAAATCATCAATGAAGACCAAAACTTCTTTTAGATTTAATTCTCCCATGCATCTTTCCATCAACCGTTGGAAAGTGCTTGGGGCGTTCGTGACCCCTTGTGGCATGCGGTTGAATTCCCAAAACCCCAATGGACAGACAAAGGCAGTTTTGGATTTATCCTTTTCCTCCATCTCAATCTGGTAATACCCTGACTTGAGGTCTAACACAGTGAACCACTTTGATCCAGCAAGGGCAGAAAATGTGTCTTCAAGCTTAGGTAGAGCATAGGCGTCCTTTATTGTTTGAAGATTTAACTTCCTGTAGTCAATACAGAGGCATACACTGCCGTTCTTCTTGCGTACAACCACAATTGGAGAAGCAAATGGTGAATCAGACTCACGGATAACTCCTGAATCAGAAAGTTCTTGTAAGTGCTTCCTTACAGCGTCAACATCCTGAGGGTGGATTGGTCTTGGCCTTTGTTTGAAAGGAGTGGGATCAGACAACTTGATTTGATGTTTAACTTTGTCTGTCCGGCCAAAATCCAGATCATGCTTTGCAAACACCTCAGGAATACTGTTGAGTTTTTGGATGACTCGTTGCTTCCATTCTAGAGGCAAAGGTGAGTCTCCAAAGTTGTATGGTGGTTGAGATGGTTGCAGCGACTCTGTAGACTGGGTTGAATTCTGGACTTTTTGCTCTTGTGAAATCACACTCTGAAAAGTACTGATTTCTGCTATGACTGCTCGCGCTGGAATATAAATCTCATGGTCAGACTCATTGCTTACAACAACTGGTAGATGACAAGGCTGGTGTTGAGGCAAGTCAATGAGGCAAGTTTTTACCATGAGCCCACCAGGAAGGGCATAGGAACTTGGGTGTTCAAGGAGAACTTGTTTTTCATCTTGCCACCATCTTGCAGCTAAACACCCTTCTACAACTGTGGTTTGACCAGCAATAATGATTTGGGGCTGATTAGACTGCAAGGTGACAGTCGCAGTATAGTCATCCAAACTCTGGGCATAGCGGTGTTTGAGAATCTTGTACACTGCTATATAACCAGATATAGAAGGTTGAAATGACTGGTCAGGATGGGTATCAAAATGTTTGCTGTAAGCAACATCTAAGGTATTGGTGCCAATAAGAATCAGATGTTGAGATGGTTTAACATCAGGCACAACAAGAGCAAGTGTGTCGACCTCAACAGGTAACCCAAATAATTCAGGCGGGAAGGTCATGTTGATCTCTACATATCCCAGATAAGGCACTGTTTGTCCATTTGCTCCTTCTATTTCCAACAGGTTGTTTATTGGTTTGATTTCATGATCCCTGAGGTAAGTATTGTAGAAGGAGTAGGGGATAGTAGTAACCTGCGAGCCGGAATCAAGGAGGCAAGTGAACTGATCTCCTTTTATTTGAACTTTACCTGTGCTCTTTGTGCCAACAAGACCTCGTGGCAGTGTTCTTATCTTGTGTTCTTTGGGACTGTTCATATACACAGCTTCTGTGTGTCCCACTACAGAAGCTGTTTCTAGTTTAATGATTTTGAATTCTTGGCATCCCATGCTTGCTGCTTCTGGCGTAACAGTTTCTTTTTCTGTTGAACAAGACTGGGGTTTTCTTTATTGGTGCAGGAGGAGGAAAGATGGCCGTCTTCTCCACAATTAAAACAGTACCAAGGCTTAGGCTTGATTTTTAACTGAGGTGAAGAAGAGTAGGATTTGTTCTGTCCTGACATGGAGTTGAATTCAGCTGGACTCTTCCTGGACAGAAGTTGAGACATTTGCTGCTGTAATTTCTGAAGTTGTTTTTTCATTTCTTTCAGCTCTTCGTTGGATGTAGAATGTCCACAAGGACAGGCACTTTGGGACTGGATGTGAACTTTCTGTTTTGACGTTCCAATGTGCTTTTTCATAAGTGACTCTTTAGCATGTTGTCTGTCTTCTTCTGTCCTCAGTAGCAACAACAACTCAGAAAAAGATGGTGGGTTATCTTTATTTTGTTCCAGCTGTAACTTCGTTATGACAGTGTTGTCCCAACACCCACGACAAAACTGTTTCAGTAGATGTTTATTAATGTCGGCAGGTGAGATTCCTCCTTGCTTCACAACAGAGTTGAGAGTGAGCAGAAGCCTTTGAAGGTAAGTGGACGGTCGTTCTCCTGGATTCTGCAGAATGTTTAAGTATTGGGCATACAATTCTTCACCATCCTGCACTGTTCCAAAAGCAGAATCCAGTATATTTAGCAAAACTATTGGTAATGTATTGGGGCTCAAACCTTTTACTAAATCAGCTGCAGGTGATGACAGGCTCTCTGTGATTCGCCTGGTGATGTAAAGTGCTGAAAGGCTGGGGTCAGCAAGCAGAGACTCAATCTGGGAATGCCAAGACTCAAAATCAGCTTCATTACTCGGCTTAGGAAGCCTTCCAGAAAAAGTACGGAGACAAAGTGAGGTTGGACCAGTCAAATCAGTATTTCGGACCACATGCTCAACAACAACCCGTTGTATCTGAGGTGGACTGAGGTCATTGGTGGACAGTGACAGCCTTGGAGCTGGCCCAGTTTGCCTGCGACGGGGTCGTGCTCCCTGGTCTGCGGAGGAATGAGCAGGGGGGAGTGAGGATAATGACCCTGATAGCGGCACTGTTTGCACTGGCTGTGCAGTAGTGAATTTATCCACTTCCTCTTCCTCCTTTACTCCATCCTCCTCCTCCTCCTCCTCATCATCATCGTCATCACCTCCAAAATTTTCATCTACTCCTGTTGCATGCAAATGTTGGCCTATCTGGCTCATTACTGCCTTCAGGACATCTTCAAAACGATGGCCGCTTTGATCAGCGATTTTCTTAAGTTCAGCAATGTAGTTGGGCTGATGGCTGCTGCTGCTGTCCTCTGTGGCTGCGTACTCGAGTGCCAAAGCAGTAACGCGAAACACAAGGTCAGTATTCGTTAGAGAGGAGTAAGTATAAGGTAGGAGCGGTTGCAACGCGGAAAAAGTAGTTAAATCCGCAAACTCAATGATCAGGTTTTTAAAAAAAGTGCTTGAGGGATCAGTTACATACAAAGTGCGATTAAGTTTACCGTAGCTACTCAAGCAATCAAGTATTTCTTCATCGGCCTTGGTATTAGTAGCACCAGTAATCATCCCTGACTGTGATATATTTATACCAGATTGCGCAACAAAATCCATCTTTTCTCTTTTTGTTTTATTTATTTATTTTTTTTAAGTTGTTTACTTTGAATATTTTACTCAAAATTTCATTCCCCAAGACTAAAATAAATGTTCAGAGATGTAAATAATTAACCCACAAAATATTCACACCCACAAGCTCCTGGCTAGCTCGCCACGTGTAACGCTAATTAAGGCTAGGCGCCTGACTATGGCCAGTATAGTTATAGGCAATCAGAAAGGTTCGGCTGAGGAGCTCGTGTGTGTGAATAAAACACAGTCAGACAGAAAGTAAAGTTAACTTATTGTATTTAAAGTGGTACATTTATGTAGATTTAGTTAGATATCTTATGATAATAATAATAATAATAATTTCCAATAAACATAAGCAAATAAACACAGCAAGGAAAAAACACAAAACAATAGCAGGACAGAATAAATAAACCCCGATGACACCCAAGAGTTTTTTTTCTATTTTCTTTAAGTCCGTTCTGGAGTCTAGAGTGACTATTGTCCATCAATCAATACTCCACAGTTTTAAATCCATGATCCAGGGCAATATGTCCAGAAAAAAAAATAGTTGGTGTGATTCAGTCCTACCGCGAAGCTGCGGTGATCTGGTAGCTCGCCATCCTGGGTGGGAACAGGGGGTAAATAAAAAACCTGACCGTCGAGTGGTTGCCAGTTAACACCCAATTTAAGCTCTCGGTCGTGTTAATTTGGCTCGATCCAGCTGTATTCTCCCGTGTGTTTGGAAGACGACAAGCTCACGCAGCTAGCCACAGAGACAGCAGCAATAGCAGTGGAGGGGGGTCAGAGTTCACCTCTCAACCGGAACTTATATAGTGTGGCATCAGTTTGACCCGCCAAAATAAAATACGGGTTAATTATCTTGTGCAGGTTACACT
>NC_056507.1:43066803-43070925 GCF_014905685.2 Nematolebias whitei
GCACGCTTTGAAGACCCGAACAGACCACCCAGCACCAGACTCACCTCACCACCGGATGAAGAGCATCTCAGCGTGACCTCAGCAGAAGTAAGGAGTACCTTCAGGAGGATTAATCCGCACAAAGCAACTGGCCCAGACAACATCCCCGGAAAAGTGTTGAAGGAATGTGCTGATCAGCTCTGTGAGGTGCTGGCAGACATCTTTAACACCTCACTTGCCCTGGAGACAGTTCCCACCTGCCTGAAGACTGCCACCATCATCCCAGTCCCAAAAAGCTCTACAGTGACTGGTCTGAATGACTATCGGCCAGTGGCCCTCACCCCGATAGTCGCTAAATGCTTCGAAAAACTGGTCATGACTCACATCAAAACAACCATCAACATCAACGAGGACCCTCATCAGTATGCATACCGTGAGAACCGATCAACAGAGGATGCAATCTCCTCTGTGGTCCACACTGCACTCAACCACCTGGAGCAGAAAGACTCTTACATCCGTATGCTCTTTGTGGACTTCACATCCGCCTTCAACACCATGATCCCCCAAACCCTGATGGACAAACTATCCACACTAGGACTAAGCCCCTCCATCTGCAACTGGGTACTAGACTTTTTAACAAACAGACCACAGTTAGTGAGGATCCACAACCTCTCCTCCTCCACCATAACCCTCAGCACTGGCTCTCCTCAGGGATGTGTGTTGAGCCCCCTCCTGTTTACTCTGCTCACATATGATTGTGCAGCTACCCATCCAGGCTGTCACATTGTAAAGTTTGCAGATGATACAGCGGTGGTGGGATGCATCACAAACAATGATGAGTCCAGCTACAGGCAGGAGGTGGAACACCTGGAGAGCTGGTGCAAAGAGAATAACCTTCACATCAATGTGAAGAAGACAAAGGAGATGATTGTGGACTTCAGAAGGAACAAAAACACCTACACCCCCCTGAACATAAGAGGATCTGCGGTGGAAGTGGTCTCCAGCTACAAGTACTTGGGTGTACACATGAATGACAACCTCAGCTGGAGCAACAACACCACCAGCCTGATCAAGAAAGCTCATCAGAGACTCTACTTCCTCAGACGGCTGAGGCGAGCTGGTCTGGGAAGCTCAGTCCTCACCTCCTTCTACAGGTGTGCAGTGGAGAGCATCCTGTGCTCGAGCATCAATGTGTGGCATGGAGGCTGCACAGCTGCAGAAAGAAAAGCTTTGCAGAGAGTGGTGAAGGCTGCACAGAAGTCTGTTGGAGTCAGTCTCCCCACCATCACAGACATCTACACCTCCAGATGCAGGAAGAGGGCCACCTGCATCATGAAGGACCCCACCCACCCAGCACACACACTTTTTGCCCCACTCCCCTCAGGAAGGAGGTTAAGGAGCATTAAGTGTAGAACCACTAGACTGAGGAACAGCTTCTACCCTGAGGCTGTTAGACTCATGAATCTCTAACTAGAATAATCACTGTGAAAAACCATATCATGTTGCTGCTGATCTGTTTCATGTTGCTGCTGATCTGTTTCAATGTTGATGTGTTCATGCGTGCACATCTGCTCACAGACTCATGTTCATGTTTGTGCTGATGTTCAATGTTTTATGTTATGAGTGCTTAGTGTATATTTAGTTGATGTTTTTCTTAGTTCATATCTTAGATGTTATTACTGTTTTTCTTATACATTTTATTGTTGGATGTAACTGGGACCCTGTGTACATAATTTCGCTCCACCACATGTACCACATGAGGTGCGAATGACAATAAAGAAACTCTGACTCTGACTCTGACTCTGAATGTCTCTTTTGTAAATGAGTCCTCAAGGCTCAGTGGGATGTACCTGTCTAAATAAAGGTTGAATGAATGTGAAGGGGAATCTGGATCTTTTCACCTCAATAAAATTGGTCTCCTGGCAAGTAATGATAAAATTGAAAGTGTTCTTTGTTTTAAGCATGGTAAGTCTAGTTCTGGGGCCACTCCAAAGATGGCGGAGGTAAGGTTTGGCTCAATCTCACATTGTAAAACTTCAGATATAGTGCAGAAGACTGATTTCCAGAAATTAGCCAGAGAAGAGCAAGACCAAAACATGTGGATTAATGTAGCAAGTGCACTCACACCTGTCACACCCATTTGGGTAAATGTGCACCGGTTTAACTTTAGAGAAGTATACCTGATGGACAACTTTAAATTGCAGGAGTGCATGGTGAGCACACATTCAAGTTGAATGCACCTGATCCAGAATAGAGTCCCACACCTCGTCAGAGATGGGGGATTGAAGGTTTTGCTCCCAGACTATTTAATAGCAGTCAGAGATGGACAATGCAATTTGAAGATGAGATTATAAAGTTGAGACAACACACCTTTGGAAGTGGGATTAATTGACAGAAATGCATTGAGTGGGTTATCTGGAAGTTTATGGGGAAATATTGGTGTCATACTTTTCACCTAATGCCTGACCTGCAGAAATCTGAAAAAAAAAATATATGAGGATGTAATTCCAAACTTTGTTAGTTCAGAGAAGATGGAAAAGTATCCATCTGAATATAAATGCGCAAAACATTTTATTCCTTTTCCATGCCAAACTCTAAATCCAGCTGATGGAGCAAACAGGTGATTACTTGCAATAGGACTTAAAAGTGAAAAGGTCTGGAGACCATGTTTTTCTGAATTGAGACCAGATTTAAGAGACTGTTTAACCACTGGGCCACCAAAGGGAAATTAACAGGTCTGAGGAAAAGGTGAACCTAAAAGTGCAGACAGAGAAGTTCCAGTATCTCCAGCATGAACCTCCATGGACACCCAGGCTGGAGGTGAAGGATCCAAATGAAAGTGCCGCCAGTGAAGCAGTCCTCCAATGTTAGATGCCCAGTAAGTAGTAGGTTTGAAAGTTGGGCAAGGCCATTCCACCTGACTGTTTAGGTATTTGAAGGAAGGCTTTTCTTAATCTGGGATGTTTACTATTCCAAATAAAAGAAAGAATTAATGAGTCCAGAGATTTGAAGAACGATTTAAGAATCATAACAGGGAGGCAATGGAAAAATACAGATATTTAGGAAGCAGCATAATTTTCACAGAGTTAATTCTACCTATCAGAGACAGTAATGGGACCGTTTGGATAAGAGTTGTTTTGATTGATCAAGTAAAGGAAGAAAAATAGTTTTGAATAAGTTTTTGAACACATATGCCAAGATATTTAAAATGTTCAGTCACTTTCCTAAGGGGAAAACTGCCATAATTAACATCCTGATGCATGCTCAATAAGCCAGGTAGAAAAATCTAAAAAAGTTAAATCTGGTCCTCTGGACATTCAAAAAAAAACAAAACAAAGCAAAACAACAAAAAAATGTAGAAATGTTTTGTCTCTCATCCGAGAGACTTCCTCAGTCTGAGGTGCTGTATTCAGCTCAGTCTCTTAAATAGCACCTTCTCAGAGTGGATCAAACAGTTTTGCTGCTGACAACCAAAACCAGCTGATCACATGCTCAAGAAGGACCATCAGCCTAACAATGGATCATTAGCACACTGATGGCTGTTTACTATTCACAGAGGGCTGAGTGATACTAGCAATCACAGCATTGTAAGAGGGGGACAATTGAACATGTAGGCCTCCACCCCTGTTTAACGATGGACGGTTTCTTTTCACAAAGATGGCCTCCTTTACTCCTCTCTCAAACCATTGTTCCTCTCTATCAAGGATGTGCACATCTTCATCCCTGAAAGAGTGACTGCTGGCCTGGAGATGGGTGTAGACCGCAGAGTCCTGGCCTGATGATGTTGATCTTCTGTGCTGGGCCATCCTTTTGGCCAGTGGCTGTTTTGTTTCCCCGATGTAAGACTGATCACAGCCCTCCTGACACTGAACAGCATACACAACATTACTCTGTTTGTGCCGGGGGACTGGATCTTTGGGATGAACCAGTCTTTGCCGTAATGTATTTTGGGGTTTAAAAGCCAATGGGACGTTATGTTTAGAAAATAAACGTCTCAGTTTCTCTGATACTCCCTCAACATATGGAATGACCACTGGTCTGGGTTCCTCCTTTTCACCTTATGGCTGACTGGAGTCCTGTTTGGGTTTCTTCTCTGCTTTCAGGAAGGCCCAGTTAGGATATCCACATTGCTCTAGAGCCTGT
>NC_056507.1:43071025-43080747 GCF_014905685.2 Nematolebias whitei
ACCCGCCAAAATAAAATACGGGTTAATTATCTTGTGCAGGTTACACTAGCCATGTACACGGGCGCCATCTTACCGGAAGTCAAATATAACTGTATCATTTGCATAACAATGAAAATGTATCCCATGCTGTTTAATAACATTACCTAATGGAAGCATATATAAGGTAAAGGGTATTGGTCCAAGCACTGAACCGTGAAGAATTCCATAACTAACTTTGGTGTATGATGAAGATTCATTATTTACATTTATAAATTGGAATCTATAAGATAAATATTATTTAAACCAATTTAGAGCCATTTGTGTAATTCTATCATATTCAAATGTCTGTGATAGAATATTATGATCAACTGTATCAAATGCAGCACTGAGGTCTAATAGGACTAGTGTAGACACCTGTCCATAGTCTGAGGCCATGATATCATTAACTTTCACCAGTGCAGATTCAATGCTGTGGTGAGCTCTGTGGTACATAACAATTTATTAGAGACAAATTAATCAGATCCTAGATGCGGTTATGAATTAAGGAAAATGCCTCTTTAAGCAGTCTGGTTGGGATGGGCTCTAGCAGACGTGGATGGTTGGATGAAACTATTATTTTTGACAATTCAGAGAGTTCAACAGGACAAAAAGAGTCTAAACATAAATCAGGTTCTAGTGACATTTTTTAATTTGTCTCATCTGACACAGAACCAGAGGTGATACTAGGATTGTTGGTTTGATTTTTTTTTCCTAATTGAAACCATTTTATTTATAAAGAATCTCATGAAGTCATCACTGTTTATAGCTGTTGTAGGGTTACATGAATAAACAGTCTAATTTTCATTAGACTATCTATGGTACTGAAAAGGAACCTGGGATTATTTTTATTCTCAATCCATCCATCCATTCTCTTCCGCTTATCCGGGATCGGGTCGCGGGGGTAGCAGCCTAAGTAGGGAGGCCCAGACTTCCCTCTCCCCAGCCACTTGGGCCAGCTCTTCCGGGGGAATCCCGAGGCGTTCCCAGGCCAGCCGAGAAACATAGTCCCTCCAGCGTGTCCTGGGTCTTCCTCCTGGCCTCCTTCCGGTGGGACGTGTCCGGAACACCTCACCAGGGAGGCGTCCAGAAGGCATCCTAAACAGATGCCCAAGCCACCTCAACTGGCTCCTCTCGACATGGAGAAGCAGCGGCTATACTCTGAGTCTCTCCCGGATGATCGAGCTTCTCACCCTATCTCTAAGGGAGAGTCCAGACACCCTGCGGAGAAAACTCATTTCGACCGCTTGTATCCGAGATCTCATTCTTTCGGTCACAACCCAAACCTCGTGACCATAGATGAGGGTAGGAACTTAGATCAGTCGGTAAATTGAGAGCTTCGCCTTTTGACTCAGCTCTCTCTTCACCATGACAGGCCTGTACAGCGCCCGCTTCACTGCTGATGCTGCACCTGTCCGCCTATCGATCTCACGCTCCATTTTTCCCTCATTCGTGAACAAGACCCCATGATACTTAAACTCCTCCACTTGGGGTAGGACCTCCTCCCTGACCCGGAGAGGGCACTCTACCCTTTTCCGGCTCAAGGCCATGGCCTCGGATTTGGAGGAACTGATCTTCATCCCGGCCGCGTCGCATTCGGCTGCGAACTGCTCCAGCGAAAGCTGTAGATCATGATCTGATGAAGCCAATAAGACCACATCATCTGCAAAAAGCAGACGCAATCCTAAGGCCACCAAAACGTATCCCGTCAACACCTTGGCTGCGCCTAGAAATTCTGGCCATAAAAGTTATGAACAGAATCGGTGACAAAGGGCAACCTTGGCGGAGTCCAACTGTCACTGGGAACAAGCCTGACTTACTGCCGGCGATGCGGACCAGGCTCTGACACCGGTCATACAGGGACCTAACAGCCCGTATCAAAGGGCCCGGTACCCCATACTCCCAGAGTACCTCCCACAGGGTTCCCCGAGGGACGCGGTCGAACGCCTTCGCCAACTCCAAGTATTTTTATTCTCATCAATTAAAAATGAGTAATATAAAGTTCTAGCTTTACGGAGTACTTTTTTGTACAGGCTATCTCTCCAGGATAAGTAAGATTCCTCAATGTTAGTGGCGCACCATTTTCTTTCTAGCTTTCTAGGTGTCTGTTTTAAAGTACGCAACTCAGAATTGAACCATTGAGCTTATCTCCTCTGATTGATTTTTTTTTTCGTCAGAAATTTAAGAAAAAAAAATGGAAAAAATTAGTGCAAGATGCAGCCAAATGCGCTTAAAATACCAGACATTTTAGGGGATGGAGGGGCCATAGTGAGCATGACTAAAGTCAGCCAGGTCAGTGTGAACACAGGATGAAGCAGCATGGATACAGCAGGTTAGCAAGTAGTGCCTACATGGACCTATCTTTGTTGTTACACCATAAGTACATACATCGTTAATCTGCTTTATCAACTAAAATTAAAAATATTCATACTGCCTGACCAGAAAAAGGAATGTTTCTTTATTGCAAAAGAAAACATATTTCAGGAAAGAGTCTGTTTTCTTGTTCTGTTTAATCTTTAATATGTATCTATTTTTACCAGCTCAAGAAAAATACATTGCAGTGAGTAATTAATTTACTGTGTATGTGTGTCTGTACATGTAGCACTTTTCCTATGTTGTATTTGTGTTTAAAAAAAAAAAGAATTATTTGCAAAAGTGATCTAAATTGATAATTGTTGCTGTTATTGTTATTACTAGCTGAAAAGGCCAGTGTCAGTCAAGGAGTTAATGCAGAGGGACAGGATAATGCCAGTGAAGAGGAGGATGAAGGGACAGATGAGAATGGAAGGAGGAGGGAAGGGAAGTCTGAGATTGTCATCATTGTATGTTTCCATACAATGGCAAAACTATTTCTCTGCATTTAACCCATCACACCTGAGATGCACCCAGGTGGAGCAGTGGGCAGCTAAGTAGTGCCTGAGGAGCAATTAAAGATTGGGTATCTTGCTCAGAGACACCACAACATGTGGGAATGGATGGGAGTCGAACCGCGACTTTCTGGTCCCAAGTCGGCTGCCCTGCCTCTTCCCCATCTCAGCTCCCGGAGAAGAGAAGGAGGTGGAGATAGAAGAAGAGGAGCAGAAAAAGAGGCCCTGATGACTTTAGATGATGCATTTATAAACAGAGTTGCAGAGACCAGTGTTCTGCTCAAGGGCTTATTAATGATGTAAGTTCTGACAGTTTCTTTTTGTTTAGGGGAGAGGTCATGACATCATAGGTCTGTAAACCTTTGGAAGTTGTTTTTTGTTCCTTAATATTTGCTTTGATTTTATTTATTTTTTAAATTTTATGATAAGAATTTTGAATAAACTTTTATAAACTGATTTGTATTTTTTATTTATATTATTTAATACATACAGACATAAACAGTAGATTGTTGAAATAACAGTGTTTTTATGCTGCAAAAAAGTATTTTTGTTAATGTGTGATTCCACGTGCATCCGTCATGCAGTCAGATAAAAGGCCTCTCCAAAACAAGCTCCCAGGCTGAATTTCAACCCCAGCCCGCCCCTGTCTGTAAGCACTGCAAAGCTGAACATGTCTTACCACTTTTTTAAATTTTTCTACCTGGATTATTGAGCATGCATCAGGTTACCACAGGAGTAGTTTAATTTTGAAAGTGGTTCAAAGCATCAAAGTTCATGCTCAGTAATCCTGGTAAAAAAAATCCAACAAAGTTAAGTCAGGTCCTCTGGATGATTTATTTTTTTGTTGAAACGTTTCAATGTTTTGAACCACTTTGACCATGGCTGCCGCAGAGGAGTCGACGGGGGAGAGGGACGACTCCAGAAACCATCTTATTGGTCCACTATGTGAGTGTGCTGCTTGTGTGACTGAGTTTGTTATGGCTCCTCGGACTGATGAAGTCCTTAGGATGAAGGACGAAACGTTTCAACAAAAAAAAAAGAACCGTCTAGAGGACCTCACTTAACTTTGTTGGATTTTTGACCTGGATTATTGAGCATGAACGTTGACATTTTAAACTTGTTTCCTTCTAGTAAGTAATGGTGGTTACTACGAATGTTGAAATACTCATCAGGGTATTATCAGAAATGCTTCAAATGGATTATGTCTATCAGTAGGGATAAGACAGTAGGGCCATTTAGGTTGGAAGACTCTTTGGGAGATACACTGTGAGACTAATAGTGGCTGAGAAATGAGCATCCACAAAGCATTCATTTCTGTCAATGCACACCTATGAGGGGCCTCAAAATAACCAAACTCACCTCTTCCTTTACTTATCAACCCATGAAACTTTCCATGAGGTCAGCACAACCACAACCACCAGAGAACAAGGTTTCTTCTCCTTCACTTTCTCCCATGGTAATTACAGCAGTGTGTTTTCCAGTAGACATGATGGTGGTTTGATGTCTAAAGTGTAATGAGCCAAGACTGCTGTGAATACATTCCTTCTTTCACCTGACTGATGAAAGTTAGGTATGTAGATAAAGCGAGTGCTGATGAGCCTCACCAAGGCCACACCGCTGTTGCTGCTGCTGCTAGGGATGATGTGTGTTCCTCTTAGCCAGTTCGTGACAAACATCAGCCTAAATTCAAATCGGTATCCTAAAGCATAAAACAATTTATTGAACTCGGCTCAAGCCTGTCTGGCCAGATGGCAATCTCATAATGCAACTATTTTAGCATCCCAGCAGTCGCGAACAGGAATCAGCTGGTCTAGTCTGCAAAATGACTATGTGGCACAAAGAAAAGGAAATGGGGAGTGCTGTGGTGGACCAACTTGGCTTACATAAAGCTGTCAGCGAAAGAGGCCAATGACAAGCACAGTGGAGTGGAGAAAAGAAAGGTGGGGAATAGGGGTCTGATTTCTGTTACATCATCTGTGGTTGACAGACAGTGTGGCAGACTTATCTGTCTGTGCACTCGGGTGGCTTTTGTCTGGACACAGTGAGTCACACTTTCTGTTTACCTCAACACGACCTCATCTCTGAAACTTTTTCATTTGCCATCTAACAGCTTTCATTCACCAGTCACATGAGGGCCAGTAGCAGCATGGCTTCCACTCGTGGGTTGGCACGCTATACCAGAAATGTACTGTGCCCACACCTTACTAAACCATGACACCTTTCCTGTGGTGTGGGAGATGGATTCTTTCGCACACAAAATAAGCTCTCAGATGGAACCAGAAAAGTAAATTTAGCTTATTTTACTGTAGCTGATCTGTGGGGCAGAATTGCACTTAATGGTGTCCAAAGCATTGTTTTCCAGTTTGTTTTTACTTACCAAAGTGCTGTATTTTTAAGATTTACAGCTCGAGATTACACATTAATCTAAGGCTGTTTATACAAGCACAGAAAGGGATTTGAACAAATATTTATTTCACTAATGGATAATTTATTTGAGTACTCAAGCCACATGGTTTTCTATGACACGTCACATAAGAAGAAGTTTCTATCAAATCTTCTCTGAAGAGGAAATCAGTTTAAGTTCATGCTCATCTAGTCACTAAAAACTTCAACAAGGGAATTAAATAATGGTGTAACTTGCAACTAATTACGTTAACTCTGAGTTATTATGAATACTTTCTACCAGTAAACCACCTACGTGTGCGCGGAGTGAATCATCACAACCTGCAGCTGCTGGACCAAGCTCCTCAGACGGATTACACCCTGGCTCTGGTACCTGTTGTCGGCCTGGGAGGGGGGCAGCCGGTGCGCTGCCTCACCCTCCCCCACTTACATGCGCGCGGGGTGAATCATCACAACCTGCGGCTGTTGGACAGAGCACCTCAGATGGATTATTTCACCCCCGCTCCATCTCATGTTCACATGGCCCTGGTTAATGCTAGATCGCTAACTAACAAGACCTTTATTCTGAAGGATTTCTTAACCTCCCGTGGTCTGGATTTTTTATTCTTAACTGAAACATGGGTAACTTCTGGTGAGTCCAGTGCTTTTAGTGAACTCTTGCCACTGAACTGTACTTTCTTCAGCTCTCCCAGGAGGACAGGTCGTGGAGGAGGAATAGCAATTGTGTACAGGAAGAGCTATCTCTGTAAACAAATCACACCTTTAACATTTTATTCCAGTTTTGAGTTCAACTTATTTGAGCACCCCGGGTGCTGTGTGGTGTTTTCTACAGACCTCCAAAATACAACAAGGACTTTGAGTGACTTTGCAGGTTTGTTGGCAGGAGTCCTGCCTAAATATGACAGAATATTGATAATTGGAGATTTTAATATCCACGTGTGTTGTGCTGACAAACCGTTGGCCAAAGATTTTTTACAGCTGATCGATTCTTTTAATTTTGTTCAGTTTGTGTCTGGTCCAACAAGAATGTGGCCACACATTAGATCTTGTCTTAGCTCATGGTTTTAATGTTTCTAATCTGAAAGTGTGTGATGCTGCTTTCTCAGACCACATGCCTGTTGTGTTTGACATGCCACTTGTCTATCACTCAGTCAAACCTCGAGCTCCTGCACAGCCCTGTCAGGTCATTAACTCCTCCACTGCTGCACAGTTCTCTGCAGCTTTTAGTCATGTCCAATTTTAGGCCCATTTCTAAACTGCCCTTTGTGTCGAAGATCTTGGAGAAAATAGTTTACAGTCAGTTAACATCTTACTTAAACAACCACAACCTTCTTGAACTGTTTCAATCCGATTTTAAAACTAACCACGGTACTGAGTCGGCACTGTTGAAAGTTTTTAACAATATTCGCTTAGCCACAGACTCTGGTCACTGTGTAGTTTTGATGCTGCTGGACCTAACTGCTGCCTTCGACACAGTGGACCATCAGATCCTTCTGTCTCGTTTGGAGAACTGGGTGGGCATTCAGGGTCCTGCTCTATAGTGGTTTAGATCCTATTTAACTGAGAGAAGCTTTTGTGTGCACTTTGGTTCAGTGGAGTCCGCTGTAGCACCTCTCACATGTGGAGTACCTCAGGGATCTGTACTTGGCCCCCTTCTGTTTTCCCTTTATTTACTACCTCTGGGATATATTCTCCGGAAACATGGTATTTCTTTTCATTTTTACGCCGATGACAGCCAAATATATATTCCTTTGAAACAAGATAAACAATACAGTGATTTTAAACTGGATGCTCAGATTAAATCTGTGGTCAAGTTCAGCTTTTATCACCTGAGACAACTGGCCAAGGTGAAACCATTCCTGTCACAACATCATTTTGAGATTTTAATCCATGCTTTCATCATAACTTGTCTGGACTATTGCAATTCACTTTATGTGGGCCTGTGCCAGTCATTAGTGACTCGACTTCAGCTGGTTCAGAATGCTGCTGCTCGTCTTTTAACTGGCACCAGAAAACGAGAGTACATCGCCCCTGTCCTAAAATCACTACACTGGCTCCCAGTTCGTTTCCGGATTAATTTTAAGGTTCTTTTGTTTGTATTCAAATGTCATCATGGTCTCGACCCACAGTATTTGTCCAACCTTCTCCAGCCGTACACGCTCTCTTAGGTCAGCTGATCAGCTGCTGTTGGCCGTCCCAAAGTCCAACAGGAGGCTGAGAGGTGACCGAACATTCTCAGTCGCTGCCCCTAAACTGCGGAATGAGCTGCCTCTGCACGTCAGACAAGCTGACTCACTTCCTGTTTTTAAATCTGCTCTGAAGACTAATTTTTTCTCTTTGGCTTTTAACGTAGCTTGAAATGTTGGCTTTACTGTTTTATGTTATTTGTTTTATTGTTGTTATTGTTTGCTGCTTTATGATTTGGTAGTTCATTACTTTATGGTATTTGTTGAGTTCATAGTTTTTATGCTTGTACAGTATGTGCTAGTGTACAGCACATTGGCCAATTGTGTTGTTTTAAAGTGCTTTATAAATGAAGTTTTATTGTAGTTGTATAGTAAAAAAAGAAAGAAAAACATTAGATTAGAGGAAACTGTCAGTAAAGCAGGTTTTTAAACTCTCACAAGAGGACGACAAAAATCAAACAACACGTTTTAAAGGACACACATTTATTTGCCAGAAATCTAAATTCTTATGCACTTAATAGTAAAACAGAGTATGTAAAAACTTTAGTGCAATGATAGATGTCATAATGTCTATGGCCTCATTGAATATTATGTCTCTTTCCTATCTCAAATCAAGAGGGCAAAACTGAACGAACCTCATCAAAAATAGTCAGATGTGATCCTCCAAGGAAAAGCTGAAGGAACACAAAAGGAGGCACCCCATCATCAATGGGCAAATGACATCTGTACCTGGACAGGTCTCTCGTTCTATGCTCTTACCGGTCTTACTGAGAATCAAAATGGTGCAGGTGAGCAATGTCTGTACCACTCCACAGCAATAGCACTGTATAGACTTTTACCAACAATTTCATAGTACCAATAAGAAAAAAAAAGCCAAACTATTAAAAAAAGTAAGTGAAGTTTTTGTGTAGCATGAAATTTTTCACTGAGATGTACCTCACAGGAAGCACGGTGACAACTGGTGGAGCTGCTGCCTCTCAGCGAGCAGGTCCCCAGTTCAAACCCCAGTCTGGGGGTCTTTCTGGGTGGAGTTTGCATATTCTCTCCGTGCATGCGTGGGTTTTCTCCGGGTACTCCGGTTTCATCCCACAGGCCAAAAACTTGCATGTTAGGCTGATTGATAACTGTAAATTGTCCCTAGGTGTGAGTGAGAGAGTGAATGGTGGTTTGTCTTGTTTGTCTCTATGTGTCCTTGTGATGGACTTGCGACCTGTCCAGGGTGTACCCCGCCCCTCGCACAGTGATTGCTGGATATGGGCACCGGCGACCCCTGTGACCCAAAATGGAAGAAGCAGGTAAAATATAATGGATGGATGGATGGACCTCACAAGTGCATCACAAGTTTTTCGTTTTCACCTGTTTCTTCCCCTGATTATGACAATTGCAGTTCCTGTCAGTCTCCTGGAATGAGTTTGATGTTAAACAATAATGACAGCATCCTCAACTGGTCAGGAAGCCCCATCAGTGGAACACAAACTCACATTAGTCGCCCATCCCCACTGAAAAGAGCCCTTGGCAATTTGCCTTCACTTTCCCTCGGCTCCTAAATTTAATTTATCTTCCAAAAGAGGAGGCAATCCACTCTGTGACACTACTTATGGGCCTAAATAAATAAAAATGTCACTTACAATGATAAAGCCAATTAAAGTTTTGCAACTAAGACCAGTATACTAAAAAATGGTTCTGATTTTTTTCTGGATGGATGAAGTCACACTTTCAGTGGAGCAAAACTGAATCCATCCATACATCCATCCATTTTCTTCTGCTTATCCGGGGTCAGGTTGTGGCAGTAGCAGCTTAAGTAGGGAGGCCCAGACTTCCCACTCCCCAGCCACTTGGGCCAGCTCCTCCGGGGGAATCCCGAGGCGTTCCCAGGCCAGCTGAGAAACATAGTCCCTCCAGTGTGTCCTGGGTCTTCCTCTGGGTCTCCTCCCGGTGGGATGTGTCCGGAATACCTCACCAGGGTGGCATCCAGGATTCATCCTAAGCAGATGCCCAAGCCACCTCAACTGGCTCCTTTTGACATGGAGAAGCAGCGGGCTCTACTCTGAGTCCCTCCTGGATGTACCCAGGGGAGGCCACACCTAGTCTGTATGGTTTACCTAAAACCCACAAACAAGGTGTACCTTTAAGACCAATCGTTAGCATGATTAACTCTGTCACTTACAATGTTTCCAAATATCTGGCGTCTGTACTCATCCCTGTAGTTGGCAGCTCAGAACACCACATACAGAACACCATGGACTTTGTG
>NC_056507.1:43080757-43092334 GCF_014905685.2 Nematolebias whitei
TGTGGATAAATACATCAAGTTCACACGAGAAGATGTAAAAAATGGCAAGTTGGCTTTCTTGGACTGTGAGGTCTCAGTCTCTGATAGAGGACATTTGCAAACTGAGGTGTACCGCAAACCCACCCACACAGACCAGTATTTGCAGTTTGACTCCCATCACCCTTTGGAGCACAAGTTAGGAGTCATCAGGACTCTGTATCACAGAGCAGACAGCATCCCCACTAGCTCGGGAGCCAGGCAGAAGGAGAAATCCTACACAAAACAGGCTCTAGAGCAATGTGGATATCCTAACTGGGCCTTCCTGAAAGCAGAGAAGAAACCCAAACAGGACTCCAGTCAGCCATCAGGTGAAAAGGAGGAACCCAGACCCAGACCAGTGGTCATTCCGTATGTTGAGGGAGTATCAGAGAAACTGAGACGTTTATTTTCTAAACATAACGTCCCAGTGGCTTTTAAACCCCAAAATACATTACGGCAAAAACTGGTTCATCCCAAAGATCCAGTCCCCCGGCACAAACAGAGTAATGTTGTGTATGCTGTTCAGTGTCAGGAGGGCTGTGATCAGTCTTACATCGGGGAAACTAAACAGCCACTGGCCAAAAGGATGGCCCAGCACAGAAGATCAACATCATCAGGCCAGGATTCTGCGGTCTACACTCATCTCCAGGCCAGCGGTCACTCTTTCAAGGATGAAGATTTTCACATCCTGGACAGAGAGGAACGATGGTTTGAGAGAGGAGTAAAGGAGGCCATCTTTGTGAAAAGAAATCGTCCATCATTAAACAGGGGTGGAGGCCTCCGAGTTCAACTGTCCCCCTCTTACAATGCTGTGATTGCTAGTATAACTCAGCCCTCTGTGAATAGTAAACAGCCATCAGTGTGCTAATGACCCATTGTTAGGCTGATGGTCCTTCTTGAGCATGTGATCAGCTGGTTTTGGTTGTCAGCAGCAAACTGGTTGATCCACTCTAAGAAGGTGCTATTTAAGAGACTGAGCTGAAAACAGCACCTCAGACTGAGGAAGTCTCTTGGATGAGAGACGAAACGTTTCTAGATTTTTTTTGCTTTGTTTTGTTTTGCTTTTTGTTTTTTTTGAATGTCCAGAGGACCAGATTGAACTTTTTTGGATTTTTCTACCTGGATTATTGAGCATGCATCAGGATACCATTTCTAAATGTTGAAGTGAACCACTCATTTTAAATCAACTGTGAAACAGTCTTAATGATTTTTTTAATCCGCATTTAAATTAGAAATCAAGTTTAATGTCTATTTACAAAGTAATTATGCATTTTTGATCTTCTGTCTGAATGAGAGAGTAGTGATGTCGGTCGAAAGTCAGAAAGGAGTTATTAGAACAAAGTGGATTGTTTTTAAACCTAGCAGACGGTAAATAAGAAGCTACTGGCACCTGCTTCCTCTTACTTCGCCATAGCATTTCTCCTGTCTGTACTAAAAGTCCCTAAAACATTCCTGCTGTTTTCTTGATTTGTAATGACCCTCTGACATCACTAGAACCACCCCCAGTTGGTTGTTTCAACCAATCAGGAAGTCCTGAAGTGACCGGAAGTGAGACCTCTTTAAGAGTCCACACTTCCTGGAACTTCTCGGTCTTCAGTCTTCTTGAGTCTTTGACCGGAGTCTTCCTAGGGTCTTCTTCAGTCTTTCATGGAGTCCTCATCTTCTGAGTGGAATCTCTAACTGAAGTCTTCCTGAGAGTTCCTAAGGAACTTTCAGATTTAATCAATAGCTGATGGATTTGACCGTGAAATGGTGGTCCGTCCATCTTAGCGGAGTCACAGCGCCTCACTGTGAACTCACCCGGGTGTAACGCCCTACAACTTCTAAGGAAGCTTATTCTGTTGAACGGATTACCGTCACTACTTCGGACGATTCTCAGCCACCCTGACTGGAGATGCTGAAAGGTAGCGTTGAAATGGACCTCTGTACCGGAGCTGATCTATCTTCTGCAAAGGTAACGAGTTGTCACGCACCGAGTGTACCGGGGCTGAGCTAGGGTCGGATGAAGGGTGCCATTCCTGGTCAACACACTTTCCTTCATCCATCTAAATCCTCTTCTTTAAACCTCTAAATCTCTCATCTTTAAACTCTTCTATTTTGCCAGTAGTCTAGATGCCTTCTTCAAGTCCTGTTGTCTTATTAAGTAAAAGGTGCCAAGTTTTATTAATCAGAACCAGATCAGCTAATCAAGTGTACAATGTTTTGATGTTAAATTTTGATTCTGTTCAATAAATGACCACATTTATTCTGATGGATCAAAGGAAATTAATGTCTCATGTCACTGATTAAACAATCCACGCACAGTTACCTCGGTCACATGGCAGTAATTTAACTTGAAAAAGAGAGAACCCGTTTATTTAAATATATTGTAGTGGAGGTGCAGCTAACCTAGCCCTTAGCACACTACATCAGAACCACATAAGATCCATTGAGATCACACTTAGTCACGCCCCCTCATACACTGACAGGTTGAGCTCCCCTTCTGCGAAGGAGGAGTCTAGGACCCTATAAATGAGTAATGACACGGGACATCGGGGCTCTTCCAGGTTTGTGACCGGAGAGACCAGCGCTATAAACTGTAACCTTTTCCTACCTTAATTTTAATACAATTGGTAAAATTGAATTCACGTTTCCTTGATTTATTGATAGTATGAGTTGCCACTTCTGAGGGAGATTCGAGCCAGGGGAAGCGACGTGGGCTAGAGGTGGGTCCAGGGTCTGAGAGGGAGATGCAGATGAATATATGGATTTAATAAGGTAAGTTAAGGGTGTATTCACACCTGCCCTGTTTAGTCAGCTTTAATCGAACTCTAGCTTGTTTTCCTAGAAAGTCCGGTTCGTTTGGGGAGGTGTGAACGCACCATCGAACTCTGTCACGGAACAAAAAGGCGAACTCTGGCCCAGGCTAAAACTTAGGTCTCGGTCCAGTAGAAGAGAACTCCAGCACGGTTCGAGTACAGTGTGAATGTAAACAAACCGGGCCCTGCTCCACAAGCAAGAAGTGGAGTGTAGCACAGGGCAAACAAACTTCTCCTACCTTATATGGAGACATCAGCTGTGTGAAAAACAATATTCTCTGTGGTCTTCTGCTCATGCTGAGTCCATTTTTGAAAAATGACAAAATATAACTCTTAAAACTGCTAAAACTTGATGCCACTACGTTTTTGTTTTTATTTCCAGAAGAAGAAGAAGTGTCTTAGTGTCGTCAGAGGTTTTTGTGTTGTTTCTTTCAGTAGTTCTTGGTGCAGCGCCCCCACAGGCGAGCGGGGGAATAGGTTGGTTCAACAGGTTGGTTCGACTGCAAAGTGCAGTGTGAATGCAAATGCACCAGCTCAAATGTAAACAAAATGTTATGAATATTGGTCACCAACTGAACCGAGTCTACCGGACTATCAGGTGTGAAAACAACCTAAGAGAAATGCGTGTTTGTTTGCCCTGCGCTGTACTCCACTTCTTGCTTGTGGAGCAGGGCCCGGTTTGTTTACATTCACACTGTACTCGAACTGCGCTGGAGTTCTCCTCTACCGGACCGAGATCTAGGTTTTAGCCCGGGCCAGAGTTCGCCTTTTTTTTCCGTGACAGAGTTCGATGGTGCGTTCACACCTCCCCAAACGAACCGGACTTTCTAGGAAAACGAGCTAGAGTTCGATTAAAGCGGACTGAACAGGGCTGGTGTGAATGCACCCTAAATAACCTTCCTTTGGATGTTAGTTCAGTTGGTTCACGTGAGGTAAAATGCTGAGGTGTTTCTTAATTTTATTAAATAAAATTGAAGGGTTTGTTGGGGGTGATGACAGCTCTCATCTGGACTCAGGGGAAGAGACGAGTAGACGATAATATTTAAACATTTAAACTATTCATTAAAAGTTACATAAATAAATAACATGTATATTATTCAGCTTAAGTAACACTAATTCATGCGAGGGTTGGTAATGGAGCTGTGTAAATTTGTTTTTTTCAATTTCAGGTAATAAAACAATAATTGTATTCCTCCTACAGACAAAACACATGCATGTTAGACTTTGAGGCACAGGGCCTCCTTAGCAAAGTTAGGCCTCCTTTGCTGGGGACATCTGGTGACCTAAAAGGTATTTGCCAGGTTAAATAGAAGTCACGTTCAAACACACACATGTGCACACACACACACACACACACACAAGTATCATATTTATTATTATGTTATTTTCTTTCAGTTTCGTTCTCTCAGACTTCCAAAGTAAATTGGACAAAATATGAACATTCTTTAGGTTTTAAGTGGCTCGTGTAAATACGAATATTTTAAATAAAGTTTTTTTAATATCATTTGTGTTGTTTAAAACACTTTATTTAATGCATTCTAATGTGACCAAGAATCGTTGTGTATGGATGACACCATCTTGTGGGCCTTCCCTTGTCTGTGCACCCTTGTGTCTCATTATTCTTGATTAATTCCACCTCCTGTTCCCAGCTGTTTGTAATCACGTCCTGTCTTGTCTGTGTATTTAAGCCTGTCTGTGAGTCTTGGCTTTTGTTGTGTCATCGTTGGGTCTACCATGTCCTGTTGTGTTTCAGTTGTATCTCCAGAGTGAGTTGTTGCCATGTCAGCCATTTTGATTTATATTTATTAAATAGCTATAATTTTGTATCTCCTGGCTCCGGAGTCTTGTCTGCAATTGGGTTCGCTCCTACCTGCTAAAATCCTGATAGTATGATGCGACCACCAAAGAACCCAGTAGGCAAGTATTTTTTATCCAGATTGTCTGATGAAAACTTTAAACAGCTCTGCGACACAAGCCGGAGGTTTGTGGACACGGCCACCTCCTGCAATCTGTGGGAGAGGTGGGTGGCCACAAAAAACATGTTGGATGAGTACATCTGCTTACCTGGATTATTTGATGCCCCTGGTATGGATGATTTCTTAGACGAGGTACTGGAGGAAAAGCTTTGGTTGGAGCCACTCGTTAGACCATACACTGCCAGTCTTGGTCCTCCACTCACACATCACTCTCTTTTCAAACCAGTCCTGGACTCCATGATCATGAAACCTGGGATCTTCGCAGGTGCAGCCCCTGTAGTCGCCCCCATGCCTACTGCAGTCTCTGTAGTTCCTCCATCTCCTGCAGTCTCTGCGTTAACCACACAGTACAAGGATCCAGCCCATTCAGAACCCACAGACCAAGACAAACCAACAACATTATCATTACCTTCATGTTCAGCTCCTCTCTCTCAGCCCGTTCCTGGACCTGAACCACGTCACTGCCCACGTCTGAGAGGTCAACAACAGAAGGGTTCCAGAGACTCGGTCCCAGAGTCTGCAGCCAGCCCTGAGCCTGCAGCCAGCCCTGAGCTTGCGGCCAGTACAGAGACTGTTGTAAGACCCACGCCACCTCCAGAGGGTCCTGCACCATCCATGTCTGTTTCTGCCGCCAAAGATCCTGCTGCTAAAGATCCTGCCGCCGAAGATCCGGCCACAGAAGACCCTGCCTCCTTTGACCCCCTGTCCACGTTTGGTCCTGATCTTGCGGCTTAAGATCCTGCCGTCTAAGATGTTCTCTGACGGCGTTTACGACATGTTTCGCCCCAACGTTTCAACATATCAATTGCAGTGTCCAATGATATGTCACATATCATTGTGCACTTTTAAGTGGGTATATGAAAATTCCCAAGCTTTTCTAGTGGGTATATGGCATATACCAGTGTATCACGTAGACTACACCACTGTGTGTAACTGTAAGTGTGGCTCCATGTGTGCATGTGTTGGTGTCAGTTTGGGATTGGGCAGATGGCACAGTGAAGAAGGGGCTGTCAGAAGGCCTTACACTCAAACACAAAACTTTGACCAAAAGAAAAATAAGTTCCAGTGATCTCTCAGGACTTTCTGGCCACCAAAATGCAGAACACTTTTTCCATTGTGACTTCTCCATAGATAATATGGTAAAAAAAAAAAAGGGACTGTACTTATATAGCTCCTTTCTATCTTATCCAGATACTCAAAGCGCTTTACACTACAATCTGTGTCCTCATTTACCCATTCATACAGCACTCTACTAGTTCTCTACAAAGCTAATTGAACAAATCATTCTAAAGAGACTAATCAGTGCTTTATCACATTCATACACTGATGGGACACACATCGGAGGCAATGAGGGGTTCAGTGTCTTGCCCAGGGACACTTCGGCATGTGACTGCTGGTGGATTCGAACCCACAACTCTTGCATTGGAGGACAACTGCTCTAACCACTCAGCTACAGCTGCCCCTCTTTGGAAGCAGTCATTCGCCAAGGTTTTATTAAAACTTTTGTGATACTTATATGGCCTGCTTTGCTACTTTCTGTACAGTTAGTTTGGTCAAAATATGAAAATTTCCTCCTTGAATAAAGTCGCATTACCACAACTGAAATCAGTCATTTGATATGGAAGTATGGTCAAAACACTTGTGGTTAGAAGTAAAAGTCAATAGTGTGTGATTGAAAGTGTTAATTTCTTACATTCTGACATAAGACTTTATTTTCCCCAACAGATAATCTGTTGCACTCATGACGCGTCTCCAACCCTTCGTTTCCTGCACTATTCAGCCTGGGGAAATGGGGCATTGGAGTGATGACATAAAGGCAAGAATCACTGAGACTGTGAAGATGGCACTGAATCTGTCTGAGCATACCACTGCATGTATTTAAAACAGACCCTCTTTCAACTCTGAAAGCAGGATCATGGAGCAAAAACACATTAGGGAAAATAGGCAGAAAGCAGAGACAAAAGGCAAATGATTTATTATAGCTTTCAGCAGAAATACCGGCAGAGGTGTGTGGACCCTCTGGTGTTTTTCTGACAGTGTAGAAGAGAACACAAGAGTCAGTGCTGAGAGATGGGGGTGGAATGAAGAGTCTGCAAGTCTTTGGCAATAGGTAAGTAGAAATTATGTTCGTAGCTCTCCCTGCAGGTGAGAATTTTATTTTATTTTTTTAAATAAAGAGAAGGTGCATAAGTCAATGAGTGGTAAAGGGAAATAGAAAAATATTTTTGCCAGAAGAATGTTGTTTTCTTAAACATGGTGCATTCATGGCTCACAGGCAGGTAGTTTCAACTCTTGTCTGCTGTCACTGATTATTATCTAAAAACACAATAAACTCTAGCACCTGCAAGGGGAGACAGGATAAGATGGAAAATGTTTTCCATTGAAAAAAATGTTATGAGATATTTGAATATTTTTTAACTGTTTTGCAATTAAAATAGTAATAAATAAATAAATAAAATAGAGACATTTGGGTATTAAAAATGCTTAATACACTGCAAAGAAAAGTAGAATACACAAGTATGTTTAGAATTTTTTGAAAATGTTGTTAATAATATTTAGGGAGTGTAAAAAATGTCTGATAAACCATTTAGAACGACAGTAGTGGCATTTACTTAAAAATTCTGTCCAGTCCTGGGCCTTGAAGGCCACTATTGGGCTTTTTTTCACGTTTCTTTGCTTTGACCCACATGATTTAAAAGAGCATTTAACAGGCTTCAGCAGACCATGAAAAGGTACTTTGACTACTGAATCAGGCATGTTGAAGCAGTGAAACAAGTTAAACATGCAGGATAGTGGACTTTGCGGACCAGGATTGGGCACCACTAACTTGAACCATTTGACATCAAAGTTCATGCTCAATCATCCAGGTACAAAATCCAATGATGGTCAATCAGGTCATCTGGACTGATGAAGACTGGACTCCTCAGACTGATGAAGTCCTCCGGATAGAGGGCAAAATGTCTTTCCACAAAAAATAAACTGTCCTGACCTGACCTGACTGACCATTATTGGATTTTGTACCTGGATGATTGAGCATGAACTTTGATGTCTTGAACCACTGTGGCTGTGGCTGCCTGCCTGGGAGGAGTCAACAGGGGAAAGGACAGCCCCCAGAAACCATCTTATCACCAACAAACTGGTTGGTCCATTAAAGGAGTGTACTGCTTAGTGGGGAAAACAGTTTACTTGGGACTCCTCAGACTGATGAAGCCCTCTGGATAGAGAGCAAAACGTCTTTCCACAAAAAAAGAAACTGTCCAGATGACGTGATTGGCCATTATTGGGTTAAACCATTGAAACTTAAACTGAACAAAAATATAAACACAGCACTTTGGTTTTTGCTCCCATTTTTCATGACCTGAACTTAAAGATTTAAGACTTTTTCAATGTACATAAGACCTTTTTCACTCAAATATTGTTCACACATTTGTGTAAATCTCTGTTAGTGAGCACTTCTCCTTTGCTGAGACAATCCATCCCCCTCAGGTGTGGCAGATCAAGATACTTATTAGACAGCATGCTTATTGCACAGGTGTGCTTTAGGTTGACCACAATAAACAGCCAATCTAAAATGTGCAGTTTTATAACACAACACCATGCCACAGATGTTGCATATTTTGAGGGAGTGTGCAATTGGCATGCTGACTGCATGAATGTACACCAGAGCAGTTGTCCATGAATTTAATGTTCATTTATCTACTGTAAGCCTTCTCCAAAGGTGTTTCAAAAAAGTTGGTAGTACATCCAGCAGGCCTCACAGACCACATGTAACCACACCAGCCCAGGACTTCCACATCCATCATCTTTACCTCCAAGCTCGTCTGAGACCAGCCACCAGCTTCTGGAACAATCAGTTTGCATAAACAAAGAATTTCTGCACAAACTGGCAGAAATTGTCTCATGAAAGCTCAACTGCATGCTCATCGTCTTCACCGGGGTCGCCACCTGACTGCAGTTTGTTGTTGGAACCGACTTGTGTGGGCAAATGGTCACATTTGATGGTGTATGTCACGTTGGAAAGATGTTCTTTTCACGGATAAATCCTATCCATGGCCCATGGTGGCAGTGAGGTTATGGTATGGACAGGTGTATGTTATGGACAATGAAAACAGGTGCATTTTACTATTGGCATTTTGAATGCAGAGTGATACAGTGATGAGATTCTGAGGCCCGTTGTGCCATTCATCCACAACCAACACCTCATGTTGCAGCATCAGAATGCACGGTCCCATGTTGCAAGAATCTGTACACAATTTCTGGAAGCTGAAAACATCCCAGTTCTTTCATGGCCAGCATTTTCACCGTATATGAATGGGCGACTGTGCCTGAGTGGTTAGAGCAGTCGTCCTCCAATGCAAAAGTTGGGGGTTTGATTCCACCAGCAGTCACATACCGAAGTGTCCCTGGGTAAGACAGTGAAACCCTCATTGCCCCCGATGTGTGTCCCATCGGTGTATGAATGTGATAAAGTGCTGAATATTATTTGTATAGAAATTGTAGAGTGCTGTATGAATGGGTAAATGAGGGCACAGATTGTGTTGTAAAGAGCTTTGAGTGTCTTGATAAGATAGAAAAGCACTATATAAGTGCAAGTGCAGTACATGTCACCCATTGAGCCTATATAGGATGCTCTGGATTGGCGTATACGGCAGCGTGTTCCAGTTCCTGATAATATCCAGCAACTTCACAAGAGGAGTAGAGCACCATTCCACAGGCCATAATCAATGAACAGATCAACTCTGTGTGAAGAAGATGTGATCACACTCCATTTCCTGCAAGCTGACGGATGGAAGCTCCCCGGCTTCTCTGCAGTCCTATAACAATAAACTGACCAGTTTTTTGAGCTGGACTAAAAGTTGGTCCTTCTTCCAACTGAATATGGTGTTCGGTGGACTTAGAGAGTCGAACGGGACTGTCCGAAAAATTATTTTTATCCAGGACCGCCCACTCCCACTCCACCAGTCACTACGAGCGCAGAAACAAACCAGTCCTTATTGCAGCACAAGCCCTCCTGCGGCAAAAATCCAGAAGCCACCACTGGAATAGATACAAATAAATAGTTTACATTTGAAATTATTTCTATCTTGTGATTCTCATCCTGCCATCGTGTATCTGTTCCTCCTTGCTGTTCTTCTCAAACCCAGCTGGTCAAAGCAGATGGCCACTTGTCCTGAGCCTGATTCTGCTAGAGGCAAGGCCGGATTAACCATATGGGCAACTGAGCAAGTGCCCAGGGGCCCACGATCTCTAAGGGGCCCAGGGCAGTGAGGGCACAAGCAAAATATCTGGTTAACTCCTGCTTTACTTGGAGCCCTGCATTGCACAGAGAGACCGTTGCGCTTTCACTGCATTTGGGCCGCCCCGCCCCCTCCCAGTGCTGGCTGCTTCAGCTCTAGTTTTCTTTTTTTTTTAAGTGAGTCAGATCCTCAACGGTGCAACCTGTCAATCAATTCAGTAGGCGTGTCAGCAACTGACCAATCAATGACCTCAATTTGTCCCGAAGGTAAACGCCCCTTACCTGCTGACAAGCCCATCAGTTTTTTTTTTCTAGAACTTTATTAACAACACAAAATAGAACAATGCAACAAGATAAAAATACAAACTTGTGAAGGGTGTCATAACTACATTTCACAAAACAATGAAAGAGAAAAAAAAAACATAAAAATTAAATAAATAAAAAACAAAGGAGGGTGCAACTGGTAGAGTTGCTGCCTCTCAGCGAGCAGGTCCTTGGTTCAAACCCCGGTCCAGGGACCTTTCTGGGTGGAGTTTGCATGTTCTCTCTGTGCATGCGTGGGTTTTCTCCGGGTACTCTGGTTTCCTCCCAGAGTCCAAAAACATGCATGCTAGGCTGATTGACAACTCTAAATTGTCACTAGGTGTGAATGAGAGAGTGAATGGTTGTTTGTCTCTTTGTGTCCCTGTGATGGACTTGCAACCCGTCCATGGTGTACCCCGCCCCTCACACAGTGATTGCTGGACATGGGCACCGGCGACCCCCGTGACCCAAAATGAAAGAAGTGGGTAAAGATAATGGCTGGATGGATGGTTTCATCTTATGATTTACATAGAGCACACAACATCAAATTTAAATCTTCTTTCAAGAAACGGGTTACAGGATATATTTTATTTATTATTTTTAAATGATTCTCTTTCATTTTAGGAGATTTAGGTCATTTGACAAATTTAGAATGAGCAGAAGTCATTATGGTTTTATGATTTATATTGGGAGGTTTCTTACAGGAATCTTTGTTATAATAAGTAAATCCTTTATTGCATACATTCATTGGTAATCTTATTGTATTTGAAGTCAACTAAGTTACAGTCATTTAATTTTAATATGGGCATCAAATCCTCACCTTTGAATATATAATGTTTTTAATTAATTGAATCAGCTGTTGGTCTTGTGCCATTAGCTCTAAAATAGTTATTGAATCAAGTGTTACTTATGTAGGTAAAACTAGATGTTTAACAACTGTTAAAATACACCAGAATGCAGGAAATTGCATCTAATTTGCTCAAAATTTTCTGGGGGTGGACCCCAAAAGCTACTGAATAGTAGTGAGTTTTTAAATGGGATTTGAAAACCGAGAGGGAGGGGGGCTGTCTGACAAGCAGAGGTAACTCGTTTCAAAGTCTCGGTCCTGCTACAGAGAAGGCCCTGTCACCTCTGCGCTTAAGACGAGTTCCTGGAACTGTGAGGAGCAACTGGTCTGCTGACCTCAGGGAACGTGGTGGGACAGACGGTTGTAGCAGATCAAAGAGATGGGGGGGGGGGGGGGGGG
>NC_056507.1:43092434-43096561 GCF_014905685.2 Nematolebias whitei
GGGGGGGGGGGGGGGCAAAACTGTTCAGTGATTTGTAGACATACAGGAGTATTTTGAACTGGATTCAAAGGTGAACCGGTAGCCAGTGCAGTGAGGCCAAAACTGGTGTAATGTGCTCTCTTTTGCCTGTACTGGTTAAAAATCGGGCTGCTGCATTCTGGACCATTTGTTCAAAGTGCGTTGAACTTAACCCAGTCTTGATTATTTGCGTCAACAAGAGGACATGGCATTTATAGTTCTATGAGCGTTTGAATTTTTATACATAAAAATACACTTGGCGGCTGTGGCTGAGTGGTTGGAGCAGTCGTCCTCCAATGTGAGAGTTGGGGGTTCGAATCCAACAGCAGTCACATGCCGAAGTGTCCCTGGGCAAGACACTGAACTCCTCATTGCCTCTGATGTGTGTCCCATCAGTGTATGAATGTGATAAAGCTCTGATTAGTCTCTTTAGAATGATTTGTACAATTAGCTTTGTAGAGATCTAGTACAGTTCTGTATGAATGGGTAAATGAGGACACAGATTGTAGTGTAAAGAGCTTTGAGTATCTCAATAAGATAGAAAGGCGCTATATAAGTACAGTCCATTTACCATTTTACCATTTACTTGATAGTAGAGATGCACCAATCCACATTTTTTACAGACCGGATTCCAAAAAAGTTGGGACACTAAACAAATTGTGAATACAAACTGAATGCAATGATGTGGAGATGGCAAATGTCAATATTGTATTCGTAATATAACATAGATGATCTGAGTAAATGTAACATTTTAAAGGAAAAATATGTTGATTCAAAATTTCACAGTGTCAACAAATCCCAAAAAAGTTGGGACAAGTAGCAATATGTGGCTGGAAAAAAGGGAATTGAGCATTAAACGAACAGCTGGAAGACCAATTAACACTAATTAGGTCAATTGACAACATGATTGGGTATAAAAAAAGCTTCTCAGAGTGTCAGTGTCTCTCAGAAGCCAAGATGGTAAGAGGATCACCAATTCCACCATTGTTGCGCAGAAAGATAGTGCAACAATACCAGAATGGTGTTACCCAGCATAAAATAGCAAAGACTTTTAAGTTATCATCATCAACTGTGCATAACATCATCAAAAGATTCAGAGAATCTGGAACAATCGCTGTGCGTAAGGGTCAAGGCCATAAAACTCTACTGGATGCTCGTGATCTCCGGGCCCTTAAACGTCACTGCACCTCAAACAGGAATGCCACTGTCAAGGAAATAACAGAATGGGCTCAGGAATACTTCCAGAAAACAGTGAACACAATCCACCGTGCCATCCGCCGTTGCCAGCTGAAACTCTACAGTGCAAAGAGGAAGCCATTTCTAAGCAAGCTCCGACGTTTGCACTGGGCCAGGAGTCATTTAAAATGGAGTGTGGCAAAATTGAAGACTGTTCTGTGGTCAGATGAGTCACGATTTGAAGTTCTTTATGGAACACTGGGACGCCATGTCATCCAGACCAGAGAGGACAAGGATAGCCCAAGTTGTTTTCAACGCTCCGTTCAGAAGCCTGCATCACTGATTGTATGGGGTTGCATGAGCGCTTGTGGCATGGGCAGCTTGCATGTCTGGAAAGGCACCATTAATGCAGAGAACTATTTTCAGGTTCTAGAACAACATATGCTCCCATCTAGACGTCATCTCTTTCAGGGAAGACCCTGCATTTTTCAACACAATAATACCAGACCACATTCTGCAGCAATCACAACATCATGGCTACGTAGGAGAAGGATCCGGCTACTGAAATGGCCAGCCTGCAGTCCAGATCTTTCACCTATAGAGAACATTTGGCACATCATAAAGAGGAAGGTGCAACAAAGAAGGCCCAAGACGATTGAATAGTTAGAGGCCTGTATTAGACATGAATGGGAGAGCATTCCTATTTCTAAACTTGAGAAACTGGTCTCCTCTGTCCCCAGACGTCTGTTGAGTGTTGTAAGAAGGGGGGATGCCACACAGTTGTAAAAATGGACTTGTCCCAAGTTTTTTGGGATTTGTTGATGCCATGAAATTTGGAAACAACAGATTTTTCCCTTAAAATGATACATTCTCTCAGTTTAAACTTTTGATCTGTGATTTGTGTTCTATTCTGAATAAAATATTAGATGTTGGCACCTCCACATCATTGCATTCAGTTTTTATTCACAATTTTTTTAGTGTTCCAACTTCTTTGGAATCCGGTTTGTACTTCCGACCCAATCCCGATACCTAAATCTGAATATATACCAATACCTTTCCGATATCATCATCATTATTGATTTTATATGAGGCTATAATAATCTCCTCTCAAGTACAGTTTGTACAAATATATGCATGCATGTCCAAAAAGGCAAGTTGAGGTAAGTTTTATTAATGTTGGATAAGTTTCAAAGTTACAATTAAATTCTGCTAACACAAAATGTTTTTTTATTCCTAGCTTTAAAGTGGATATTAAAGTGATTAATTTAAATGATTGTTTGTTTAAAGTTATTTTATTTTTTAAATAAGGGGGAGATATAAGAATTTTCTTTCTTCTTTCTGCACTCTTTTCATTCAATGTTTTCTTTTTGATGACTTGGTTTTGTTTATTTTGTATCTTTTAAATGAATGAATAAATTAATTAAATAAAATATTAAATGGCTTTATATCTGCTAAGTTCATGGCATAAACCAATACAGACATGTTCCTGTTTTTAGTATTTTACATCGCTTTATAATGTAGCCGTTTTTGTTTCTTTTTTTTAAATACAATTTTCTTGTAATTTTCAATTCATATGCTCTTTCATGATTGTCTACTGTTGTACTGATAAATATCTCCTGGAGGGTAAACGTAAAAAATATTTTGGTTGCAAGTATCAAGGTGCAAAATCTTTTGTTTTATACAGCTGATAGCGGTTGGTCATTAATTACGATGAAGTTTATCATACTCTCGATAAACATTCGCGCTCCGTGGCTTCAGTGGTGTGTTTTTCTTGTTCAGTCTGGGACGGGCAGTCTGATTTCAGTCAGCTGCGCTCAGTCTGCCCCTCCTCCGAGATGGACAGACTGAGCGGGGCAGATTGGACGCGGCTGGTCGGGCTGCCTGTTTCGGGTTCAGTGAGTTGCGCCCCAGTGAAGCCACAGAGCTCGACTGTCTCAAATGAAACTAACTTTACCACGGTATGGTTCTGCAGACATTGCACGTTGCTGTCTTGTTTTGTGGTGTTTCTAGTGTAAAATACTTACACACAGCGGACATGTTTCAATGAAAAGTTGGTTAGCTGTTAGCCGCAGTGCTGCTCACTCACCTTTTAGCTGGCTGCAAACTATGAAATGGATTTCCTGAATGTGAGGTGGGTCTCATTACTCCGGGTTCATGAGACACACCTCCATTCAGGAAATCCATTCCATAGTTTGAAGCCAACGTGCAGAGCAGCAGGCAGGGAATCACAGGTGGGGAGGGGAGCTACTCAGAGACAATAGTAGAATATTTCACATAAACAGTTAAGACTAGGTGCCATACTTTATTAAATCTATTTTTAGAACCTCGGACAGTAAATGTTATCTTTTCTAAGTCCATACAAAACATAATATCCCTTATCCAGTGTCAATGTCAATGTCAATGTCAGCGAAAGTTAAATGTTGGATCCAGGACAGTGGCCCCATACTGAGAGATTGTTTTGATCGAACAGACTGGCAGGTTTTCAGAGAAGCTGCTGAAAATGGAGGTTCGCTTGATCTTGACCAATACACATCCTCAGTACTGGGTTACATTAGTACATGTACTGACACAGTCTCCACTATCAGAAATGTTAAAAGCTACCCAAACAGAAAACCTTGGCTGAATGCAGAGGTGCGTACCCTGCTGGAAGCCAGGAACACTGCCTTCAGGTCTGGAAACTCAGAGGAGCTGAGTAGGACAAGAAAAGAGCTGGTTGCTGGTATTAAGAGGGCCAAGGCCACATATGCAAAGAGGATCGAGGGTCAATTCATCTCACAAGACACTCGGAGCATGTGGAGGGGCATTAAGTGCATAACAGATTATAAAGGAAGGAGTGAACAATGTCCCAAAGACCCATCTCTGCCTGATGCCCTCAACAAGTTCTATGCACGCTTTGAAGACCCGAACAGACCACCCAGCACCAGACTCACCTC
>NC_056507.1:43101561-43103236 GCF_014905685.2 Nematolebias whitei
AAAGGGATGAGTACAGACGCCAGATATTTGGAAACATTGTAAGTGACGGGAGGCCGTCCAAAACACAGAACCAGAGGGAACGCGGCTTGCATCAAGGAGACCTGGGGAGCTGCAACATGCGAGGGAGATACCTGGGGAGCTGCAGCATGCGACGGGGAGACCTGGAGAGCTGCAGCATGCGACGGGGAGACCTGGAGAGCTGCAGCAGACGGCGTGGAAACCTGGAGAGCTGCAGCAGACGGCGTGGAAACCTGGAGAGCTGCATCAGATGGCGTGGAAGCCTGGAGAGCTGCAGGAGACGGCGTGGAAGCCTGGAGAGCTGCAGCAGACGGTGTGGAAGCCTGGAGAGCTGTAGCAGATGGCGTGGAAGCCTGGAGAGCTGCAGCATGCGACGGAGAGTCCTGGAGAGCTGTAGCATGCGACGGAGAGTCCTGGAGAGCTGTAGCATGCGGCATGTAAGCCTGGAGAGCTGCAGCAGACGGCGTGGAAGCCTGTAGAGCTGCAGCGGACGGCGTGGAAGCCTGGAGAGCTGCAGCGGACGGTGTGGGAGCCTGGAGAGCTGCAGCGGACGGCGTGGGAGCCTGGAGAGCTACAGCGGACGGCGTGGGAGCCTGGAGAGCTGCAGCGGACGACGAGGGGACCTTGGAGTTTGCAGCAGGCGACGAGGGGACCTTGGAGTTTGCAGCAGGCGATGAGGGGACCTTGGAGTTTGCAGCAGGTGACGAGGGGACCTTGGAGTTTGCAGCAGGCGACGAGGGGACCTTGGAGTTTGCAGCAGGCAACAAGGGGACCTTGGAGGTTGCTGCTGCTGTCGTGGAGGCCTGGGGAGTTGCTGCTGCTGTTGTGGAGGCCTGGGGAGTTGCTGCTGCTGTCGTGGAGGCCTGGGGATTTGCTGCTGCTGTTGTGGAGGCCTGGGGAGTTGCTGCTGCTGTCGTGGAGGCCTGGGGAGTTGCTGCTGCTGTCGTGGAGGCCTGTGGCTCTGCAGCAGATGACGGAGAGGCCTGGGGCTCTGCAGCAGACGACGGAGAGGCCTGGGGCTCTGTAGCAGATGGCGGAGAGGCCTGGAGCTCTGCAGCAGACGGCGGAGAGGCCTGGAGCTCTGTAGCAGACGGCGGAGAGGCCTGGAGCTCTGCAGGAGCAGGAACTTCTACAGCAGGAACTTGAACTACTGCGAAAGGAACTGGGACTGGAACGGAACCCTCTGCGGCAGGAACGGAGTCTTCTGCGGCAGGAACGGAGTCTTCTGTGGCAGGAACAGAAACTGGAACGGAACCCTCTGCGGCAGGAACGGAGTCTTCTGTGGCAGGAATGGAAACTGGAACGGAACCCTCTGTGGTAGGAACGGAGTCTTCTGCGGCAGGAACGGAAACTGGAACGGAACCCTCTGCGGCAGGAACTGAGTCTTCTGCGGCAGGAACGGAACCCTCTGTGGCAGGAATGGAGTCTTCTGCGGCAGGAACGGAAACTGGAACGGAACCCTCTGCGGCAGGAACGGAGTCTTCAGTGGCAGGAATGGAAACTGGAACGGAACGCTCTGCGGCGGCGGCGGCAGGAACAGAGCCCTCTGCGGCGGCAGGAACAGAGCCCTCTGCGGCGGTGGTGGCAGGAACGGAGCTCTCTGCAGCGGAGGCAGGAACGGAGCCCTCTGTGGCGGCGGCAGGAACGGAGCCCTCTG
>NC_056507.1:43103336-43161056 GCF_014905685.2 Nematolebias whitei
GGCGGCGGTGGCGGCGGTGGCGGCGGTGGCGGCGGCGGCGGCGGCGGCAGGAACGGAGCCCTCTGTGGCGGCGGCAGGAACTGAGCCCTCTGTGGCGGCGGTGGCGGCGGTGGCGGCGGTGGCGGCGGTGGCGGCGGCGGCGGCGGCGGCAGGAACGGAGCCCTCTGTGGCGGCGGCAGGAACGGAGCCCTCTGCGGCGGCGGCAGGAACGGAGCCCTCTGTGGCGGCGGCGGTGGCAGGAACGGAGCCCTCTGCGGCGGCGGCATGAACGCAGCCCTCTGTGGCGGCGGCGGCGGCGGCAGGAACGGAGCCCTCTGTGGCGGCGGCAGGAACGGAGCCCTCTGTGGCGGCGGCGACGGCGGTGGCGGCGGTGGCGGCGGTGGCGGCGGCAGGAACGGAGCCCTCTGTGGCGGCGGCAGGAACGGAGCCCTCTGCGGCGGCAGGAACGGAGCCCTCTGCGGCGGTGGAGGCAGGAACGGAGCAGGAGAGCTGAGGAGCGTCTACTGGGACCCCCTCAGAACAGGAGAGATGAGGAGCGTCTGCCGGGACCCCTCGGAACAGGAGAGGTGAGGAGCGTTCGCTGGAACCCCCTCGGAACAGGAGAGGTGAGGAGCGTTCGCCGGAACCCCCTCGGAACAGGAGAGGTGAGGATCCACCTCAGGCGCTGCGAGCAGCGTGGAATCCACCTCAGGGGCTGCGTGCAGCGTGGAATCCACCTCAGGGGCTGCGTGCAGCGTGGAGTCCACCTCAGGGGTGGCAGTAACAGGGGTCTTAAAAGTCTCTAACTTAGATAATAAAAAATCATACTCGGGGAGCAAAGAAAGACCAGGGATAGAAAGTGAAAAATTCTCCAACGGGGACAAAACGAGATCAAAGGAAGATGGGTTAGCTTTAGCAGAATTAAATAATTCTAATAGGGTCTGATTAATTTGAAAAATCTCCTCAGGTAAAAAGGAGTGAAAAAAGGGAATGTCTTTATGTGTGGGTGTGGTGACGGGTGCCGCCCCCACCGGAAACCTGGAAGGTGAGGCGGCGGAACACGCCCCCACGGAGTCACTGGGAATATGCTCCTGAGGTACGGCCAGGCTGGGTCGAATAGCCGCGGCGCGGAGTGGCAGTGAGAGGCCGGATTCCGCCCCCACCAGGAACCTGGAAGGTGAGGCGATGGAACCTGCCCCTGTGACGTCAACTGGACCGGACTCACCGAACCGAACAGGAGTGGACTGGAGCTCCCGTGGGACACTGGATCTCGTCCCCACCGGAAACCTGGAAGGTGAGGCGGCGGACCCCGCTCCCACAGAAACACCGGAACCAGCTCTAAAGGTCTGCTCAGCCGACGAGACCGGGCCAGTCGCTGTGGACTGCCTCCGGAACCGTTTTCTGCCACTACGGCGGCGGTGGGACGGCAGGAGGACAGGGACGGAGTGGAGCTCGTCCATCATGGCTCGAGGAGGAAAAAAGAAAAAAGGTGAGTTTGTCGAGAGAGGCCCTGCCCGCTGGGTTCTGGTCTGGTCGCGTCGTAATGTTAGGATTTGTGGTCAGGAAGCGAACCCAGAGTGCAGAACAGGGACTCAACTCGGCAGAATAAAAAAATAGGAATTTAATGGTGAAATAAAGATACAAAATAACAAGCTGACGGGGCATCAAAACTTACATGAACAGGGAGAGAGCACGGGAAACTCAGGAGGACTCAGGAGACACGGGAGACTCGAGGAACTAGGAAGACTCAGGGGGGAACACAGGAGACCCAACGAGTACGACGCGACAATGAACAAGACAGAACAGACGGCTTATATACAGGGACAAGACGAGACGTGATTACAAACAGCTGGGATGAGACATGGGTGGTACTAATAGAACTAATAAGGGAGCACGAGGGAACACAGACACAAACCGGGCCACAGAAAGGTACCATCCTTACAGTATGTATGTATGTATATGTTTAATTTGCTCATTTTAATAATCTGAATTCTTTTTACTTTATCAGAAACCTCAAAATAATTTCTAAATCTTTATATGAAACCTGTTTCAAGTTCAAGTCATGAGCTAAATCCAGATTTTCCATCTACAGTGTTTGATAAATAAGTAAAGTTTCATATCAAAAGTCAAGATATTTTTAATACATCTTTTGCAACATCCATCCATCCATTTCCTTATGTGGAGTTTTACCAAACTTGTTGTTCAATAAAATTTAGAAGACTAAAAAACATTTGTTAAAAACACGTAGCAAAGTTTATTTCTCTTCTGCAGAAGGGAGAACACATGAACGAAAACGCAGCCCAAGAGTTTTTGTGTGTTCTCAAAAAACACGAGCAGTACGGCTTCATTTATACACCTTCACACGTAACATGTTTTGACACAACAGGCGCTCATTTGCAATCTTATCAGAGTAAAAACAGACAGTACGTTTGTGGTCAGTAACTGGTTCTGGAGCTAGGTTTGAGAAACGGAAGTTAAAAGTTCCACACACTGTTGTTGAAGGGGCTTAGCTGCTACAGTTTTAAATAAGCTTTAACAGAGTGTGATATAAAGTTAATGACTAATAAGAGTGATGATAAAATTGATGAACAAAATGAACTGGTATCAATGTTTTCATTTCTATAAAGTACTGATTCTTTCTGAGACTCAGAGCTAAAACTGCAGGCAAACACTTTAATTATCATTTTAAAGTAAACTGTAAATTGTGTGAACATATCAAACTTTTATATTAACAACCCAGAAAATATCAACAATTCCGCTTATCCGGGGTCGGGTTGCGGGGGTAGCAGCCTAAGTACGGAGGCCCAGACTTCCCTCTCCCCAGCCACTTGGGCCAGCTCTTCCGGGGGAATCCCGAGACGTTCCCAGGCCAGCCAAGAAACATAGTCCCTCCAGCGTGTCCTGGGTCTTCCTCTGGGCCTCCTTCCAGTGGGACGTGTCCGGAACACCTCACCAGGGTGGCGTCCAGGAGGCATCCTAAACAGATGCCCAAGCCACATCAACTGGCTCATCTAGACATGGAGAAGCAGCGGCTCTACTCTGAGTCCCTCCCGGATGATCGAGCCTCTCACCCTATTGCTAAGGGTGAGCCCAGACACCCTGAGGAGAAAACTCATTTTGGCCGCTTGTATCCGAGATCTCATTCTTTCGGTCACAACCCAAAGCTCGTGACCATAGATGAGGGTAGGAACGTAGATCGATCGGTAAATTGAGAGCTTCGCCTTTTGACTCATCTCTCTCTTCACCACGCAGACCTGTATAGCGCCTGCTTCACTGCAGACGCTGCACCTATCCGCCTATCGATCTCATGTTCCATTTTTCCCTCATTTGTGAACAAGACCCCAAGATACTTGAACTCCTCCACTTGGGGTAGGACCTCCTCCCTGACCTGGAGAGGGCGCTCTACTCTTTTCTAGCTCAAGACCATGGCCTCGGATTTGGAGGAACTGATCTTCATCCCGGCCGCGTCGCATTCGGCTGCAAACCGCTCCAGCGAAAGCTGTAAATCACAATCTGATGAAGCCAATAAGACCACATCATCTGCAAAAAGCACAAAATCGGTGACAAAGGGCAACCTTGGCGGAGTCCAACTCTCACCGGGAACAAGCCCGACTTACTGCCGGCGATGCGGACCAGGCTCTGACACCGGTTATACAGGGACCTAACAGCCCGTATCAAAGGACCCGGTACCCCATACTCCCAGAGTATCCCCCACAGGGTTCCCCGAGGGACGCAGTCGAACGCCTTCTCCAAGTTCACAAAGCACAAGTAGACTGGTTGGGCAAACTTCCACGCACCGTCCAGGACCCTGTTGAGAGTGTTGAGCTGGTCTAGTGTTCCACGACCAGGACAAAAACCGCACTGCTCCTCCTGAATCCGAGGTTCGACTATCCGACGGACCCTCCTCTCCAGAACCCCCGAATGGACCTTACCAGGGAGGCTTAAGAGCGTGATTCCCCTGTAGTTGGAACACACTCTACGGTCCCCCTTTTTGAATAGGGGGACCACCACCCCGGTCTCCCAATCCAGGGGAACTTCCCCCGATGTCCACGCAATATTGCAGAGTCGCTTAAGCCAACACAACCCTACAACATCCAGAGCCTTAAGGAACTCCGGGCGAATCTCATCCACCCCTGGGGCCCTGCCACCGAGGAGCTTTTTAACCACCTCGGTGACTTCAGCACCAGAGATTGGAGGGCCCAACCCAGAGTCCGCAGGCTCCGCTTCCTCAGTGGAAGACATGCCGATGGGATTGAGGAGGTCTTCAAAAGTATTCCGCCCACCGACTCACAAAATCCCGAGTTGAGGTCGGCAGCACACCACTCCCACTATAAACAGTGTTGGTGGTATACCGCTTCTCCCCCTGAGATGCCGGATGGTGGACCAGAATCGCCCCGAAGCCGTGCAGAAGTCATTCTCCATGGCCTCTCCAAACTCCTCCCATGCCAGAGTTTTTGGCTCAGCGACCACCCGAGCCTCATGTTGCTTGGACTGCCGGTACCCATCAGCTACTTCCGGGATCCCACAGGCCAAAAAGGCCCAACAGGACTCCTTCTTCAGCCTGACAGCATCCCTCAATGATGGTGTCCACCATCAGGTTCGAGGGTTGCCGCCGCGACAGGCACCGACAACCTTGCGGCTGCAGCTCTGGTAAGCCGCCTAAACAATAGAGGCAAGAAACATGGTCCACTCAGACTCAATGTCCCCCACCTTCCTCGGAAAAACATTTTCGAAGTTCTCTCGGAGGTGGGAGTTAAAACTCCATCTCACAGGAGACTCTGCCAGATGTTCCCAGCAAACCCTCACAATACATTTGGGTCTGCCAGGTCTGACCGGCATCCTCCCCCACCATCGGAGCCAACTCACTACCAGGTAGTGATCAGTGGACAGATCTGCCCCTCTCTTCAGCCGAGTGTCCAAGACATGTGGCCACAGATCAGACGAGACGATGACAAAGTCGATCATCAAACTGTGGCCTAGGGTGTCCTAGTGCCAAGAGCATATATGGACACTCTTATGCTTGAACAAGGTGTTTGTTATTGACAATCCATGGCGAGCACAGAAGTCCAACAACAGAACACCACCCTGGTTCACATCAGGGGGACCGTTCCTCCCAACCACACCCGTCCAGGTCTCACTGTCATTGCCCACATGAACATTGAAGTCCCCCAGCAGAACAAGGGAGTCCCCAGGAGGTGCAGTTTCCAGTACCCCCTCCAAGGACTCCAAAAAGGGTGGATAATCTGAACTGCCGTTTGGTGCATAAGCACAAACGACAGTCAGAACCCGTCCCCCCACACGTAGACGGAGGGAGGCCACCCTCTCATTCACCGGGGTGAACCCCAACACACAGGCACCAAGTTGGGGGGCAATAAGTATGCCCACTACTGCTCGGCACCTCTCACCAGGGGCAACTCCAGAGTGGAAGAGTGTCCAGCCCCTCTCAAAGAAACTGGTTCCAGAGCCAGAGCCATGCATAGAGGCGAGTCCAACTTTTTCTAGCCGAAACCTCTCAGCCTCACACACCAGCTCAGGCTCCTTCCCCACCAGTGAGGTGACATTCCACTTCCCAATAGCCAGCTTCTGTAGCCGAGGATCAGACCGCCAGGGTCCCCGTCCTCAGCCACCGCCCATCCCACATTGCCCCCAACCCCTTTGGTCCCTCCCACAGGTGGTGAGCCCATGGGAAGGGGGACCCACGTCTCCTCTTCAGGCTGTGCCCGGCCGAGCTCCTTGGGTAAAAGTCCAACCACCAGGCGCTTGCCCGCGTGCCCCACCTCCAGGCCTGGCTCCAGAGTGGGGCCCCGGTGTCCCACGTCCGGGCAAGGGAGCATTAAGTCCATTTATTTTTCTCATCATCGGGGTCTTTGGGCTGCACTTTGTCTGGTCCCTCACCTAGGACCTGTCTGCCATGGGTGACCCTACTAGGGGCGTAAAGCCCCGGACAGCATAGCTCCTAGGATCATTGGGACACTCAAACCCCTCCACCACGGTAAGGCGGCAGCCCAGGGAGGGGATCTTTTGCAACATTTATACTGAAATGTTACACTGATGGAAGGTAACAGCCTCTTTCATCTTTAATGGCACACTGTTGCTCCAGAGCTGGATGTAAACAGACTGTAGGTCTGCTGCGATTATTTTGCTGGAGAATAATCTGAAAAACACACACAACATGTATTACTAAACCGTATTTAATCGTCACCAGGTGGTAAGGCGAGTTGGAATCTGAACCCGCCTACAGAACCTTTCACAATAGTCACAATGGAAATGTGTTGTGTACCCAGCTGAGCCGAGCTGACCCGATCCGCGCCATCACAGTGGAAAAAGAGCACATTTCTTCCTTTTATTGAGAGCTTAAAACAGTAGCAAAATAAGCATTGATATTATTTTGTCTTGAGAAAAAGTCAAAACATTGGATGAGTCCTCAATCGGGGACTCCTGGGGGAATCTCACAATTCTTTCTTGGGAATCTTGGATTTTGAGGCCAGGGCTACTATGCATTTTGGCCATCACTGTGCCGTATATCTGCCTAGTCCCCTCATGACAGAGCAGTGTGTCCAAAGCCAGACTGAAAAGCAAAGCTTCCTGAGGTCAGAGGAGTATAATGTTCCATACTGGCTCACAAATAAAACTGGCCTGTTTTTCTTAAAGGATGGTTGAGGTTTTGGGGTTTCAGTCCACCCCCCCCCCCCCTACACACACACACACACACACGCACACACACCACTACACCTCCGCAATTCTCCCATTTGTACAATGAAAGCTTTATAACTTGTGTATTTTGACCTTTTGTGATTTTAGCACAAGGTGGTGATTGGCAGAAAACTTGTTTCATCAAGAACAGAGCTTTGGTTTGGCACGGTTAAATGTCAGTAAGGAATAAATTATCTGAATAAATTATGAAAATGTATACATGGTCTTTTCCGTTGAAATTAGTTTTATACAACGCAAATAACACTGGTGACAGTAGATTTAAACATAACATTTGTTTGGACCTTTATACAATTGCTATTACAAAGGTGCACCTAGTACCAATTTTTTTATTAGGTGTTTTGACATTCAGTTAAGCAAAACAAAAATTGACTAACAAATAAACATCAATTGGAAAATAGGAAGAGAAGGTAAATTTAGGTTATCATAAAATGTATCCAAAAGGGAAAAAAAAGAAAAAAGTCATCTTAACTTTATACACTAAAACATAGCAAAACAATGTTTTTTTTTTTTTAAACTTATGATATTGTTACCAATAAAATATATTTTTTAAATGACAACCCTTTTATCATTCTGTGAGGCTGTACTTAGGTGTGAATGTGCTGTTTTAACCTGGGGAAACCCAGAAGTCTAAAAATAGTTATAGTTCTTTGGGTGTAATGGTCAGCAGTGGTCAGTAATGGCTGGTGGTTTGGCAAGTGTTGTGCCTTGTCACTTAAGTCTTCCTATCCACCCACATAGTGTATAATATAGACTTCCCCACCAAACTGGAAACCACTCCACTCTCATCAACAGTCCTGATGTGCTCCTTATCCAATCTGTCTTCTAATTCTTCCATTTACTCTTGCTCTTGTTCGTCCTTTTTATTCTTTATCTTACTTGATCTTTTCTGAACACTGACCTTCCCAAGCTGGCCTAAGTCTTTATATTTCAGGGTCTGAGGCTACATCTGAAACAAAAGCAAAATTATGGGTCTGGTTTGGCTAGAGGAGAGCACAGTGACCCCGGCATGTGGTTTTTAAAGGCCAGACCAGGGAGAGGTGAGGTGGAGAGAAGAATTTGTTTGAATCTAGTTGAAAAAATAAAATAACCACTGATAACTTGAATGTCTCATTAGGTGGAAGGGGAATTATCTCAATTTGTTGTCAGTGATGGAATAAAATCCAAATTTTAGCTAAGATAACTCTTGCTGAGGGAATAATGTGGCTTCAATCTTTAGTATCTGATAAGTGAAAATACTACTTTTTAAATTATGAATTCACCCACTTTTGATACGCAATAAAAAAACTGAGCACTAAGATTCCGTGGAAATTAAATAAAACTACATGTCTTGATGGGTCATGGTAAATGGACTTTACATATATAGCGCCTTTCTATCTTATCAAGATACTCAAAGTGCTTTACAATCTGATCTGTGCCCTCATTTACCCATTCATACATCATTTTACAATATACAAAGAATAATCAGTGCTTTATCACATTCATACATTGATGGGACACACATGCATAGATGGGACACACATTAGAGGCAATGACGGGTTCAGTATCTTGCCCAGGGACACATCAGTATGTGACTGCTGGTGGAATTGAAACCCCAACTCTTGCAACGGAGGACAACTACTCTAACCACTCAGCCACAACCAACCACAAGTGGGACTATATAAGCACGGTGTCGCAGTTGGTAGAGCTGATGCCTCTCAGTGAGCAGGTTATCCTGGTTCAAATCCCAGCCGGGGCCCTTTCTGGGTGAAGTTGTACTAAAAGATGGCAAGATGGCGGCGCCAGTGTGTTCGGCTTGCCTCTCCCTGCATACTTTGATTGTTTTTGTGTTGTTTTTTGCTTTTATAACTAGTGTCGACTCTCTGCTGGTGTATAATCGCCAAACGCTTTTTAATCTTCGACCCGATATTAACAACTTGGCTCCGTTTGTGAATGACAGCCAGAAAACTTTTTTCCCTCCATTTCTGTCGGACGTGCCGGCCTACCTGTGCCGCGCCCCAGCTCCACCAGCGCGCAGAGCGCGCAGACGCCGCGGGAGACGCAGCGGCCAGCTGGTCAGACTGAAAGCTCAGCTGGCGTTCTCCCTATCCGCTCTCTCTGAGTTTGGAGCTGCATCTAATTGTTTTATCTTATGGCGCTCCTTGGATCTCATCAGCTCTTCTCTGGCTCCTGTTGTTGGCCTGGGTGAGGGACAACCTGCGCGATGCCTCCCCCCCCCCCCCCCCCCCTCGTCCGAGTGCGCGGAGTGAACCACCACAACCTGCTCGATCTGGCTCCTGCGTCGGATCACACCCCGGCTGCTGTTGGCCTGGGTGGGGGGCCACTGCTGCGCGGCTTCTCCTTTCCTCTCCTCCGCGTCCGAGGAGTGAACCACCACAACCTGCGGCTGCTGGACAGAGCTCCTCGGATGGATGACGTCACCCTGGCTCCATCTCATGTTCACATGGCTCTGGTTAATGCTAGATCTTTAACAAACAAGACCTTTATTCTGAAGGACTTCTTCACCTCCCGTGGTCTGGATTTTTTATTCATTACTGAAACATGGATAACTGCCAGTGAGTCCAGTGCTTTTTGTGAACTCCTGCCACCAAACTGTGCATACTTCAGCTCTCCAAGGACGACGGGTCGTGGAGGAGGAATAGCGACTGTTTACAGGAAGAGCTATTTCTGTAAACAAATCACACCCTTAACATGTTATTCCAGCTTTGAGTTCAACTTGTTTGAGCTCGGATCTTCACAACCCGTACTGTGTGCTGTTTTATACAGACCTCCAAAATACAATAAGGACTTTCTGACAGACTTTGCAGATTTTTTGGCTGGAGTCTTGCCTAAATATGACAGGATCTTGATAGTCGGAGATTTCAACATCGCCGTGTGCTGTGCTGATAAACCGTTGGTCAAAGAGTTTTTACAGCTGATAGACTCTTTTAATTTGCTTCAGTTTGTGTCTGATCCAACACAAGAATGTGGCCACACCTTAGACCTTGTGTTAGCTCACGGTTTTAATGTTTCTAATGTGGAAGTTTGTGATGCTGCCTTTTCAGACCACATGCCTGTTGTGTTTGACATGCCACTCATCTGTCGCTCAGTCAAACCTCGCACTCCTGCACAGCCCCGTCGGGTCATTAACTCCTCCACTGCTTCTCAGTTCTCTGCAGCTTTTAGTTCTGCCATCAGCCCCACAGACCCTGTGGGTCTTCATTCAGATATCGATGCTCTCTCATCTAATTTTAACTCAGCCTGTCAAAACGTTTTAGATGCTGTGGCTCCATTAAAAACAAGAGCTTCCAGACCAAAGCCTGACCCCTGGGCTGATGAGGTCACACGATCTGCCAGACGCCAGTGCAGGAGAGCAGAGCGGAAGTGGAAGAAGGACAAACTACAGGTGTCTTTCCAAGCTCTGAGGGACAGCTGGCGCTTCTATCAGTCCACTGTTAGAGCTGCAAAAAACAAATATTTCTCTGACATCATCTCCTCCAACTCCAGCAATCCACGTGTGCTTTTTAAAACAATCACCTCTGTTCTTAACGCCCCACAATCAGCCAGCCCAGAGAACTCCACTGAAATGTGTGACAACTTCCTGAGCTTTTTTATCAATAAGGTTTCAAGCATTAGAGCTCTCATAAGCCCTCCTTCTTACGACCCCTCCGTCTCCGTCACACGCTCTGCTGTCTTCAGTCAGTTTGAGCTCGTCACCCTGTCTTCCTTAACTGACATCACTGGTCGTATGAAACCTGCTGGATCCCCAAATGATCCCATCCCACCTCGTCTTTTTAAAGAGGTTTTTCACACCGTGGCTCCTCATGTGTCCCAAATTATAAATGACAGCTTGGCATGTGGACAGGTACCAGCGAGCTTTAAACATGCAGTTGTGACACCACTGATTAAAAAACCTAGCCTAGACCCCACAGTAATGTCCAACTTTAGACCCATCTCAAAACTGCCCTTCATATCTAAGATCTTGGAGAAAATTGTTTACAATCAGTTAACATCATACTTAAACGACCACAACCTTCTTGAACAGTTTCAATCTGGCTTTAAAACTCACCACAGCACTGAGTCTGCGCTGCTGAAAGTCTTCAACGACATTCTTTTAGCCGCAGACTCTGGTGACTGTGTAGTTTTAATGTTGTTGGACTTGACTGCTGCCTTCGACACAGTAGACCATCACATCCTCCTGTCTCGTCTGGAGAACTGGGTGGGCATTCAGGGTCCTGCTCTACAGTGGTTCAGATCCTATTTGACAGAAAGAAACTTCTGCGTGCGCATTGGTGCTGTGGAGTCCTCTGTAGCCCCTCTCACTTGTGGAGTACCTCAGGGTTCTATACTTGGCCCTCTTCTGTTTTCCCTGTATCTACTCCCTCTGGGACATCTTCTCCGGAAACATGGCATTTCTTTTCATTTTTATGCTGATGACAGCCAAATCTATGTTCCGTTAAAACAGGGCAAACACCATTCCTTGAAACAACTCCTGGGGTGTATGGCAGAAGTCAGAGCATGGATGTCACTAAACTTTTTACATTTTAATGACAAAAAGACAGAGGTCTTGTTGTTTAAGCCTAGTGAAGGCTCCAATATCCATGCTGATCTGGGTCCTTTAACAGAACATCTGACTGAGACAGCAACTAACCTGGGCGTGAGGCTGGACAGTGACTTCAAACTTGACACGCAGATTAAATCAGTGATCAAGTCCAGCTTCTTTCATTTGAGACAACTGGCCAAGGTCAAACCATTTCTGTCACAACATCATTTTCAGATCTTAATCCATGCTTTCATCACAACTCGCCTGGATTACTGTAATTCTCTTTATGTCGGTCTGAGCCAGTCATTACTGACTCGACTTCAGCTGGTTCAGAACGCAGCTGCCCGCCTTTTAACTGGTACCAAAAAACGAGAACACATCACCCCTGTTTTAGAATCACTACATTGGCTCCCGGTTCGCTTCAGGATTAATTTTAAGGTTCTTTTATTTGTTTTCAAATGTCTTCATGGTCTCGCCCCACAGTATCTGTCCGACCTGCTCCAGCTGTACACTCCTTCTCGCTCTCTCAGGTCAGCAGATCAGCTGCTGCTGGTCATCCCAAGGTCCAACAGGAGACTGAGAGGTGACCGAGCGTTCTCAGTCGCTGCCCCTAAACTGTGGAACGAGCTGCCTCTGCATGTCAGACAAGCTGGCTCACTTCCTGTTTTTAAGTCTTCTCTGAAGACACATCTTTTCTCTTTGGCTTTTACTTCAGTTTGAAATGTTGGTTTTAATGACTCTAAGTTATTTGTTTTATTTTATTTGTTATCTTTATTTTATTTCACATTTTTAACGTGTGGGGTTTTTATGTTTTTGTATGTCCTAGTGTACAGCACTTTGGCCAACAGTGTTGTTTTAAAGTGCTCTATAAATAAAGTTGTATTGTATTGTATTGTAAGTTTGCATGTTCTCTTCGTGCATGTGTGTGTTTTCCCCGGGTACTCTGGTCCCCTCCCACAGCCCAAAAACATGCATGTTAGGCTGATTGGTAACTCTAAATTGTCCCAAGGTGTACGTGAGAGAGTGAAAGGTTGTTTGCCTCATTTGTCTATGTAGGCCTATGATGGACTTGTGATCTGTCCAGGGTGTACCTTGCACAGTGATGGCTGGACATGGGGACCAGTGACCCCCATGACCCAAAATGGAAGAAGCGGGTAAAGATAATGCATGCATGGATGGATAATAGAATTGGCAATGTAGGAAGATCTGTTTCTATGCCACTTGGGTGTGGCATCCCATTGGTGGCCCAGAGGACCTTAACATATTGCTGACAGTCCAAAGATATAGGCCATGTGTGGAAAGGCATTGTCTTGTTGAAAGACTGTACCACAATGGGAGGGGGGTAGGAAATGTAGATGAAGGATGTCACTGGCATTGGCAGCACGATGGCTCAGTGGTTAGCACTGTTGCCTCACAGCAAGAAAGTCCTATGATCTTTTTGTGTGGAATTTTCATGTCCTCCTCATGCTTGAGTGGGTTTTCTTCGGGGACTCTGGTTTCCTCCCACTGCCCAAAAACATACATGTTAGGCTGCCTTCAGGCCCAGGCCTCCTTTGCAAAAGAGATCTGTGGTCTCAATGTAGGGCTGGGTACTGTTATATAATGTAATCTTTTTTGCTATGCTTTGACATGAAATATTTCTCTGTGTATGGTGAAAAACTGCAGGGTCACGATGTGCGTCATGTGGGTTCATGATGTGCGTAACTCCTTGTACAAGGGAACCAGAGACTTGTTAGCTTGCCAGAACAGATCACAGTCAGCTGGGGCAGTGGGCGAAAAAACAAGACCATGCCAGACCACACCCAGGAACATCAGCCGCTCCAGAGAATAACATCATGATAAGGAAATCCCAATGTAACTGATAAGGCTGTATTTAAACGAAGCAAATACATTTTGTATCTCAGACGTGTAAGATAGATGTAAGGTGCATGTAAGGTGTCTCCCTTCCAGTGCTGTGAAGGGAAAATAAATCTTTGTCTGAATTCAGAACCACTTCTCAGGCTGTGTTTTTGACTCTGTCTTCCTTCTACTGAACAATCTCAGGTTGAGGCAGTTTTGAGCTGTGTTAGAAAGTTGGTTCTCATAGTTTTTAAAGACCTCAACAATTTGGTGGAGGATGCGGGCAGTGGAAATGAAGACAGGAGTAATTGTTAAATATGAATTGAATCCAGGTAGACGGACTCTGTGCACCTGAACTAGCCGGCTAAAAACAAGAGGAATTTTCCTCACAGTGTGGGTGTGCTGTGTCAGTTTATCAGCTAAAATTAACAGCCTTGATTGTAGTGATTTGGTTGTTTTAAGAAGTTGATATTGCTTAAAGAGAGAGAAATAGTTTGTATGAGTCAGCAGACAGATCTGGGATCTGGAGTCGGGAGAATGGCATACCCCACTTTCTACCGGACGCGGGGAGAGATGATTGCTGGGTTTTTATTGAGTTTCTCCCGTGACGTGACTCATCACAAATGAAACAAGAAGCTGACTACACTGAGAAATAATAAGAGAAAGCGCTGAGTCCCTCAGAGACCCATACATGGTGATGAGAGGACTAAAGATTAAAACAACGTCGTCTCTTATATTAAGAGGAAATTTACACTAGTGACCGTGTTATTTGTCTATTCTGGTCTCTGTTTGTCAGTTGGTGGCATGACTTGACTGTCAGAGCATAACTGATCGTCCACCGCCGTGTGGACTTGAGTGTTTTACTCACAGTCGTGTGAGAAGCTGAAATTGTGAATTTCAACTCTAGAGAAAGTTAAGGCGCTCCGGACGAGCGATTGTGTTTTGTTTTTATGAGACCGCTCCATGTGAAAACAGCTGTGTTCTGTGAGTGGAGCGGGGTTGCCAGGTCTCAAGATAAGATAATTCTTACTCCTGTAGTGCGACGGTCGTATTTTTTCACCTGACAACAAAGAGTCTGTGTGTTCCTGTTTTTGCTGCAGAGTGGGGACCATCATAAGCTTTTAACCAACAAAGTGAGGTCATTTTTGGGAAGTGAGGACATTTGCCCGGTCCTCACTTTGTTTTCAGTGGTAATCAGCTGTACTAATATATATATATGCTACTGTCTATTTTTCAGAACTAGTGGGCGTCACTCTGCTGGTCTATTTACTTGGTCCTCGCTTTGTAGTAAAAAACACGAATGAATGTGTGTGTGTGTGTGTGTGTGTGTGTGTGTATGTGTGTGTGTGTGTGTGTGTGTGTAAATGTTTGTGGGTGTGGGTGTGTTCAAAGACACAAGGTGCGAGGATTGTGCAGGAAGTGAAAACATGTGTGTGGAAAAGATAACGCTGAATGAGTGAGTAAAATATCTAGTTGTGGGAATATTTGTTATAATGTAGTTTTTGTTGACAGCACAACAGAAAATAACAAATGAGACTAATTGAACATGTTGTAGAATTTGTGACCTAGTTTAGTTTAGTTTATTATTTTTTGAATATGTAAAGGGAAGGGAAATGTGTGTATGTATGTGTATGTATGTATATATATATGTATGTATGTATGTATATTTACATATATATATAGCATGAAACAACATGTAAGACTTTTTGTTTTACATATTCAAGGGAGTAGGTAGAAGTATAAACTTATCAAAATTCCCACTCCTTAACCACTTACATAATCTTACATTCATTACATGTATAATCCATACATACAGTATAACAACTAAACCCACATTTATCCATCAATATAGTATCTATTTAAGTTAACTATAGTAGATGTACAATTATTATTCCTTTAACTTCACCAATAACAAAAGCATCAATAACAAAACAAACAACAAAAAAACAACAACAATAAATGAATAATATTATTATACATTATATCCAGCAATAATCATATGTTTATATAATAATTTGAACAGTTTTATGTTTGGACATTGTTTAAGTTCAATATTCAAATTATTCCCCAGTTTGACTCCACTGACTGATACACAAAAGTTTTTTCTAGTAGTTCTGAATTAGCATATTTTAAACTGTGATTCTCCCATAACATATAAATTTGCTCCTTAATTTTAAACAGGTTTTGAATGTTTTCTGGTAATTGTTTATTTTTTGCTTTGTAAAGAATTAGAGCTGTCTGTAGTTTCAATATGTCAATGAACTTTAATAATTTAGATTTTACAAATAGTATATTAGTGCTTTCTAAATATCCCACCTTATGGATTATTCGTATTGCTCTTTTTTGTAGTATTGTTAATGCCTGTAGTGTAGTTTTATAATTATTGCCCCAGATTTCTGCACAATAGCTTAAATAAGGTAAGATTAGTGAACAGTAGAGTACATGTAAGGCTTTTTGTTCTATGACCAACTTGGCTTTGTTTAAGAGTGCAATATTTCTTGAGACTTTACTTTGAACATATTTTATGTGTGGTTTCCAGTTGAGTTTATCATCAATAATGACACCAAGAACTTTGTTTTCTTGAACTCTTTCAATTTTCACTCCATCTATTTGTATTTGAATTTCTGTATGTGATTGACAGTTCCCAAATAACATTGGCCATGACCTAGAAAAGATGGTGGGTATCAGATTTGAGTTAATGTAGGTTTTAAAATTGGCCTTTAGCTAAAAATAAATAAATAAATAAATAAATAAATAAATAAATAAATAAATAAAAAATAAAAAGGAAGAAGAAAAGGAAAGTAGCAGTGTTTTTGTGGGCAGGCTCCGCACCCTTGGTGTTGCAGGGGTGTTGAAATCGTTTCCGCCGAGGGGCCACATCGGAGTGGATGGTTGCCCTCAGGGGGCCAGATGTAGATTTAAAAGAGACAGAGAGGAAGTTGAGAGGGAGTTGACGAAGTGTGAAAAAAAATGTTGGTATCCTGGCAGGGAATAAAGCATGGTCTAGTGCAGAAAAAACAGGATGTGGCCTCAAACTCACTGCCACCTCCTTATCTGAGTGGTGAGGGGCCCACTCGGGAGGCGGGCCCATTACCAGACAAACGGACAGCCCCTAAGGGGCTGTACCCAATCATTGAAATCGTAGATGGAAGCTTATTGGTGCAGCCAGCTGCCAGAGAATGTACACCACCACCCCCTCAGAACCCACTCTGAATTATGACAGAACTTAAAATCGCCTCTACGCCAAGAGGAGATATCGACTCAGAAAAAGACAGAAAACCGTCAGCTCCACCTCCTCCTCTGTGTCAGGGGAGGAGGTGGAGAACAAGGAAGATAAGAGGAGGGACGAGTTGGATGATCATGTACAATTATTTCAAGCAGTAGAGATTTGGATGAGACACACAACAGTTAATCCAACAAGGTGAACCATCTAATCTGACTGAATTGTTCAGAGAAGCAGTTTTGAAGGGAGTACCTGATGAAGTGTCAGAGCTGATGGTGAAAAATCCTTATCTCCCAGGGTGCGGGCATGCTAAGTGGGAAAAACATTTACTACATCATTTGCAGGCGGCACAGGACAAGTTAAAAAAGAAAAAAGATGAAAGAGCTGACCTAGAAAATCAACTCATCAAGTTACAACTTCAGGAAGCACGGCAGAAGGTATCAAAGAACAAGGATAAATCTGAGAAAATGATGTTAGCTGCGGGTACAGGGAATGTTTCACAACTTACACACAACAATGTTGCACCTGTGACTAATCAGTATCCTGGAGGAGGAGTTGTCTCCTCTCCATTTCCCGATCCCTCTTTTCCCTTCCCGTCTTTTCCATTTGCACGCAGGTCTGGTGGGACTGGACGTGGAGGAGGTTGGCGTGCTGGTGGTCGTGCACGGGGAGGTATGGCGCGTGGACGAGGGGGCTGGGGTGCACTCGGGCCAAGGAACCTGCAAGACGAAATCTGCTACAACTGTGGGGGACCCGGCCATTGGGCCAGACAGTGCAGAGCCCCACCCATGCAGGGGAGTAAAGGCGGAGGGTCACAAGGTATGATTCCACACAATCCTGCTAACATACCGCCTTCTGCCGGTGGCCAGTACCTACAGTGGGAAGAAGACGTGTACCAACGTTATTGACACACCCCTGAGACCCGGTCAGGTAACATGACTTCTGCAGACCCCATGTTATCTGCCAGAGTGGGAGGTCAACCTATGAACTTTCTAGTGGACACAGGAGCCATTTATTCGACTATAAACAACACCCTCATCAACAGTTTAACATCAAAAACTGTGTCTTTGCCAGGGTTCTCAGGGAAAGAGCAGAGTCTGCACTTAACAAAACCATTGACTTTTAACCTAGGGGCCCAGACTTTGCAACATTCTTTTGTCTGCTCCCCATCTACTCCTGTGAACTTACTGGGAAGAGACTTGCTGATCGAGCTGGGAGCTACCGTACTGTGTGGTGCAGATGGGCTGACAGTTTCGCTACCAGATGGCTCCATCATCCATTGCAGAGACTCAATCACAGATGGACAATATTTGTTACACCCTTTCACTCCGGAGTACGCAGACATCTATTGGGGCCGGTTGACACATGAACAGTCGAGCTGTCTCTTGAAAACATTCCAGACCTGGAAGCCCTGGCTCATCAGTCTCCGTGCCTACGTTTCTCCTGCTGACCCGCCTAACGTCACCCTCTTCTATGACCGGGAACACACAGACTGGTACCAAGAAGCCTTCTCATCTGACTTTGAGGGTAAGACTTGGCAAATTAAAATTGAAAATATTTATGTAGCTCCTGAGGGAGTATCAGCGGCAGTAACACTGACACTGAACAGCTTAGCTGGTATCAAATGAGTGATATTCAGCACATAAGCAGAGCATCCTGACACATCCAAAACCACTACGGGTGAAGGATATATTATCTTTCCTTGGACTCACCGGTTATAGTCGTAGCTACTTGCCAGCATACACGGACCTGACTCAACCCTTGCGCCATCTGGTCAAGGAACAAGGTATGAGAAATTTGAATAGTCCACTAACCTGGACAAAAGAATCAGAAGACGCTTTTACTCATCTAAAACAACACATGGCATCGGCAGCTGAATTAACCTTACCAGATTTCAGCTGTCCTTTCTTCCTGGATGTCTCTGTAACAAAACACGCAATAAATGGGGTTTTGTTTCAGAGAAAAGGGGGAGAGAGGAAAGTATTACAGTACCTCTCACTTATGATGGACAACATGGAAAAAAGACATCCTCCATGCAAACAACATGCAGCCGGGATAGCAAAACTGATTAAAAAAACAGCACACATAGTCATGGGCCAAGCCCTGCAGGTGCTGACAACACATAGCGTGGTTGCCTATGTGAACTCACAGTGTTTTACGATGACAGCTCTTAGACAACACAGACTATCAAAAATCTTAGAAGCCCGCAACATAACATTCTCACATGAGGGAATAAATATGGCAGATTGTGTTGCAGAAGGTGAGCCTCACCGATGTGAAGAGCTGGTGGTCAAGCTGGAGAAAGTGAGGCCAGATCTAGAAGCATCCCCACTTTGGGGAATACAGGTAAGACACTTATTCACAGACAGGTGTTGTTACAGACATCCAACAGAAGGCCTGAAAGCAGGTTATGCAATAGTGGAAAAAACAGATACAGGCTATGAAGTGATAAAAGCAGAACAGCTGGAAGGTGTACCATCTGCACAGAGAGCAGAGGTCAGAGCAGTGGTAGAAGCACTGAAACTAGCAGAGAATCAGAAAGTGAATGTTTACACGGATTCCGCCTATGTAGTAGGAGCAGTCCATGTGGAACTTTGTCAATGGATTAGAGCAGGTTTTTTGACAGCAGGAGGAAAAACCGTTAAACACAAAGCAGACATGAAAGAGTTAGCAAAGGCACTTCTGCTGCCCTTGAGAGTGGCAGTAATGAAATGCAAAGGACATGACAACAGTGACTCCTACACAGTTCAGGGAAATCAAGCAGCTGACAACGCAGAAAAAGCCACAGTAGGACACTCTCCCTTGATGATGACAGTCACAGCAGAGGAAGAGATAAAATACAAACTTACACTTGAACAGGTTACTGAACTTCAAAAGGGGGCGGCACCAGAAGAAAAAGAACATGTGGAGAATAAGGAGGGCGACTGAGAAGGAACAGTGATTGATGTACAGACTTGCTTTGCTAGATCATTTGTGTGTAAATAGGAGATTTTAAGTTACAACGCTCTTAATAACCAAATTATTTATTTTTCTTCCTTTGAATGTATACATGACGGATCTCTTAGGGGGACGGCCCTAGACCCAGAAGAACAATGAAAATGTGGTGGATCTGTGTTAAATACATTTGATTTGACATAACTAGACTGGACTGGACTGATAAATTAATTAGGTTCTCGTGTATAGAGTGTTTTGAAACCACATTTTTACGATAGTCATGCATTGTGAAACTTTTGTTTTTGTTTTACCTAAACAGATCTCCAGAGGAGCTATGGCAGAGCTGAATAACTGATTTTGACTTCCTTTTATTTTTCCAGCTCCATTTATCAGCAAAGTCAATGTTTAATGCTGTATTGTGCTGTTTTGAGGACAGGGTGATTAATGAAAATATATTTTCTGCGCATGCGTTTACTAAATTCTTTCCCACAGGCAGGAGGAAATAAGACAAATAAAATCTATCATCGTAACTAAAATTGACATCACTCATGCCAAATATTCACCACTAAACTTTGAAACCTTAACTCTTCTGATTACTCATCTTCACTGCATGTGGTAATCACATATTGCTGTGTTTTCTTGTGAAAAATAACTTTGCTTCTTTCAGGAAGATCCAGAGTAAAGGACTCTGGAGAAATCCATCATATCCTTTTTGAGGTTCAGGTTTGTAAACATAAATAAAGAGGATGAAAGTATGAATGGAATGTGGTTTATGTTGTTCTATAAAACCATTATAGTGTAGAAGTAATAATGAAATATTTTATATTGACAAACTCCTTATAGTGGTAGAGATAGAAAATACAGTCACATTCCTTAGAGGGCTGAAATTGTGCTATGTTTGGAGATATGTGTTCTTTCATCCCCAACAATACAGGTTCTGACAGGGCACTGGAGGGATTGAGGACGCTGAGTGTACTGGTCGTATGTGGTTGCTGCTGTGTGCCTTGTGCAAGATCACTCGTGGTGCGCTGTATCACTTCGACCATCGAGAAAGGGAGCGGGGATAGACCTTCTGGATATCAGATGTTGTCAACCAGCGATCCTTCAAGCCACACGGAATTCGAGCTCTTCCTGGTGGCATAACCTGAGAACTACTGACACTGGCTTCACAACCTGTCTCTAATATGTGTTTTACACCATATTTCTTTGCTTTAAGTTGATTCTTATACATATTATAATTACATGTGTTACTTTGCTTCCCCTGCTCCCAAATTACTGTTGAATATTGGTTTGGATATTTTATCATACTGCTAGCAATAGGAAACTTAGATAAATGCATGTGGCCACATTTTAACTTTTACTGAATCTCTCTCTCTCTCTCTCTCTCTCTCTCTCTCTTTCAGTCTGTGACAATGCGACGGACGATGCCTCTATGAGATGGACCTTAATTGTCCAACTAATTCGTAGTCATTTTTAAAGACGCAGGCCAACAAGTTTTGGTCCTTTTAAAATACAGGCATCCACTGTGCGCTTTGTAACCAACTGACTAAGAATTACATTTTTAGACATTGTATTGCGTCTTTTCACTAAGATGTGCTATATTTATCTTATTAATGGCTCATTTGATTGCTATTGTTATATCATTTAAACAGCAATTTTGTTAAACTTATGACACAGAGTAAGGATGATTGTGAGAGTGCACTGGAATGCCATCTTGGTCGTCGTCACAAGGGGCGTGAGGCGTGAGGCGTTGTGCTGTTTTTACTCCGTACCACTACACCGTTGCCCCGGGGATTTTTCCAGCACAAGTTCTGGACACTCGTCAGGGACAGATGTTTGCAGCCAAAGAGGTGGTCCCTTTGGGGGGACCAAAAGGGGGAAATGTTGTATAATGTCATCATTTTTTGCTATGCTCTGACGTGAATTATTTCTCTGTGTATGGTAAAAAACTGCAAAATCATGATATACGTCATATAAGTTCATGATCTGCATAACTCCTTGTACAAAGAGGACCAGACTACTGTTATCTTGCCAGAACAGATCACAGTCAGCTGGAGCAGTGGGCGAAAAAACAAGACCATGCCAGACCACACCCAGGAACATCAGCTGCCCCAGAGAATAACATCATGATAAGGAAATCCCAATGTAACTGATAAGGCTGTATTTAAACGAAGCAAATACATTTGTAACTCAGACGTGTAAGATGGATGTAAGGTGCATGTAAGGCGTCTCCCTTCCAGCGCTGTGAAGGTAAAATAAATCTTTGAATTCAGAACCACTTCTCAGGCTGTGTTTTTGACTCTGTCTTCCTTCCACTGAACGATCTCAGGTTGAGGCAGTTTTGAGCTAAGTGTTTGAAAGTTGGTTCTCATAGTTTGAAAGACCTCAACAGTACCAAAGCTACCAACACAAGGTGGGGTAGATGGAAAGACATTTTGTTAGACTCTTATCTAAAGATAGGACCGGCACAGCCGGCGAGCAGAAAAATGACAAAAGAGACACATGAGAAACAAAAAATGCATGACTGGACTCTACACGGATAGATTCAAGAAGGGATCTGATCAGGTGGCACATTGGAGATTTATCCTCAAATATCAAGGGAACGAGTGCTACCGTAGGAGGGGGAGAGTGCCAGGAAGTGCACAAACAGTAGAAGTTTTGGCAGTACTCGAATGACTGCTAGAACTGACAAACAAAAAAGTGAAAAGTGCAAAGGTAGTGACTGACAGTCATTACTGTGCACAAGCCCTGAATGAAGACTTATCCATCTGGGAAGAAAATGGATTTGAAAGTGATAAGGGAAAAGTGGTGGCTCAACTTGACTTGTGGAAGAATGACTTGTGGAAGAAAATAGCTGAACTCAGGCTAAATCTACAGTTAGAAGTGGAGCACCAAATATCCCACACTAGAGAAGGAAAATACTGGCAGGGCAATGAAGAAGTCGATCGTTATGTCCAGCAGAGAAAAATAGCTTTTGTCGGGATCGAGAAGTGGGACAGAACCTCCGAAGGTTGGAGGGTCCCAGAAGAGTATGTGTTAGAGGTTGTGCGGGGCGTGTATGAATGCCTCAGCCATGCAGGCGTGCAAACTACACGTAAGGAGTTGGAGAGCCAGGAGCTCTGGGTCACTTTAAAACAAATCCGCAAGGTGCTGTAGGACTACAAAGTATGTGGTCGATATAACACAGGACGGCGAGGGCACCGAGTGGATGGGCAAACTATCAAAAGCACCATACCCTGGGGCTCAGTATGCATGGATGTAGCTGGGCCTATGGGAGCCACGGGCAAGAAGGGAGAGAAATACCTTCTAGTGCTAGCAGACTCAATGTCAGTGTATGTGGTAGTGAAGCCAGCAAGAAAAGCTAATGGCAACAGTGTTGTCAGCATGTTAGAGCAAGTCTGTGGGTCGTTAGGCGTTCCAAAGGAACTGAGAACTGATAATGGAACGCATTTTCGCAACGCACAAGTGGATCACTGGTGCCAGACTTTTGGGGTAATGCGTGTGTACTCACCTCCCTACACACCTCAAGCCAACGGAGTGGCCGAAAGAGCCATAGGTTTAGTCAAAAATTGGATAGCTAAAAATGCTAATACCAAAGAATGGAGTACTAAAGCTGTGGAAATAGGACAGGCCTTGAATGACAGGCGTCGAGCTGGTAGACCCTCCCCCCTCAGAGGAGCTTAACCAATGACAGTTCACCACATAGGAAACTGGGCGGGGCTCCGACGATAAGGAGGAACAGCCAGACCCTGAAACCTCATTCAAGGCGGGCAAAAGGTGTGGGTCAGAGCACAGGATCACACGTCAGCAGTTGTAGTAAGGCCCAAATACAACGCCACAAACAGAGTGAAGAGACTGTTAGACAAAAACACAGTTGAGTTAGTAAAGAAAGGGATCCAAGGAATAGAGCAACTGAAACAAATTCCTAGCTAAGTTGAAACCAGAAACCGGAGTATGGCCAAAGAACCAAGCACCCCGCTCCCCTATATTAGAATGGCCACTATATGTGGGGGAATTATCCTACGTAGAACAACTTCAGAGCTTTGGGCAAGTAGGGCTCTGAAAACATTGGAATATGGTAAAAAAAGGATACCTGTCAACAGAAGATGAAACCATCAAATGGAACAAGCTGGAGCGCAACTGTGTGATCTGCCTAGAACCAAGTGGTCTGCCCCTTTTTTGGGAAGGACCAGGGAAGAAGAAACCCCTCAAACCTAAAGCAAGTAAGCAACATGTCAGAGATTTCCAAGTAAAACCAGTAAAAGTAATGGATGCATTCATTTGTGGGAAATGCAGAGTTGCTGTCCTGCCTCGGATGATTGTAATAACACAATGGGATTTGAGTGGCAAAGGCCAGAGAGACTGTACTTGTGAGTGGAATGGAACCGTCGTGAAATACTGCGGGGGCTGTCAAACAGAAATGCAAGATGGTCAGCTGATACACTCAGAAAGGGCAGTGGGTTGGCAAGTAAGGAAATACTACGACCCCTTCAAATCCTTTAAAGCCCACTTGGACAAAAGAAAGTCCGAGGCCCCCAAAAGAAGCCCCAAGAATGCAGCAGTATGACCTAGGGACGAACAAAACACCCTCGGCCCCACCTTTATATCCAGGGATAGTTAAACCAAATGAGGAGGAAGAGGCTAAACAGAAAGGGAAATGTTGGAACCCTCGAGATTTGCTCGAACAATCAGTGTAACAAGCCTGGCCCTATAATCCCTCAATGGGAAAAGTAAGAAACGCACCTCGTAGCACTAATCAGTTTCCACTGGTCTTCAGGGTGTTCAGGGACCCGTTAAGGACAGATGGTGGTGAAGTAAACCAGCTGCCTGATGAAGTGAACGAAGAAGCTCAAAAAGGTGGCTGGAAGGGTCCCTGGGAGCTAACAACGTGGGCTCAACTGGTAGCAGAGGTAATCCTAAACCAGGATCTCCCATTAATCGACCTGCCAGAGATTCTTCAAGAGGCAGGGACCAGGCATACAAATCTATACTACCACACCACCAGCCTGGATGCATGGGCTATACACGGGGCTAGACCCAAGCAAAAAACAGCCGAGTATCTAGTGACCCCGGAAGCCTGGGAGAAGAAAGGAGTGCTACAGATTCCCAGAACGGCTGCACAATGGCTGGACACTCCCATAAGGCCAGACTCCACCCAGAGGGTTAGAGTTTCCGTGCAGATGATCATTGTACCATACAGGGACGTGTACTCCGTTGGGGCCACAATCCAGCCGATTGAAAACAGTAAAAACAACGCAGAAAAGCCTCAATCAAGTAAAACAGACAAAAGACAAAGTGTGCTGAAAGCTTGGGCCGGTAAGACGTTCCCAAAGAGAAGGAAACTCACAGACAAGAAAACGAACGAGTAAGAACCGACCAAAGGTGCGCTAGACTCATCAACGGATCTCATCGCAGAAAAAGGTTAGAAAGACGATTGCTAATAGGTATTATAAGATACCCTAGTCCCATCTAGGGAGGAAGAGATAATATAAAATTACCAGAAATCATCGAGGAATGTTGGTCATGGGACAAAACTACATTGAGGACTGCCCCAGTGTGTTGGTCGGGCGAAATTGACTTCCTTCCGAGATCTAAGGAACAACCCCGCGAGTATGTATGGAATATGCTATTTCAAAGATCCAGAACCAGGCCATACAAGCCAGCCCTGACTGTAGAGAGCTGGTAAAACTAGACCGACCCAGAAAAGATTATTCAATTTTTACAAATAAAACAAAGAATTATTATAGCTCGAGTGTAAGAACCTTCCGTAAACCAGATCTCACCAGGGCGTCTCCACAGATTCCTGGCTTCATGTTAATAAGTGACCATTGGGGATTACCATACAACCCCAGCCCGATGGGGACACTGTGGGTCTTTAATGTTGTTTATCTGCGGGTGTTGGGATGGCAGGTCAAGGTCAAGTGGGGCCCCAACTACGGAGAGCCTCACCAAACGGAATACTGTGAAATCTCGGTGGGAGAAATGATAATTTGGGCGACAAGCCCAACCCTGAGAACGAAGATCTATCAAAGGGAACGTGACAAATATCGGGTAGTGGTTGAAAATACTAGGCTACCCCTGCGAATGCTGTACGACCGAGTTTCTAAGTCTGTTAACCACTAGAATAGATACCCCACAAGACCGGCATACAAGGTGACGGTGTCTTACAGGGGGCACCCCCTAGTCAGCACAGTAACCTCACAAATGGAGGTGGGTGTGCCGTACAGACAATATGAGGCGAAATTACGCGAATATTCCAGACAACGGGAGCAAGAAGCAACAGACCGTTTCCACAGGGGAGAAAGCCCGCTTGACAGCATCTTTAACAGGCTAGAAGGCCTCCAACTGGAGCCCACCGCGTGGAGCATCCACCAATGGAAGTGGGTGTGGAGAGGATTACGACCACACGTGCCACACCCATCACCTCTCTGTCTAGAACTCTATAAGGGACGAGTGACAAGAGAAGAGGGCAGAGCTCCGGGGGAAGTCAAGAGTGAAGCATCCATGCTCATGGCCCGTCGGGTGGAAAGTAATCCATTGCTGTCATGCCTGCTCATGCCAGAAAGCCCGTAAGGAAGGAACACATTATACACTAAGCAAATTGACGTCGCTGTAGACAACGTACTAATTCAATATGATCAAAAAGGCCCAAAAATACCAGCAATAATAACGGTAAACAATATAACATGGCTTGACAAGCTACAACAAGACTTTTCCATAGGGAAGAAGCACTCCAAAAACTATTTATACGAGAACACACAGTATACCAGGAAATCTTGTCTAGATGAACCTCAAAAGGAATACCGCCAGACCCTAGCATGGCTCCCCCACTACAGTACCCCTGTCGGTATTTGCCCACTGGAGTCCCCATGGATATTCAACGTGGTCTACTTGATTATAGCTGGATTAAGAATCATTTAACACTAGAAGTCCCAGAGAAGGGTCATTTAACATTTCTACCTTTGGAACCCAGAGACGGGTCGAGTGACCTGAAGGATTTTAGTTAACATCCTATAATGAGCTGTTAACAGGCACTTTTGTTTTGTAAATAAGGCCATTACTGGTGCACCACAGGAGGGGGCACGCTTAACTCCCAACTATTTGTTTTCCATTGAGTTTAGCCATTTAGTTTCTAGTTAGTTATATTCAGTTTATTGTATTTTATAATATGAAGATTTTTTATATATATATTGGTGGCACGTTGTTGCACATTTGAACAAATTGAAGTCGATTTACCGTTTATTTTTCAATTGGTTTGGCTCATTTCTTGAAACCGAGATGACATTCTCAAAACACCATGTGAAACACAACTCAAGAGACTTTGCATTTTGAGGTTACTGACAATTTGTATGAAACACATATTTTGTTTTGATATATATAGTATTTAGCTTAGTTTTGAGCAAAAAAGCACAGACCATAAGCAATTGTGTGTACGTCAAGAGGACTAAAACTTCAGCATGAGAAATATAAAAAACAACAACCGTTATTTGTTTCCATGCTTTATATTTTTGTCATAAAAATACAAGGGATAAAACAATTCTACACATATTTACACTATGCTCTAGTGGGGGGGCTGCGTGTGTGTGAGTGGCATGTCCTCCTTGTGTGACTGGCATTTCAGCACTCACTCAGCAGTCCATCTGCACTGTCGAAACATACCTGGCACTGCCAGGGTATGTCCCTGGTACATTTGCCACATGTGTATTTGTAACAGTTGACGCATCTCACAGTTGCACAATTGTTCGTGCATCGATGTTTGATCTGACACTTTGCCCTTTTGCCAGGGCTGGGTGTGGAAGGTTGTTGCTGAAGCAGTTTCTCCTTGCGTGCCTTCTTCTCACAATTAATTTGGTTATTTTTTTCTAAACTGTCATTTTGAACCCACTTCTCTTTTTTCTGAAAGAAAAACATTACTAAAATCTTTTAGAAAAACTTTTGCATATATCTTGAAACAGATTGTATGTTTTGCAAACTTTTGTTTTGTTTTGTTCATTTGGCAAAATGACCTGGATAATGCATCTCTCCCAAAACACTTCATGTATGCTTCAAAACAAAATATGTGTTTCATACAAATTGTCAGTAACCTCAAAATGCAAAGTCTCTTGAGTTGTGTTTCACATGGTGTTTTGAGAATGTCATCTCGGTTTCAAGAAATGAGCCAAACCAATTGAAAAATAAACGGTAAATCGACTTCAATTTGTTCAAAATGTGCACCAACGTGCCACCAAGAGATACAAGTTCAAAATATAACCAGTTGATTTCGCATCTGTTTGGAGTATTAGACGGACGTTTGTGTGAGTTCAGCTTATCTCTCCCCTGCTGATTCCTAAGGCAATGGCCACATTTACAAAAGAAAGGATGCTAATTGGAGCCATCAGAGTTGTCCAGTTTGGAGCACTACTTTGACTAAGGCTGCGCTTTTTTGCGCAAGTGAACCTGGCTTCTAAATCCCCCGCTCCCTGGATTGGACATTGGAATGCAGTCTGGTGAGGTGGGTGTGTCTGAGTTACTTGTGTGCATATTTAAAACAAATGGCAGTTAATGGCCCGCAAATTGTTGAGGAGAAGGAGATGGGTTTGTCCTCAGGATCTTGAAAATCTAGTCACTCTAGTGCTAAGGGTCTTTTGACCCTTTTTCAGGACTTCTGGGGGGAGGTCGAAATTCCTGGGACTTCTAGTGTTAAATCATTAAGATCCATTTAAAATTGAGGGTGTTGAGATTTGTAGAGTTAATGAGATGAAATTTTTGGGTGTAATCATTGATGAACAGCTAACATGGAAAAATCACATAAATTCTGTAAGAACAAAAATATCTAAGTCTATTGCAGTACTATACAAAGTCAGGGAATTATTAAATGATAAAGCTCTGTACATGTTGTATAACACAATCATTGTTCCACATTTAATCTATTGCATTGATGTTTGGGGGAAAGCGTGTAAAACATTTACAAAGCCTATTTTTATTTTACAGAAAAGAGCTGTAAGAATCATCACCAGAAAGCATTACAGTCACCCATCAAGCACATTATTTTATCAACTGAACTTATTGAAGTTCCATGATTTAGTAGATTACAGTATTTTATCAGTTATGTATAGGGCTCAAAATAACACATTACCATTAAATATCCAAAGAAATTTTATTAAAAGACAAAGTTGTTACAATCTTTAGGGGATAGAAATATTTGTCAAACCAAAATTCAGAACTAGTCTGAAGGGAAGGTCTACCTCAATCCAAGGAGTTGGACTGTGGAATGGTCTAGAGAGTGATGTGAAAAATGCCAAGTCAATGTGTACATTTAAGAAAAAGATCAAAACTGAATTGTTAAAAAAATATATATGAAGTAGCTTAGTGTGTGTTTTGTATTAGAATTAGAAAAATTAGAAAGAGTTATTCATTTTGTTCTGTTACTTGAAGATTATTATGTCTGAAATAATTGTTTGAAAAAAGGGGCAGATATAATAAGATTTTTTTCTTCTTTCTGCTGCCTTTCATTTTAAATCTTTTGTATCCTTTTTTTATATTGTTATGGAATTGTTTTGTACTTTTTTAAAAATGAATAAACTATATGCCATACCATACCAAACTCAGGTGGGGACCTAACTACCGAGAGCCATATCAAAGCCGATTCTTTGAAATTTCTGTAGGAGAAATGGTGATCTGGACCACAAGCCCATCCATGGTGAACGCGATCTATAAAAGGGTATGTAAACCGGAGTGGTATGTGTTAGAAAACCAGCACCTACCCCTACGGGTGATAAGGGATCAAGTAATGACCCCTTACAACCACTGGGTGAGTCCAGGGGCAAGATTAGGATATATAGTACAAGTAATGTACAAAGGCCAGCCACTTATAACTCAGGTAGAGATTTTGGAAGAAGAGGGCCAAACAGAAATGCGGCGCTATACACATCTCGATCACATCGGACGACTAGAAAGAGCACATTGGCAGACCTATCTCATCTTCCATTGGAGGGCATATGGACCCCAACCCGAACCTAAAGAGTGGTTGGTGATGCAGTCAGAGTCAGAGTCAGAGTTTCTTTATTGTCATTCGCACCTCATGTGGTACATGTGGTGGAGCGAAATTATGTACACGGGGTCCCAGTTACATCCAACAATAAAATGTATAAGAAAAACAGTAATAACATCTAAGATATGAACTAAGAAAAACATCCACTAAATATACACTAAGCACTCATAACATAAAACATTGAACATCAGCACAAACATGAACATGAGTCTGTGAGCAGATGTGCACGCATGAACACATCAACATTGAAACAGATCAGCAGCAACATGAACAGATCAGCAGCAACATGATATGGTTTTTCACAGTGATTATTCTAGTTAGAGATTCATGAGTCTAACAGCCTCAGGGTAGAAGCTGTTCCTCAGTCTAGTGGTTCTACACTTAATGCTCCTTAACCTCCTTCCTGAGGGGAGTGGGGCAAAAAGTGTGTGTGCTGGATGGGTGGGGTCCTTCATGATGCAGGTGGCCCTCTTCCTGCATCTGGAGGTGTAGATGTCTGTGATGGTGGGGAGACTGATTCCAACAGATTTCTGTGCAGCCTTCACCACTCTCTGCAAAGCTTTTTTTTCTGCAGCTGTGCAGCCTCCATGCCACACATTGATGCTCGAGCACAGGATGCTCTCCACTGCACACCTGTAGAAGGAGGTGAGGACTGAGCTTCCCAGACCAGCTCGCCTCAGCCGTCTGAGGAAGTAGAGTCTCTGATGAGCTTTCTTGATCAGGCTGGTGGTGTTGTTGCTCCAGCTGAGGTTGTCATTCATGTGTGCACCCAAGTACTTGTAGCTGGAGACCACTTCCACTTCCAGTGGAAATGGGTGTGGAAAGGGTTGCAACCTGGATTGCCACACCCCTCTTCAAAGTAAGGACTGTCTAAGGATTACGATTTTGGATAAAGCAGCTTGTCTACGTACCCTATTGCGGGGACTCGTAGTGTTAATAGGCTTTAAAATGTTGTTGGTTATTTTGTATCAAGTTGGAATTAGACCATGGAGCCTCACGCATGTGAAGGTCTCCCACAGGAGATCCAAGTATGCAAACACGACCTGCTGGGGTATCACTCGAAGAAACATCTTCATGCCATGGAGACAGAATGAGACCATTCAAAATCAAACTTTGACATGGAATCAAATGAAACGAACAGGCTATCGAGCCTGGAGAAAAAAGCTGAATCTCACACCTGAATGGATAGCAGCTATCGATGCTGAGAACCTGACCGTAATAGCATGGACCATTACAGACCTGTTAGTCCTACAAGATGGAGCTGTAGTTTGGATAGCAGTTTTGAAAAAACAAGTTAAAAGAACAACAAGATGTAACTGGATTCACCCTGACAAAGAACCACTTGAATGGCAATGTGATCAGGCCTGCCAACCACTGCCAGGGTTGGCTCACCAAGGCCACTGGGATAGTGAAGTGATCTATCCCGCTGCACCAAAAGATGAAAGTTGTCAGGCGATTCTCCCTCGTTGGGAGTTTTGGGGCAACATCCACTTAGATTGTGACAAAATACCCCCACTTATCTGAAGAAACCAGATGGGTAAAACAGAACCGTACTGGAATTAAAACTAGTCACACTGTAAGGCACAAGAAGGTACTCCAACCCAATGCAGCAGACGGAAAGCCTCACCAACGACCTACTGAGTCTTATGAAACACCCCCACCAGACAATATAATAAAATTGGTAAAGGTAGAATCTAATGACAGGGCAGAGTCAGTTGTAACAGAGCATTGTAAGGAATACAAATTAAAGAAGCTTCCAATCTGCTATTGGAACCTGTATGGTGAGTGCAAATCTCAAAATTATTTACCAATAACTCCAGTAGCAAATCAACGATATTATTACTGGAGTTGGGCAGCTATATTTCAGCCCGTTAACGCCTGGCACGAAGATTGGTTAAAAATGACCCTACCATGGGTATGGGTGGTCCCTGGTTTGCCCCACTTCGAAGGTGACTTTGTGGAGGGGTATACCAGGACTTACACAGGCCTGATGGGACCATATTACTCAGACATGTTTTTGCAGAGGCTGCCCAAACCAAACGAGCTACTTAGTGCACCAAAAAGCGATTTTAATAAAATTGACGAATGTGTAGCTGAACAAATTTTCCTTAGCCTTAATAACGTAGTGTGGGAGAGTAGCGGGGTATCACCTAGATGCCGACTGTGGGAAACAGAGGTAGCAGTCATGTCCACCTGGCGTTACGACTGTACAGAACTAAAGAAAGAAAAAATGGTTAAAATATTGCTCCAAGCCTGGCACGAGTATCACAATAGAGATGACTCATGCACCTGGTGGGGATTTCAGGAGGAAGAAATAAGAGAATGGGTAGCTCCCTGCTTAAAATACTCCTCCAACTATTGGATTAGGTATCAATTCTTAGCTATAGTTTACTCCAAAGAACAGGACATATGGTCAAATGCTGTATATCGCCCTGACAGGTATGTCAGCCCAAGACCATGGATTATGAAGTATAATACCAAACAAGACGTGTGTATAATCAGCTTAGCCCATAGGCCCTGCTATGAGTTACCCGGATGGGAAACGTACTGTCGAAGTCATTATAAGGAAGAATTCACAACTCATGCAGCTGAGATAATGTGGAAGAAGTATAATGACGGAAAATGGAGAAGATCTGTACCCGAAGGTACAAGTTGCACTAATGTCATATTGGGGCATCAGCTAAAAACTAGAAAGAATATTCAGGGAGTGATTGTCCCCTTTGTCTTTGATTCTATGATCGCTCTGGCCAAAGGACATGCACTGAGACGACGCCTATGCTTTGGCGATGAGTTGTATGGCTACGATTGGGTAGGCCCCAAAAAAATCTATTCTAATCTCACATGTCAGTATCCAGAAGAAAGTTGGAAAAAATGTGGCCAGGGAGTTGAAGAACATAACTGTGCCTGGTATGAAACTATTAGTTACACAGTAGGCCGTAAAGTCACGGAAGTAATACATGGTAAATGGACTGTACTTATATAGCACCTTTCTATCTTATTTCAAGACACTCAAAGCACTTTACACTAAAATCTGTGCCTCATTTACCCATTCATACAGCACTCTACTTGATCTCTACAAAGCCAATTGAACAAATCATTCTAAAGAGACTAATCAGAGCTTTATCACATTCAAACACCGATGGGACACACATCGGAGGCTGTGAGGGGTTCAGTGTCTTGCCCAGGGACACTTTGGCATGTGACTGCTGGTGGATTTGAACCCCCAACTGTCGCATTGGAGGACGACTGCTCTTACCACTCAGCCACAGCTGCCCCATGGAGTAGGAGAAGTGATCAAGGAAAGCGGAAGAACCGTTAAGGGATGGATAGTTGATCTTTTCCTTCAGATCTGGCCTTAGTTGGCAAGCTTAGTTGGTGTGATAGCTGTTGCCTTATTAGGACATGTGCTCCTACAAGAAGGCCTCAAGGCCATGTGCCGCCCATGTGGGAGGAACTACAAGCCACTCCCACCAGAACCGGGTGCTGGCTCGGCTCAAAACTGAGACATCAAGGAAACGGTCTCACATCTGCCCCGGAGCAGCAGAAAGCATAACTCAAGAAATCCTCAAACTCCAAATCATCATGGACTGCCAGACAACTAGCACTCCGACAGACGTGAGTACCTTCAATGAAGAATCAGATAGTACCACGGTACCCACTCAGACCTCCTGGCCACAGTGTCCATCCTACTTTAAGGGCAGCACGGTAGAATAATTTTTAATAATGATTGCATGGATGTGCTACTGCCACACGTGTGAATGGGGAAGAGGGCGAGTAATGCGATTCTCTGTGGCCTTCCAGGCCTATGCTAAGATAATCGTGACCCATGTAATACTGAAAAGAGCTGAAATTATGCCACACTTATTTGTCACCTACTTACTGGGAAGAGTCAAGCTCTCACTCCGATAAATAGCAGTGATCTCATCTTGGCTGCTAGTAGACTCCATCGTGGTGACCCTTGAGTGTGTGGCCACACTCACCACCTTACCTATACCCATCACAAACTGTGGGAACACAGCTGGAAGAATCATGATGGCAGTGATGGAAGGCGCCATGGCCATCACTGTGTTAGCACACCTGCTGCACCAAACCCTGTCCTTGCGACCCCAAAATAGACACCGTTGGACCATGAGAATAGCAATCCTAATTGGATGGGATCTGGCCTGGGGAGTCTGTTCTGTGCTATACTGGATTGGCCTCTGTACTACAGTACTGATCATAGTCTGGATGATGACTTATGCTGCCATCTTCAAAACCAGACCTGAACTTATACCTGTTACACCGGAGGGGAAAGGAGGCCATTGAATCTCCATAGATTGAACCCCCGATCCACCGAAGATACAAAACTTAATCATTATAACAAACAATGCTTAAATCCCCCCCCCCCCCTGCTAATGCTATCATTAATCATTAATCTAATGTTTGTTTAACTCAGGGTCACATTGCTCGATGAGGTCTTTGATGTCGGCTGACGGCCTGTATAGGCCCAGTAACGGTTGAAGGCCTCTGAAAAGCAATGGAACCCAGGGAATAAGAATAAATAAATAAATAATAAGAAAAAAGTAGAAGGAAAAAAAAAAGAAAATAAAAAATATATTATAGTAGTTATATTGTAGTGTTAGATCTTGTTTTACCCCCTTTTGTCGTTACAGGAGCATGAAGTAACCTGCTGTTTCTGTCATAAAGGATTAACAGAAACCAAGTATCTCTGGGCTGTTGGTTCATCCTGGTGGTGCCAGTGCTGTCATTCTGGCTTGGTGGTCAGAACTGCGGTGAATGGGATCCTTACTCAGACGAGCCACATAGCCTACCGCAAGTATTGGCTACAGAGTGCATGGAAACAGAACGCACCTGCAAAGTCATCTGGACCTCAGCTCTGAACTCGGTGCCCTATCGGCAAAGGGGAGCTATCCCACCACGAGCTTCATATTACCCGGTGGTAGCCAAGATGTGGGAGCACCTCCACAACGCAACCAGGTTCGTGGCAATCCATCTGTACACGGGACTACCCTTGGTCCACAGCCCATCCTTTGGGATTACGCAGGGATCATCAGAACCTCTGCCGCCGACATTGGCAGCCTCTTTAGGGGAAGACCTGGGAGCCACTCCACCACTAGTCCCGACTCCCGTGATGACAGCAATTCAAGATCAGAATGCAAACCCACTTAACATCCATCTGGCACCAACCCTGATAATGATGACCCAGCATCAGAGGCCAGCTGTTACTTCACCTGACCCACCACCTACAGGGGCTCAGCCTGAGAACAAGCCCATGGATGTGAGGGCAGCCTCTCCTGAACCACCCCTTCTCTCCCTGGAGTGCCCAGAGCTATATCAATTGGAAACCTACCTTGATCACTTTGTGAGTACTGAAGTGGGTCCACCTAGCCCGACCAACTCCACAAGCACTGCTCCTTATGATCCTACAAGCCCTGAAGAATCCAACCCACCAAGCCTGATAACCCCAGATGGAACCTATCTAGACCCAACTCATCCTGATGGGTCAGTAATGGCCCCTCAAGAATTGACGCAAGAACAACCACAGCAAGTGCCAGAGGTGTATGCATGGGCCTATTCAAACGAAGGGTGGCCCATCTATGAGCCCATCACTCCTGTGGGGTCTCCCATGAGTGTGGAGGCACCATCCTCTCAGCCTGTCACCAGCACAGCTCCACCGTCGTTTGAGGACGCACGTCGCCCCAGTGATCCGGTATCTCAACTGGACAACTCACAGGAGGTCGACTCCGATGAACTGACCATAGTGGATTACTGGGATGCTGCTGATGAGGAGGCCCGAAGCCTTGGGCCCAGTGACACTGAAGACCCAGCACCATATCACGAGGATCCGGTTGATCTAGATTACGAAGAAGACGTCTTAAGTGTGGATACAGCTGATGAAGATAAAGACTGGCTTGGAGCTTAGTGTGGGTCGAGGGAACAGTCTGATTCCATGGAGGGGGTGTCAATAAAAGTCACTTGGTGGAAGTAATCTGTTCCTCAGAAACAGGCATGAGTCAGGCCTGTGTACTTGTCCGGGCCTGCTAAGCTGATTGAAAACAGATGCTGGGAGCACACACACACACACACATGAAGGCACTCACTCGCACACTCATAATTTCACACTACACAAACACACAGATGCAAGCACACACTCTTACATTACACAGACAAACACTCACATGCTCACATGCAGTTACACTTAGACACACATGAAAGCAGGCAGTAGGAGAGTGAAGGAGGAAGAACTAGACTTTTTCCTAATGAATTTGTCAGTTTTCAGATAAATAAGAATGAATGGATGATTTACAAACAAATCAAGTAAAATAATCAAGTAATACTATAATCTTTGTGATTTTAAAATGTATTCTGTTTTAAGTTGTTCATGATGTTGAAAATTTAGGAAGTGAACTGTTTTATCAGAAATAATGTTCAGTTGTCGTACAAAAAGGGTTACTCAAAAAGTGTTACGCAATGGCAAACCTTAAAAACAGCTCCAAGTAAGAAAACAACTCCTTATAAGGAAAACAAGTGAGAAAAACAACTTATGGTGACTCAGGCATGTCCGGACAAAACCGGACGAAAAGAGTTACACCCAGATTTTAATATGTAAGAGGAATGACATGGCAATTCCCATAGACATGCATAGAACCCTGAACCAGGTCCATCCCAAAGAAGGTTGGATTAAGCAGGTGGCATTATCTTGTTGGAAGTGTCAGTCAAGACCTCGCCCTATAAATACAGATGATTCTGTGAAACCGGGGCTGTTGGGACCACTGACTCGTGTGGATGTAACAAACAGGACTGTTTGGACCACGGACGCATGCGGATTATAGGACAAGTTTTTGGACGGTTCCAGCTGAAGGGGAATAGGGGCAAATCCGATGGAATAAGCTTTGTTTGAAGTTATTTTCTTCCTTCAGCCCGGATTATATGCCTGAACCCTTTTCTTCAAATTCAGACCAGCTTTAGGACCAGAAACGGCCCGCATTCAAGTGTGAATGGGGAAATTTGCTTATTGCTGAGCCGGGAATTTCGAGGAATTCCACAGATAAGGCGATGGTAAGGAGACGTTTCATCAATACTGTCCTTAATAAAAATTTATTTCAAATTAGAGCGGTAGCCTATGAATTAGCAGGCAGAAAGATCAATTATATCTTAAATTTGATTGCATGGAGTTGTGAAAGGTTTGTCATTGTGGCGAGATATAACATATTGGGGCGGGTAGAGAGTGTGGGTAAATTGTAGAGGTTTTGGGGCGCTTGAGTGAGTCAGGACGACCGAAGAACTCACAGAGTGTAACCTGCCAGAAGGAAAATATCTGGGGCTGAAGGGAGCAAACCTACAATCATCCTCCATAATTTCAGAACATGTCTGTGAAATTAAACCAACCAGGGTAAAATTATTTGGAGAATATTGTGATAAATATATTAGTAGATTATAAACAGTTATAATGGTATATTTCTATAAAAGTTAAGTGTCCTTGATAGAGAACACTCTTTATATATTAGTTATTTAACAAAAGTATTAAACTTAAAAGACAAACAGTGATAAATCTAAGGTGTAGACTGAAAAAAACATTAAATAAAAATACACTGGTGGTATAAAACATTTCTTATGAGAGTTCCTTAAAGGCAGAAGGATGATTTAAGATGGGGAAGACAATTTCAGATTAGAGAAAACATTTTAAATGATTAATGGGGAGGAGAAATTATCTACCTTTATATGAATGTTATTTGAACAATCTAGTAAACAAAATAATATATATGAATCTTATGGTATAATGTTATGATAAATGAGATTGACATATCTAATAAGTAGTAGATATATGTTAATTTGTTATTAACCTTGTGGTGTCCACTATAACAGGGATAACCATGATATTTGTGCCTTTGTTATCTGTAGGATAAGAGAGTTTGCAGGTCTTCATGACATGAACCATCATGATTTAACCTTGCATTATTAGATTGGATCATGTGCGCATAATTTTTCTTCCATGGTACATTTTTATCTGTGTAAATACAAGATAATTTTTTGCTGTTTTTACTTGTGTTTCTGATTTTATAAGTTTTTATCTTCAATTTGAATTGTTTTGTTATTGACAAATGTATAATGATCAATGCTATGAATTTTCACCTGAGGTAAAATGTTGAGGTGTTTCTTATTTTTTATTAAATAAAATTGCAGGGTCTGTTGGGGTATGGACAGCTCTCGCCTGGACTCAAGAGAGGAGAGGGGATCATAATAATATTTAAACATTTGAATTATTCTATTAAAAGTTACATAAATAATATGTATACTATTCATGTTAAAGCAACACTGATTAACACATGCATGTTAGGTTTTGAGGCGCAGGGCCTCCTTAGCAAAGATAGGCCTCCTTTGCTGGGGACCTCTGGTGACCTACAAAGGTATTTGCCTGGTTAAATAGAAGTTATGTTCAAACACACACATGTGCACACACACGCACACACACACACACACACACACACACAGGTTTGTTTTGCTATCTTTGTGGGGCCTTTGCATTGACTTCCATTCATTTTTCATTCATTTCTATAGCCTAACCATGACCTTTATCCATAACCTAACCATTACCAGTACATACCTAACCCTAAACCTAACACATCCTCAATTCACAACTTAGTCCTAAACCTAGCCCGTAACACACCAACGGGACTTCTTCTTATGGGGCCCGGGCTTTGGGCCCCATAAGGAGCAGTTGGTCCTCACAATGTAGTATAAGTTGGAAAAAATGGGCCTCACAAAGTAGCATAAACAAGGACACACACACACACACACAGAATGCTTAATAGTTTACAGATATGGAAAGACATCATCTTTTCAGACAAACACTATATATTAAACCCAACATTTTTCAGTCAGGTCATCTGGACAGTTTCTTTTTTTTGTGCTGAAACGTTTCGCCTTCGATCCGGAAGGCTTCATCAGTCAAGGAAACACAGAACAAGATGATGTCCAGATGACCTGACTGAAAAATGTTGGATTTTATACCTGGATTATTGAGCATGGACTATATGTTAAAATGTACCCCAGTAAAGATTCACCTTCAAGTAATTGACAGATAAGTGTTCTACTAGGGGGGAGAACACTCTGGACCATGTTTACTCGAACATTAAACATGCATACAGAGCCATACCCCTCCCCCACCTCGGGCAGTCAGACCATCTTTCCCTCCTGCTCCCCCCAGCTTACACCCCCCTCAGACGCAGAGCAAGGCCTACAACAAAAACTGTTACAATCTGGCCTGGTAATGCACTCGATGACCTACAGGACTGCTTTGAACAAACTAACTGGGACTTATTTCAACATCAGGAAATGGAAACATACACAGGAACAGTACTGGACTACATCAACTTTTTTTCTATTAATTTCATTGTACTGCGTATAATGACAATAAAGGCATTCTGTTTCTGATAATTGGATCCACCTTTAAATTATGGACAGTTTTAAATGGTAATACAAGTCGACATTAACTATGGGATTTAACAGAATGTATTGAAAGAGTCATGATGAGAGCTGGAATTATCTCCCACCAAGTGCCCTGCAGTTTTAAGATGGAGTCTTAGTGCTAAATTAAAGAAATACAAATTAAAATTGGTAATTTTACGTTTTCAAGAGAGAAATTTTTCACTTCACCGGTGCCTGTCCCTTTAAAAACAAATTTACTGGTTAAACAAAGATTATGTTTGAGGATTATTTTATTGTTGTGTTCATGTGTGCACATCTGCTCACAGACTCATGTTCATGTTTGTGCTGATGTTCAATGTTTTTATGTTATGAGTGCTTAGTGTATATTTAGTTGATGTTTTTCTTAGTTCATATCTTAGATATTATTACTGTTTTTCTCAAGTAGGTATCTCTGCAGCCAAATTCGGAAGGCGTATCCGGGCGGTCATATCTGATTGGACTATAGGAAAATGGGCGTATCTGGGCGATCATATCTGATTGGACTATATGAAAAGAAGCGTGTCTGGCCGGCCGCATTTGATTGGACGATAGAAAAATGGGCGTGTCTGGCCGGCCATATTTGATTGGACGATAGAAAAATAGGCGTGTCTGGCCGGCCACATCTGATTGGACGATAGAAAAAAAGGCTGAACGATAAAATGCCGTAACCACAGACACATTATGTCTAAAAACTAGGTGTTATTGGCAGATTGTGTTAACCACAGGCATATTATGTCTATGGTGTTAACCGGTTCGACATTAGCGGCGTCTCAGGTTCAACACTGGCGGCGTCTCGGTTCGACATTGCTCCAGTATACTGCCGCGGCGTCTCCATAACTTCTTTTTTCGACTCTCTTAACACAGAACTTCCGGTTACATTTCAAAATAAGAGCAACATAACTGGGTAATGGGGGAGCTAAATGTTAGGGGTTTTTTTTAATACCTAGCCATAACATTAAAAAACAAATTCCATTTTGGTTGTTGAAAAATGTGAACAAAGTTACAATCGATTCATAAAGAAAGAAAAATATTAATGATACTTAAAGTGGCCTTGGGACAAAGGATGTTTCCTTTAACTTCACATTGTCTTGTTCAACCTGCAGTCACTGCAGATGAGTGATTCTCAGGTTCTGTCAGATTTCTGCACCTGGAGCAGGTATTCTGTTTACTGGTTAACTTCCTCAGCTGTCTCACATTTTAAAGGTCAACCCTACTCCATGTTTCAGTAGAAAACAAGCACATTTAGGAGTCAGTACATAACCAGACTTTTGGCCCTCACACCTGTACCCAGTTGCTCATGCTGCATGATGAGATCAGATTTATCCATATTTTAGAAATTACATTTAACTTAGTCGACAAAACAATACAAATGAAGACCGTCTTAAAAAAACTCTTGGTTTTGCAGTAAGCAGCCTGATTTCAAACTGACATCTTGGCCAAAGGTAAAATAAAAATCTTTGTGTTCTCAGAAAAGTTGTTTCAGGACCTCCAATAAACTTATGTACACATCAAAGCACACAAGACAGATTCAGGAATTCTCTTTGTTTTCCAGATTTCACATTTGTTATTACCTTAAAACATACTCAGACAACATTTGATGCATCATTGAATTTTTTTATTGTGTTTATTGGGACATCCATTTTTAGAAGTCATCGTAGCATCTGTTGGAAACACAGAACATAGTACAGTTAGAGTGTTGCTAGTTGTTACTTAATCCTGGATTGGATTTTAAAGTTAATTTTGATATTTTTTTCACAAGGAAAAAAAAGTTGATTTCCTAAAGTTTAACTATAAATGAAGGAATTTGTGCATTCAGGTAATTGAAAATTAAGTAATTTCTCTAACATCCAACCCATTTTAGCCACTGAGCCATACCAAACACCCATAATCTATTCTTGAATGAATTATTGACTATTATTGACAAATTACAGACTTTTTATTGAATGTTATTACTCATTATTGAATCATTGACAATTTACACTCATGTTTGTGTTAACTCACGTTGCAACAAGGTCAGCAACTTTTGACTATTACTATGAACTATGTTAAAATTTGGAGGTGATTTATTTTGAAAGTCAACATCAGATGTTGGTCAACATTGTTGAGCAACATCTTGGGGTCTTCTAGAGTCAACCTGAAGTGAGAGTGGTCCCTGACATGGCAGAAAGACATAGATATAATTAACAGCTTTTATTTATTTATTTTTCAGCTAATAACAACTTTTATTTATTTGTTTTTCATATTTTTCAGTTATACACAGCTTTTAAATATTTATTTTTCAAGTATTAAGAACTTTTATTTTCAGCTTTTATTTTGAAAAGCAACACCCAGTTGTTGTAAACGTGCACGTGTAAACCAGTGAGAGCTGCTGGAGCCGAGTGGAGGTTCACTTTACCTCAGTGCGTTACGACAACAACGAGAGAACGGTCGAAACTATCGTGACCTACAATAAACGTACTTCAATAAAATGCATAAGTGAAAACATAACATGCTTTGTCAAACGTCGCAAAGAAACGTTACCTCATCAATAATCCTCGTGACTTTGAGGGTTACCCACAGCCAATCAGTGTTCGCCGCCGACAAACGCCTATTAAATACTGTTAGCCAATCAGTGTTCGCCGCCCATAAACGCCTATTCGCCAGAAACGCCCACTTTTGGTCTGCAGAGAACCCCTTCTCGTTTTTCTTATACATTTTATTGTTGGATGTAACTGGGACCCTGTGTACATAATTTCGCTCCACCACATGTACCACATGAGGTGCGAATGACAATAAAGAAACTCTGACTCTGACTCTGATAAGGATGGACTCTGTCTGGTTGGTTGCTAGCATGGGGTTTGTGCTGTTTGTGTCCCTTATTACCTGTTTCAGGTTACCTAAGCTGTACACGATCTGGGAAAGGTGAACACAGGGATCTGTGAGTTTGTGATCAATGTGCCCAGAGAGGTGTCAGATGAGTATGAACCTGCAATATGAACCATTGACTTACCAATAATGAGTGATAATTGATCATTATATATTGATAATGAAAACTATAGAAATTTAGATAGATGACTGGAGTTTTGTGATATTGTAGGAGAAGGATGTTTGTTCTTTTTTCCCTGATAATGCAGCTCCAAACGAGTCGCTGACAGAGGGGTTGCGAGTCCAATGACAGGGGTTTGAAAGATGGAAGCCGGACAGATGTCCGAGGAAATGCCCCTGATGTGGGGGATGGGAGTAGAGTGCCGGGGGGGGATCACCTGTGGTTCTACTCCCTGAGCTGAGAACATCACGCATCAAATGAGGGTGTTATCATTTATCATGACTGAGGGTTCATTAAGTAACATCAATTGACATCAATGATCATTATTAACATCTAATTAATGTTACCAGCAGAGTTAAGGGTTTTCTATTTTCTGATTTTACTTTTAAACATATAGATGAGGATCATTTTTAAAATATCTCTTTAGCCAATCAAACACTTTGAAACTGTGAATTTACTGATTTTATTAAGCTATGAGTTAATAAATGATTATTGATAGACTAGTGTTTTTGGATTTTTACATGTACTGAAATTATTATAGAACACTGTTTTGACATTACAAATATTTATAGGTTGTGTTTACAATTCTAATTAATTAATAATGTGATTATATCTAAAGCTAAGTCTTGGGGATTTTTGAACGATAAATTAGAACAACTGCTATTATGGAGAAAAGCACTATTTTGAAAGTAGAGTTACAAATGTTCTATCTGTTAATTAATTCCAAAACTGATTAGTTGAATGTAGGAGAAGAAAATTACAGTTTTTATTTGAAACTACAAAGATTTTTAGAGTGAACTTCTTGATGTTATAACAAAGTGGACCTTCCTAGTAGTGTAGTATGACATATGCTGGATATATTCATACATTTTTCACGAGTTCTTCATCTTTCTGACTGTGTAAATGTCGTGCGTTGAGTTTAACAGAAATGCGAACGAGAGACGTTATTTATCTTTGACCCATCAAATGAATGCGGTCATTTATTTGCAGAATCAAAGTTTAACATCAAACATTTACATTAATTTGGCAAAATATGAAAACAATAACAATGGCAAGTTCACAGAAAGTGGACAATACGGCGATTGTCCTCACTTCTCAGCAGAACAACAGACATCAATCACACGGCGGTGATTGAGAACTTTGCTTCAGATATTTCTAAAATATCTGTAATGATTTTAGGAGAAAGGAGAGTTTAAGATGGAAAATGGAGATTTATCTTACAGAGAGATGTGTGAGGGAGTTTATCTGTGGGACCAGAACAACACGCTCTTTGGGGAATCAGCTTGGCCACGGTACACTTGGTCGAAATAGAACCTTCTACCTGGTTGATGATAAAATCAGCGTCGGCGTAGGGTTCCTTTCTGACCCTTTCAGCGTCTCCATGAGGACAGCCAAACCCTTAGAGAGTCGTGCGAGGTTATCCAAACAGAAGTTATAATTCCCCAAAATCCTCTCTGCATCCTGGATCGTCAGAATTCTGAACTCCTTCAGAACTCTCTTCAGAGAGTTAAACTCTGGAACTCTTCTCCATGAGCTGCATCAGAGAGTTTTTCATCTCACTTCTCCAGGAGAACTGTCACTCTTTGTAACTCTTTAACTCTTTAACTCTAGCGAGAACCGGGAAGTTGCCACATTTAAATGAGTTGACTTCCGGGTCATTTTAGAGCTTTCTGATTGGTGGATGGACCAGATCAGAGGTGTGGTTTGTGATGTAAGGTGTTATCAAAGTCAAGGGCAGAGAATGAGATTGTTTAAAACAGACAGAAAGATTATTGGAGAAAACGAGACTTCGTGGAGCCTCTACTCTGATTATCTGCTGTAAAGATTAAACATGACATTTCTTCTCAGTAAACATTTTAGTTGACCGAAGCCTGAACTTTAACATACTTACAAATTTGCTCATTGAAGACAGAAAAATCAAGAAATGCATATTAACCTGATTTCTTCTTTGAATGAGGAATAAAAATCATTACTTACTGTTTATGTAAATAAAATGAGTAGTTCTCTTCAACCTGTAAACATTGAGTGAACTAACACAATTTGATTATCAAACATTTGTAAAATAGTAATGATTATAGAGAATTGTCTTTTCTACTTGATTAATTCAAGAAAGAAAGTCTCCAGATGGCTCAAACTGTATTTCTGGATGCAGATCAATGAAATAACAGTCTCTGTCCATCTGGTCAGTTTTGACATAGGCCTAGTCCACTACAGTAGTGTGTTACAACCCAACGGGGAGGAAGTCAAACACGGGTGAATATAACAGGAAATTTAACAGGTAATATGAAGCTACGTTATGGGTAAATTTTTAACAAAGTACATATGTGTACTTCAGAATTGTGGTTAATTTGAATGTTGAACTCAGCATTAATTGGGTGACAGATCTTCTCAAACTACTTTGAGAGATGAGATGTTTGATGGACTGACTTTGATGGGGTGGGTTAGATATTAATGTTTACTGTTTATTTACAGTATTATGAAGCGTTATGATGATTTTTCCTTAAAATTAACATGGTTGAACAAGATACTTTTGCATGGTACTTAGTTAGAACCATCTTTTGATTATTACTTGATGATTTGTTTATTTAATGACTATTTTATGTGTGAAGGCATGAGGTACAATTGCGATGATAGATTTAATTATTAATATTGTTTTCTATGAAATAACAATTTTTTACAGCTGGGCCATTGACGAGAGACCAGAAGATTTTGATAAATACATATGAGATTTTATAATATACATTTTCCAGGGGGTGAACTTGTGACATTTTTCAATCTAAATTGGGACTAAATTGAAGGGTGGTGGAATGGGTAGATTGATTTGTTGGTTAATTGGGAATGTTTTTATATTAGATCATCAGGGGGAGTTGGGAGGTTCTGTTATTTACATACATATGCACGTTAAAACATGTTAAATGTTTAATTCAGATTTTATTCACACAAACACATTTTTCAGCTGTGACAGGCTAGACATACCGGCAGCGCTCTGTGCAAAAAAATTGGGTATTGACTGAATGGGGAGGGTGCACAGAGTTTTTTCTTTTTTCTTTATCAGATGGACACGATGGACCAGGCCTGCCCTGAAGTTCAGGGTCCCTGGTTGGAAACTTCACATTTCTTTTATCATGCTAAAATCATGTTACAAAGAATACCAGGCTACTGTTAAATCAGAAAAAAACAAATATTTCTCCCAAATCATCACCTCAAACAGCCACAATCCCCACGTTCTTTTCAATACCATTAACGCCATTTTAACTGTTCCTCAGTCTGCCAACAGGGAGGTCTCTGCAGTTACATGTGACGACTTTGCCTGTTTCTTTATTAAATAGGTTGAGTCGATCAGGTCACTGATTCCTCTCACCACAGCTGACCCCTCTGTCTTTGTCCCCTCCACATCAGTCTTTAACCAGTTTGAACCCATTTCCCTCTCATTTCTAATAATGTCATTGGTCATATGAAACCCTCAGGTTCCCCTGCTGACCCCATCCCTGCATCGTTTTTTAAACAAGTCCTACCCTCCATTGGACCCTCTGTTCTTGACATTATAAACAGCAGAATAGCTACAGGTGTAGTTCCTGACGCTTTTAAACATGCAGTGGTAACTCTTTTAATAAAAAAAACCGGACTTGACCCTTCAACCTGCTCAAACTTCAGACCCATCTCCAAACTTCCCTTTCTTTCTAAGATCCTGGAGAAAATAGTTTTCTCTCAATTAAACAAGTTCTTGAGTGGAAATTCTATTCTTGAGATCTTTCAGTCTGGCTTTAAGAAATTACACAGCACTGAAACAGCCTTAGTTAGGGTCTGCAATGACATTCTTCTGGCAAATGACTCTGGTCAGTCTGTAGTCCTGGTACTCCTTGACCTTCCCGCTGCATTTGATACTGTGGACCACAGTATCCTTTTATCCCGGCTAGAACACTGGGTTGGGATTACTGGTGCAGCGTTAGAAGGGTTCCATTCATACCTGAGCGACAGGTGTTTCTGTGTTAATTTTGCTAACACCATCTACTTCAGTGCCTCATTCCTGCGGGGTCCCGCAAAGCTCCATTCTTGGACCCCTTCTGTTTTCTTTGTATTTCCTCCCCTTAGGGTCTATCCTGAGGAAACATGGTCTTTCCTTTCATTGTTATGCTGATGACTCAGATTTATCTGCCGTTAACACCTGACAGTTCCTCCTCCATTCGCCCTTTGTTAAAATGTCTTGATGACATCAAGACTTGGATGGCTGTGAACTTTCTAAATTTTAATGATCAGAAGACCGAGGTAACTGTGTTTAACCCTAGCTCTGCCACTGTCACTGATACCTTCAGCCATATCTAAAAACGTCTGTTACCAATCTCGGGATAGTTTAAGACTCGGACTTTAAGTTTAATAAACAGATAAATTCTGTTCTTCAAAAAAGCTTCTTTCAGCTAAGGCAGATAGCAAAGCTTAAATCTGTCGTGTCCACATCCGGCCTTGAAAAATTAGTCCATGCATTTATTACAACCCGGCTGGACTACTGTAACTCGCTTCATGCTGGGGTCAGTCAGGTCTCTCTCTCACGACAGTCTCTCCTTGGTTGGTGATCAGGGGCGGAAGCGGAAGATGAGACGCCGTGCTTCACGGTAGTCACAATTAATCAAACAATTAATCAAAATCAAACAAGATCTATTTCTTAAAAACATAACTTTTTGGACTATATACTTGCCTTCTATTTTTTTCTTTTTGATGATTTCTGGCTGTCCTCCGTTGGCTCTGCGGACTGCTGGGGCTGTGGAATCCGACCGCCTGGGCGTTGACCCTTTAGGCGGTGGCTGCTGAGGATCAGCTGCGGTGGAGTGGCTGGTGGGTCTGGAGACTGGGCGTCGGCCTTTGGATGTGGTTTGTGGGGCTGCTGTTTGCCGGGACGTGTGGGATCCGCGGGAGTGCTGGGAGCGGATAAACCAACGAGGATCCTGCGGGTCGCTGGGCTGCAGGAACCGATCTTCTTACGTCGGATTTGGGGGCTGCGGCTGCGGTGTTGCAGCGGAGGTCTTGGGACTCTTGGCGTCGTGACCAGGTCTCGGATTTGGCTGAAAGTTTGTGGAGATACTGCCATCGGGCAGAAAGTTTGTTTTAAGAAATGTCAAGTAAATCCAAACAAAAAAAAAAACAAGAGCAGCTTGATCATAGTTTGGATGACATGGAGGAAATTAAAAAATCCTCGAGCTTCATGAGTTCCGAATTAGTGAAACTTACATCACAACAGGAACTCCTGATGGGTTTGTTCAAGGAGGTTAAAAAATTGAAATTGCAAATAGGAAATAAAGATAAAAAATAATGGATCTGGAACAAAAGACTGATGATTGATGACTTGGAACAGAACACAAGACAAGATAACCTTGTTTTAACGGGACTGGAAGTAAAGACTCTGTCATATGCAAAAGTGTCTGCTGGTGTAAAAACAACAGAAGATGCATCACAACAAGAGCTACAGACTCTGGAGGAGCAGGTGGTGGCTTTTTTACAGGACAGGGATATTGATATTGATCACAATGATATTTCAATATGTCACACCCTGCCCAGTAAAACAGAAAAAATTAAACCAATAATTGTTGTAAGAGTTATTAGCAGAAAAACAAGAAATGATGTAATACCATACCATACCATACCAATTTATTTATAAAGCACTTTAAACAGTGACAAAGCACACCAAAGTGCTGTACAGGGACAAACAGAACAAGCACATAGCAACAGATTACATAACAGGACACCAAAAAGTAGAAACCAACAAAAACAATAATGGATAACAACAACAACCGCAACAGGACTAACACATTGTGATGCACACAGACTCAGCACAGATCACACAATAAAAGTGTGTTTTTAAGCAAGATTTAAAAACTGTGAGGGAGGGGGCCTGTCTAACGAGCAGAGGTAACTCATTCCAAAGTCTTGGTCCTAGTACAGAGAAGGCCCTGTCACCTCTGCGCTTGAGATGGGTTCCTGGGACTGTTAGGAGCAACTGGTCTGCTGATCTGAGAGAACGTGGTGGGACATACGGCTGGAGCAGATCAGTAAGATAGGAGGGGGCAGAGCTGTTTAGTGATTTATAGACATACAAGAGTATTTTGAATTTGATTCGAAGGTGAACCGGAAGCCAGTGTAGGGAGGCCAAAACAGGTGTAATGTGCTCTCTTTTGCTTGTGCTGGTCAAAAACCGGGCTGCTGCATTTTGGACCAGTTGGAGTCTAGCTATGGAGGTCTGACTGATACCAAAAAGGAGTGAGTTGCAATAGTCGAGCCTGGATATAATGAATGCATGAATTACTGTCTCCAGGTTATTTTTGGACAATATGGGCTTCAGCTTAGACAGTCGCCTCAGCTGGAAAAAGCAGGATTTAACAATCATATTTACATTATTGTTGAGTTTCAGAGAAGGGTCAAGTATCACTCCTAGATTAGTGACTCTTCGTTTCACTAACGGTGACAGAACGGATAGGTCGATGCAGTGGTTAGTGATTGTGTCATTGGGAGGAAAGAGCATAGTTCAGATTTCTTCTCGTTGAAACTCAAGAAATTTAAAGCCATCCAATCTCTGATGTCAGCCAGGCAGTCCAGTAACGGTTGAATAGAGCGAGTACCGTTGAGTCTGAGGGGGAAGTAGATTTGGCAGTCGTCGGCGTAGAAATGAAAAGGTATGTTATGTTTCCTGAAAATAGCACCTAGTGGCAGCAGGTATAAAGAAAATAAAAGAGGACCAAGGATGGACCCTTGCGGTACCCCCCATTAAGCGCTGCCGAGGCTGAACTAAAATCTTTGATGGAGACACAAAAGGACCTGTCAGCGAGGTAAGATCTAAACCATTCGAGGGCTGACCCAGTGATGCCCACCCACTGCTCTAACCTCGCAATGAGGATCTCGTGGTCAATTGTATCAAAGGCAGATGTGAGGTCCAGTAAGAGAAGGAGCACAGAATCACCAGCGTCTGTGAATAGGAGAATGTCGTTAAAAACCTTGAGTAGAGCAGTTTCAGTGCTGTGGAGAGGTTTAAAGCCAGACTGGAAAAGCTCTAAGATGGCATTATCCTCGAGAAAGCATTTCAGCTGGGACTCCACTATTTTTTCCAGCAGTTTGGCGACAAATGGGAGTCTGGAGACAGGCCGGAAGTTGGACATGACTGAGGGGTCAAGGCTAGGTTTTTTCAGGAGAGGATGGACAGCAGCATGTTTAAACGTTATTGGCACCACACCTGAGGCTAAGCTGCTGTTCACAATGCCAAGAACAGGAGGGCCCAGAACAGGAAGAAGCTCCTTAAGGATTCGAGGGGGGACAACATCAAAAAGGGGAGCCAGATGGCTTCATGCCGCACATGACCTGCTCCAGGGAAGACAGAGAGATGGGCTCGAAGTGGTCAAGAACAGCAACACAATGAGATGGGATGGATGGATCATGAGCAGGTGGAGAAATGAGTGCCCGGGTGTTTGCAACTTTTTCAGAAAAGAAATGGAGGAAGTTTTCACACAGCTCAGTTGAGGCTTCTAGAGGTGAAGGTTCACTGAGGTGTAGAACTGAGTTCAGGGTGAAAAAAAGGGCTCGGGGGTTGTGGGAGTTTGAGGCAATTATCGCAGAAAAGAACTTTGATTTGGCGGCTTTAACTGCCTTCTGATAATGACGCCAACTCTCCTTTAGGATTTGAAAATAAACCTGCAGCCTGTCTTTCCTCCACCTATCTAGCCTGTAATGATACAGGCTAGAAAACTGAAGGGAACAAAAGTTTATATAAATGAACATCTAACAAAGAAAAATGGCAATAATGCTTGTGAAGCAAGGTTGTTGAAAAAACAGAACAAAATAGTATCAACATGGACAAGAAATGGAAAATTTTGGATTAAAGTACAGGAAGGTTCACAAGCTAAAATAATACAAGAGCTAAAGGATTTGGAAAGATTGAGATGATGAGCTTAGGAGATGATGATATATTCAAAAAGCGTTCAATACAAAAACAACTGGACTTTATTTGTAACAGAAGACGTTCTCTTTTCACATGCATACCCATCTCCGAAGCAGTAGAAACCGTCAGAAAACAACTTTTACAAGACAAGGACTTAATCAACAGGACCAACTTCACCCCAGACCAGATCTGCACCCTGTTGGATATCTGCCTCTCCACCACTTATTTCAAGTTCAATTACAGTTTTTACAGACAGAAGCATGGCTGTGCCATGGGATCTCCAGTGTCACCCATTGTTGCCAATCTCTACATGGAGGAAGTGGAACAGAGAGCCCTACACTCCTATGAGGGAACAACGCCAAGCCATTGGTTCCGTAATGTGGATGACACTTGGGTCAAAATCCAAGCTAAGGAAATAGAAGCGTTCACCAGACACATTAACTCGGTCGATAACAACATCAAGTTCACCAGAGAAGATACAAACTGTGAAAAAATTAATAAACTAACATGTATTGTTTAAATATTATTTAATCCATGCTCATTCTGCAGACTTTCAAAGTTGGTGTGTGTATGTGAACTCTGGTAAACTCTTGTAAATGTGAACTTTTGTCCTGCTCCTGCAAACGTCCTTGTATTCCACCACCCGCAGAAGAGGCAAAGATACAGAACTTTACGCTTTTCGTATCAAAATGTTTTTCTTTTTCAGAATGTTCTAGCTCATGAAAAAAGACTGTTACAAATCTAATTAAAAAATACCAGATCCACAATGTTTTTCAGAATGTTCTAGTCACATGGATAGAAGACTTGTTACAGAACACGGCTTCAACAAGAAGAATAACATCATCTCGTACTGATAACAAGAACTTGTGTATAGTGTCAACCTGAGGAACTTATCCTCCCCATTATGATAGAATTTTATTGTGACGCACGAAACATGTATAAATAATATGTACTGTCTCTTTAAGAACCCAGTGTGCTGTGTTGTGTTCTGACTTCACGCAGGCAGCAACTCCTTTCTGCAGAAAGAATAAACCTCGCGCTCCGTTTTGAGCTAAAAGAGAAATGTCTCTGGTTTTCTTTTAAGAGTTTTTTTTTTAAGTTTAGAACAATTATTTATTTTCCACAAAAGTTTGGAGGCACCGCTGGGATACGCCTGAGAGTTCGTCCGGCCTACGGAGAATCGAACGAGGCTGATCACCGGACCTCCGACCCTCCAACTAGGACGTTTTGGGAGCGGGAGGACGTCTGGTTCTCCGGGGGGGGGGATCGACTCCAGCCGTATTCGAAAACAGGAAACCAGAGACACATCTACGATAAGGTAAATAAATAAATAAAATAAAATAAAAAAAAAAAAATAAAAAAAGCGCTAGCGACAGACACGACTCCGTCAAAAAGATCGCTCTCTCATAAAATAAGTAAGCTTTCATTAGGAAAAGCCGAGGTAAGTTTTCTTTAGGAAAACCGAGGTAAGTTTTCTTTAGGAAAACCGAGGTAAGTTTTCTTTAGGAAAACCGAGGTAAGTTTTCTCTAGGAAAACCGAGTGTAGGCTCGTCTTGATAAAGAGGGCTGAGGAAATAAAATAGTTTCGTCTTAAAGATAAAAATGGGAGCGACAAAAAGTAAGAATCTAGATTATATACCAAACGGTTCGGTTGCAGAAAAAATGAAACGCTTATACGGAGTTTCCTGTCTAAGTTTCGTTTCTCAGTGGCATTACAAATTTGGTTTTCCTAAAAATGGATCTTTAGAAACCGAAGACATTCAAAAACTCGAAGAACAATTATTGCAGCAAAAGCAGAGCATGATTCAGATGAAGAATATACCTCAAAAGGTTTACTTAACGATGCACAAGCATGAGGAAGCTTTTAAAATGTGGAAAAATGAGTCTAAAAATATGATGGGTAAAACGGAGTCCAGATTATTACAGATGTCTCAAAAAGTTGAAGATTTACAGAAACAATGCAGAGAACAAGAGACTCAAAAAGACAAAGACGAGAAAAAAACAAACAAAACAGAACTGAAAACCTCTCTTTTTCCTCTGTCCTCTCTCACACATGCACCGGAGACCCACGGACCTCTTCCTCCCACCGCACCCTCCACCTCGATCCACCCCTCGCTGGCTGAACTCAAAGACCCACCACCCTATGGCCCACCACAGATGGAAGCACATGAGACTCGCCCTGGACTGAAACCTGCTTGGATCCTCACTTCAGACGATGATTTTATTGGACCAAGGCCAGCTGCCCCTCAGCAACAGGATGAACAAGGAGCAGCAGGAGGAAGAGATGTTACAACCAGACCACCACCATCCCCTGCTATCAGCTCATCAACATCAACATCTTCAAACTCTTCACCATCACTTTCATCATCTTCTGCAGGTTCTTCAATCATAACTCGATCCAAAGCTGCAGAGCAAGAGGAGCAGATTAAAGCTTTCAGAGAAAAAGAAAAACTGCTGGAGGCTGAAATACAGAGACTACAACAGTCACAGCACAACAACGGTTCTATAAGCTCCCCCATGACTTCAGATGGTGAACACAACTCCACGACCATGCCGATGCTGGAGGTGGGTGGACCGGACGGACCACAACTGGTGTTCAGAACTTGGCCACTGAGCGACCTGACAAGCCTGGCAAAACAACACCTCCCAGACATGGCCCAAGGAGGGGATGCCATAGGTGAAGCCATCACCAACATGGTTCGTATTCTCCGCCCCACCATACCAGAACTAAAAATGATTCTCACAGCTGTCTATGGTATGAACTTTGTAAGCACCATAGGCGCACAGCTGTTTGAGGTCCCGCCTGGCAACCAACGGCTGATGCGTGTCGAATACGCCCACGCAGATAACCAAGACTTTGTGACAGCTGTGGGTGACATTGTCAGGAGAGTTAAGACAGCATTTCCACAGACGCCTCAATATGCAAGGATCAAGGACACGGTCCAGAAGAGTGGTGAACCCCCTCAAGAGTACATTGATCGTCTCATCCCTGTGTTTCGCACACACTCTGGCATCGCTTTCCCGGACAACGACTGGCGTGATGCTGCACAGGCTTCAGCCTTCGAAACCATCCTGTGTCAATGTGTGATGGATGGATTCTTGCCAACAATCCGCAAGTCTGTTCAGAACACATACATAGGCTGGAAAGCTGGCATTCGTCTCAATGACCTCCTACGTCATGCCAGACACGCCTGGGAACAGCACACAGCCGAAGAAACTGCAACATTGAAGAAAAAGACAAAACAAGCAGAAAATGCTCAGCTGACTCTTCTTCAAGCTGCACAACAGATGACCTTGAACACTGCCCCACCACAACAGCTTCCAGCTTTTTCACGCCCACCACCACCCCCTGGCCCTTGGCCAGGCTCACAACAGCAACAACCACGTGGGTACGCAGGAGGGCCACAGCCATGCTTCCTGTGTGGAGGGACTGACCATTGGATGAGAGACTGTCCACAAAAACGCACCACATGGCGAGGGCGTGGCCGACCATTCCAGAATCGAGCACCAATGCCACCACGAGAGCCATGGCCCATGAACCATGAACAGAACTTTCACCCAGGCTCCCAACAATCGGTTGGTCGAAGCCAGGGTCCACCCAGGGGTCGTGACCACCGAGGCGGGCACTCATCCTGACTAGAAGGGGGCGGTGAGGAAGGTCCGGGTCTCCAAACAGCAAGTACACGCACACACACACCAGCTGTTTCACCTACTGATACCACATGCACCTCCACGTATTTTAAATACACCCAGTCAGCATGTTTGAAGTTACCCATGCTCACAATGCTTGTAAACAATGTTCCACTAAAGTTCTTAGTGGACTCAGGGGCCACTCAATCTTTGATAATGAAGAAATGTCTCCCACATGCTCCACTGTGTGGCAAGATTATCCACTCCACAGGAGCATCTGGTGTAGCAATCCCAGAGGTAATGACAACTCCTCTGAATGTGATTAACCCTTTTGATCACACTGCCCACTTGCATCAGTTTCTACTCTCACAGACGTGTCCAATAAATCTTCTGGCCAGAGATCTAATTCTTAAATTCAACCTGTCCATCGATTGTAGCCCTGAAGGACTAGTGGTGTCAAAGTCTACACACTCAGTGGACACTTTGGTGACACTAGTGCCTGATCTGCTGTTTGTATTTGAATGGTCCCTCACTGATGAGAGTCAGCGTGTAGCCTTGCTCTCTATGGCCAAAGATAGACTTCCACCTTCATGCACATTCATGCATGAACAACAGCTGCATTGCACTGCTCGTGTTACTTCAGACCCAGCTGATCAGCTAGGAGATTCATTCATGCAAACACCACCAACTGACTTACATACTACAGATATCTGCTGGACAAAGACCACATGTTTCCTGTTGACATGCCTCACAGATGATGTCACACCACAAACATGCTATTTCACAGTACCTGACTCATTTCCTCATGTTTCTCTTGCTAAACCTCCTGAAGCTCAGTGGCGCTCTTTAGGCCCTCTAGCACTGAGAGCCCATTGTGCATCTGACTGGCAACCACTTGACACTTGTTTTTACTCTCCTGCTCTGGAGATGTACAGACAACCACTTATTTCATCACTTCCGGTCACCCCATTCAAAGAAGTGATTGACACCTCTGCATGACTAACACTGCCTACGATGACTTCAGACAACCCAGACCTCTCTGCTGTTCCACCCACATTGTGGGCCCAGACAAAGTATGATGTAGGTCTGATAAAAGGTCAGGAGCCCATCCAAATTACTCCTAAATCTTCTTATCGACCAAAAATACCACAGTATCCACTGAAACCTGAGGCAGCCTCAGGCATTACACCTGTTTTTCACTCTCTTCTGGAAGCAGGTGTAATCGTTCCTTGTCCCACTTCACCTGTGAGAACTCCAATTTTTCCAGTGAAAAAGATCCGCCCCACTCCTCCTGATGAGTGGCGGTTTGTTCAGGATCTTAGAGCTGTAAATGCTGCAGTTCAAGCTCGTGCACCGATCGTCCCTAATCCTTATGTGATCTTGTCTCAAATACCAACTGGCTCCACCCACTTTTCAGTCATAGACCTGGCCAACGCTTTTTTTAGTGTCATTGTGCATCCAGACAGCCAGTACTGGTTTGCATTTGAGTTTTTAGGAAAGTCTTACACCTTTACTCGCCTTTGCCAGGGCTATTGTGAGTCTCCAACTATTTTCCACCAGGCTTTGAGAGATAGTCTGGCAGGATTCAGTCTTCCACCTGATTGTGCACTTCTTCAGTATGTTGATGATCTTCTTTTGGCTGCTCCTGATGCACAAACATGCAAAACACACACAATCCGCCTCCTGCAGTATCTAGCTGCAGAAGGACACAAGGCCTCGTTGTCTAAACTACAGTTTGTGTTGCCACTGGTTACATTTCTGGGTCACAGAATCTCTGCAGAAGGAAGAGAGCTGGCTCCTGCGCGTGTTACAGCCATTGTTGCTCTTCCTCTTCCTGAAACAAAAAAGCAGCTCATGTCATTCCTAGGGTTATGCAGTTATTGTCGACATTTCATTCCAAACTACGCAGAACTTGAAACACCACTCCGCGCTGTTTGTCATGAAAAAGGCCTTCAAATGAGCTCTAAATTGTCTTGGACACCACCTGCACTGTCAGCATTTGAGACTCTCAAATTACAGCTGCAGAAAACCCCCACCTTAGGAATTCCTGATCCAACCCGCCCATTTGTGCAGGCGGTGGATGAAAGGGAGGGATGCATGACATCAGTTTTGTTGCAAAGGCATGGTGACCTCATGAAACCTGTGGCCTACTTTTCATCAAAACTTGATCCAGTTGCTGCAGGACTCCCACTTTGCTTGCGCGCTGTTGCAGCAGCAGAAAAATCTGTATTGGCCAGTAGAGACATTGTGGGGTACTCTGATTTGACCTTGCTTGTACCACACGCTGTCACTCACATTCTAAACGAGCAAAAAACTGCTCACTTGTCTACAGCGCGTTGGTTAAGGTACCACACCACTCTTCTTGACATGCCAAATATCACCATCCAACGTTGCAACGTTTTAAATCCAGCTACACTCTTACCTTCACCTGTCGAAGGCACACCACATGACTGTTTAGCTGAACTTGAAGTGCTTTGCACACCTAGACCTGACTTACAACAAGAACCTCTTGAACACCCAGACTGGGAACTCTTTGTAGATGGCTCATCTTCACGTGATCCTAACACTGGCTCTATTCACAGCGGTTATGCAGTTGTAACTTCCTCCTCCACCATTGAGGCTCGTTCATTGCCTCCTTGTTCAGCTCAGGCCTGTGAACTCATAGCCTTGACCAGAGCTTGCCAACTCTCTGAAAACAAATCTGTCAACATCTTCACTGACTCTCGCTATGCTTTTGGTGTTGTACATGATTTTGGAGCTTTGTGGAAACATCGTCACTTCCTTCGTTCAGATGGACAGCCCATCTTGAACCACAAACTTGTTGCTAATCTTTTAGAAGCAATCACACTTCCCAAACACATTGCTGTAGTAAAATGTGCAGCCCATACCCGAAACACTGACCATGTCTCTAGGGGCAACGCAGCTGCTGACATAGCAGCTAAATCTGCTGCTACCACACCTCCTGAAAGGATCCACCCACTTCCTCTTATGGTCTGCTCATCATCTCAGACTACAGCCTCACCTGACTCATTCACCATCACAGACATGCAAAAACTCTCAACACCTTCTGAGCGAGCAGAATGGAAACGCCTTGGAAGCACATTTACTGATGATATTTGGCTAGGTCCAAACAACAACCCCTGCCTACCTCGACATTTCTTTCATTCTTTTGCTGTTTTAACGCATGGTGGAGACCATGTGTCAAAGAGGGGAATGTTAAGAGAAATGGACACACACTGGTTTACTGTGAAATTTTTGAAAGTTGCTGAACAGTACTGTGACTCATGTCTGATATGTGCCACTCACAATATTTCAAAAACAATAAAAACCACAGCACCAGGTGCACACAAGACAGTGACTGCTCCTTTTCAACATCTAATGATTGATTTTATTGAATTAACGCCTGTTTTAAACAAGAAATACTGCTTGGTTGTTGTCGATATGTTTTCCAAATGGGTTGAAGTTTTCCCCACAAAACATGCAACAGCAAACACAGTAGCAAAGATTTTACTGACGGAAATCATTCCACGATGGGGAATCCCCCAGAGAATTTCAAGTGATAATGGGTCCCACTTCGCAAATGAGATCATGAGTGAAGTATCCACGACCCTACATTTTGACATGACAAAACACTGTGCCTACCACCCACAGAGCGGGGGCGCTGTTGAACGAGAAAATGGTACTTTGAAAAACAAACTGGCCAAACTTTGTGAGGACACAAAACAGAACTGGGTCACATGCTTGCCTATTGCTGTTATGTATATGAGGATGCGGAGACGAGCTAAATTTCGTCTTAGTCCTTTTGAAATCCTTTTTGCAGCTCCTCCCAATCTGGGAGTTGGACCGACAACTGATCCCACCAGAGATCTTAAACACTGTGATCATAACATGATGAACTATTGCATTGAACTAACCAAACACTTAACATCCATCAGGTCTCAGGTGCAGGGAGGACTCCCTACACCTGCGCAAAAGCAATTGCACTGTATTTCTCCTGGAGACTTTGTTATGATTAAATGTTTCAGGAGAAGGCGCTGGAACTCTCCCAGGTGGACTGGACCATTCCAGGTTTTGCTGACCACCCACACGGCTGTGAAGGTGGCTGAGAGAACTACTTGGGTCCACGCCTCCCACTGTAAGCTGTTCAAAGGGATCACTCCACCATCAGGAGAAGACCAAAGGAGCAAAGGACAGGAAAGACCAGGGCAACTGCCCGAAGAGTCACTCAGCACCAACGGGTAGCTGAGGCAGCGGTCTGTTAGGCCACGACCAAACCTAACAGAACCAGGACAGCACACTCACTGGCGTCAAAACCAGGTGAGGCAGCGTCCCCATTGCCCCTCTTCAACCGGACGGAAACCAGGATATCAAGAACTAGCCCAGAGGAAAAGAAGCACCAGAGCTTAAGAGCTGGGTGCCACCGCGGGTGCAACAAGTATCG
>NC_056507.1:43161156-43184675 GCF_014905685.2 Nematolebias whitei
CAAACAACAACAACAACCACTGAGAGGGTTAAAAGATTTATTGTGAAATAAAGTAAAACTCTGGAGTAGGTCCGGTTCTGGGCTGGTTCCGATCTTCTGATTGGTAGTTCGTGATTGGGTAGTGTTGTAGTGGCGGGCTGCCAGTAGAAGTAGAACTGATGTTAAGGTCCACTGGAACGGAGTCCAACAGGCTTGCAACTAAAAGATAAAGGTTAGTAGATGCAGGGGGAAAGAGACTAATTGGGGAAATGAATCTGTGGGAATCAGATTCAGGGGTAAGGATAAGTCTGTGATACAGAATGAGCTTGACCTTTAATCCGTGATCCAAAAACAGTCAGAAGGGAAAGGCAGAGTTCATACCGTGAAGTCAGTAGTTCAGCAGAAGTATCTAGTACGTGATCCAAAAAGAGAGTCAAAAAACAAGAGCATGAGTCGGTACCTGATCAGATGAGCAAAAGCAGACGAGGGCTGAGGCAAAAGCGTGGTCGTGGTCAAGGCAAGGGTCATGAACGTGATGAGTCAATCAATGGAATGCTGGAAAGTCTACTGCTGATGAGACAGGATAGAGAATCTGGCCCAGACTGAGAGGAATGAGTGAACTTAAGTACTGACTGGACCAGGTGGTGGAGCTGTGGGATAATGAGCGGTGACAGGTGACATGAGTTGAGTGATTACTGAGTGTGCAGCATGACAGAGGAGCTGACAGAGAGCAGAGCTATGACAACAACTTCACAAATGCAGACTGGGAAAAGAGGCAGTACTCGAACAATATATGCGTTTACAAAGTGAATGTCAAACATCACAGGAACGCTTAAAAGCTTGTGAGGAGAAACTAGCCACAGCAACAAATAAAAGTTCTGACGTGGGGCGAGTTTGTCTGGAACTCAGAGAAGACCGTGGACAGAGTCCAGGTCACCCACAACCACCTCAGAAAGATGTTGTTGCACCTCCACATGTATGTAGAGAAACACCTCCACCCTCACCTAAAGTGGTAGGAACAGACCTGAACAGGTCTCCTCCACCAAACATGCAACAGAGTGCATGGAAACTTCCTCTTTCAATAGATGTTCTGCTAAAACTCTCAAAATATGTACAACGCTTTATACCTGGACCGATGGGTTCAACTGGAACAAAAGCGTACCTGAAAGATCTTGAATTCAGATTGAAAGGTTATCCTAATGCTACGGTTGAGGATAAGATCAGTCTGATAAGGCTCACTTCAGACAGAGAGGTGTTCACCTTCATCGAGCTTCTACCTGATGCAACGAGAAAGGATTACAACCTTCTGTGTGAAGCTTTGATCAGAGAGTACGACCCCTGCACGGGACCTGCTGGTTTCCCAGCCGCAGACAAGGTCACGCAGGGCAAGAATGAACATCCAAAAGTCTATTACAAAAGAATCTTCCAAGCTTATTTTGGTTACAGAAATGAAACCGGAATGGAGGAAGAAGAAGGTTTTAAATATGTTTTCAGCAAAAATCTTTACACTGACATACGCATGTCAGTACAAATTATGGCAAATTTCAGAGAGAAATCCATCAATGAGATTAAACAGTGTGCTATGAATGTGTTTGAGGCATGTTCTCATGCTAAGACGCCCATAGAGGTGTTTCCTGGTATAAAGGTTAAACCCCACTCCCTAGAAATGGAAGGATGGAGTGCATCGCCTCCACCTCCTAAAACAGGCGAGAAAAAGCAGTATTTTCAAACTAACAAACCGCGTAATGAAGGTCCACGCTGGGACAGAAAAGCTCCTCTTTCAGAGGATGGACGTGATTATCGTAAATGGGGTATGCGTAGGACGCAAAGATATGGGATCCAAGAGGACCCATATTATCAGGGGAAGTCCGAAAAGGAACTCCCAAAAGACGTACCTAACCCTCCCCCACCTCGGACGAAACGAACCGAGGCGATAAAATCACAAAAGTTCCAAAAACAAGGCCCTACACCTCTGAGCTCGGAAGAGACAGAGAAAATACGCAGGTTGTTAGACAACTTGAAACACGCTGAAATGGGATACCAACCTGGAGCACTGTGTACTGATGTGATCGCTACTAAATCTGAAGGAGCGAATGACAACATTACAGATGTCGGTGGAACACACCAAGACACTGCTGTCGTTGCCTCCAACAACCCCTCATCGGACGAAGGGGGGGTAAACTCACACACAAACGATGATGAGTCATCGCAAGCTGAACACTCAGAAACTGATTTTCATGATTTTGAACTAGGCATTCCATTTCTGGGAGGACTCCCAGATAACCTGGTACCGAGTCAAGAAGCTGGGCCAGTATGGTTAACAAAACCAACACAGCCCATAGCTCTTTTCTCAACCGATGACGTCAACCAAGGACCACAAACCTATGGTGTCTTACCCATAGACAGGTCCGACGACTCAGAAAAGGATTCATTGGAGCTCCCCAAGGAGCAAGAACCCTTATCAGTCTCATCACAGATTGATCAGGTGGTCGCCCAAGCCGAAACTCTGACATCTGATGAAGAAAGAGACAAACTTTGCCAAGTTCTTTCAAAATATGAAAAGTCATTTCCAACTGACCCAGACATCATCCAACTTCAGAAGTTGGATGATCCTGCAATTAACTCGATGATACTGTATCTGACTGACCCAGACAAATACACTCCATCAAAAGGTGAACTGGATTCCAATCCAGACCTTAAAGTCCTCTTTCAGCTGCACAAACAGTTAAAACTACTCAAGGACAGCCTAACTTTAGCTCATGGAGCGACGTCCTCACCCGTGTTCGCGGTCTCCCATGACCGAAGGGGGGTGACGCCAGTTAGGATAATGCTACCAGACGCGATAACATGAGCAAATCTGACATCCAGAGTGAGTGGCGCACCGAAACGTCGTTTTCTAGTTGCTTAATCACTGCTTTTGTCAATGTTGAAACGTTGTTTTACTGGTTGCTTAGTCACTGTTTTTGTCGATGTTGAGACATCGTTTAATTGGTTTTTGGTATTGTTTTTGAACACCCCAAGCAAGAATGAATTTTGTATGTAGTTAAGTTAGAGACTAAGAGGCCTTTAACCATGCCAACATGCAGTTCATTTGTTAAATTGCAATCTTTGCGGAGTCAATGTATGTTAATGCTACCTTAAGTACCATAATCTGCATTGGTCTCACAACACTTAAGCCGAACCTACTCGAACAATTCTATTTGGGGGGATAGCTAATTCTTTTTGATGAGTCTCGCCATAGACTTCCAAAACATTTATGGGGAAACCAAACACCCAATCTCAAGTCGTTCGTCTAAAAGACAACAGACAATTGAACCAAACTATATTTTGCCATGTAAAGCTAACTTAAACCAAGTTAGGAATGGAAAAATAGTTTGGAACACTCTTCTATAGGTATAAATCCCTATAGTTACCCTTTTCAGCATGTTCCATCCCTTAACTAGTAGTTGTAGCTGTTCCCAACCATAATAGCTTACACACCAGGTGCATATAGTTTAAGGCCTTATGTAAAATCCCCTTCATAAGCCCACCTTAAACCCCATAATTGCACGACACATTGAACCAGAACGGCACAGACTGGACGTCGCCCAGAGACGACCTTCGCTGGAGGAGACCTGCAATCCTGACGTTGGTCTCCACTCTTCATCCAGTGGCCGCATCTTCAGTTCAATCCAAGGGAACCCCTCTGTATGCTGATCAATCAACACAATGGAATTACCATCAACACTATGGAATTATCATCAACACAATGGAATTACCAACAACATTATGGAATTATCATCAACACAATGGAATTACCAAGAACATTGTGGAATTACCTCCTTTGACTTTTGTTTTCCTTGCTGGATTACATCAAGCTCAAGGACATTCGAAGGCGTAAGTTCATGTTTGAATTCATCCCCATGGACAGGCGATGATTTCCAAAGGGGGGACTGTAGTGAACTAGGCCTGAGGTCAAATCCTGACCTTAAGGACCTTATGGGACAGAAACTGTCATTTCATTGATTTGAATCCAGAAATACAGGTTGACCCATCCTGAGACGTTCTTTCTTGAATTAATCAAGTGAAAGAAGACTACTTTCGATTATCATTACTATTTTACAAATGTTTGATAATCAAATTGTGTTAGTTCAAACAATATTTAAATGTTGAAGTGAACTACTCATTTTTAAATCAACTGTGAAACAGTAATAACGATTTTTAATCTTCATTCAAAGTGGAAATCAAGTTGGAATATGTTACAGAGTAATGATTCAATTTCTTGATCGTCTGTTTGAAATGAGCAAGTTGTGTAAGTTGGTCAAAGTTCAAGTTTCGGTCGACTGCAAGTTTACTGAAAAAGAAATGTCATGTTTAACTTTTACAGCAAGATACTAGAGAATTGACTCCACGAAGTCTGAGTTCTTCATAATATCTTCTGTCTGTTCTTAAACAATCTTAATCTTTTTCCTTGACTTTTTAATAACACCTTACATCACAAAAACACACCTCTGTTGGTCCATCGACCAATCAGAAAGTCCTCAAATGAACCGGAAGTGACCTTTTTTAAAAGGTGCAGCACTTCCTAGTTCACAGCAGTTCCAGAGTTCAGAAGGCTGGAATTCAGGATGCTCGAGGAAGAAAATAAGCTGAACGAGAGAAGATCAGGGGAATTATGAAATGTCTGTTCTGGATGATCTCACGACTCTCGAGGTTTAGCTGTTCTTACGGAGAAGCTGGAAGAGTTGAAAGGAAAGCTCTACACCAACGCTGAAACTATCATCTGCAAAGGTAAAGAGTGATCTCAACCAAAGTGTACCGTTGGGTCAAGCTGGTCTAAAAGGAGCGTGCTGTTTCTGGTTATAACAGACAAATTCCCTCCCCATCTCTCTCAACTTAAACTTCATTTCCCATCTTTAAAATTCTTCTATCTGCTAGTAAATTAATCCAGAAGCAAGGTAAACAATCGCCGTATTGTTTCCTCCTTGTAAAACTAGCCTAAATAAGCTGTTGTTATTTTCAATTTTTGCCAGTTAATGTAAATGTGTGATGTGTTAAACTTGATTCTGTTAATAAATGACCCACTGTCGTTGGTGAGTCAAAGATAATTAACGTCTCACGTTACATGTTTAATAATTCAATGCACAATATTATCCAGTCCAGAAAAATGAAAGAATCCGTTTAATTTATGAATATATACAACATATGTTCATCTACAGCCTATAACAGCATAACTAAGGGACAGCTCAGGAAACCAAAGCAGACCCCAACTATAGGATTTAGCAAAAAGGAAAGTCTTAAGCCTAGTTTTAAAACTGTATAATGTGACAGCCTCACGGACAGAGATTGGAAGTTGGTTCCACAAGAGAGGAGCCTGATAACTCAAGTATCTGCCTCCCATTCTGTTTTTGTAAATTCTAGGAACCACAAGTAAACCTGCAGCCTGAGAGTGAAGTGCGCTGTTAGGAAAATATGGAACAATAAGATCTGTAATATAAGATGGAGCCAGGTTGTTGAGAGCTTTGTAGGTTAGAAGTAAGATTTTGAATTCTATTCTGGATTTGACAGGGAACCAATGGAGAGAAATTAAACTGGAGAGATATGATCTCTCCTACTAACTCCGGTTAAGACTCTGACAGCAGCATTTTGGATCAACTGAAGACGTTTTAAAGAAGTATTTGGACACCCAAATAATAAACCATTGCAATAGTCCAGTCTAGACGAGACAAATGCATGGACCAGTTCTATTTCGTATAGGCTTCGCCCTTTAAGGCTGTCGCTGGTGCGTTTATCCCGTCATGCAAAGCATCGCACTGAAAAAATTAGTCCACGCCCATCTGTTGTGTGGGCCCCACCCGTTCCATATAAATTAAGTTAAGAGCAGGTAATCGGCTCCCATTTTTCTTCAGGAAGCGTATAGCACCGAGCTTCAACAACGATGTCCAGCACCAATGTCATCCGCCTGTGCCCGTCCTGCAAGACCGGCTGCATGCTGAGGTTCGACTGGCATGACATCTGCGAAGGAAGCCTGGGTCCCCGCCATGCCGACCTCGCCTCCTCCTGCCACCTCTGTGACCTTCTCCCCCCGGAGGAGAGGCAGAGGCGAGCAGCCTTGTTCAAGGCTAACGTCGAGGAGTGCCTCTCCGTGGCGGGAGACTGTTCGCTGGACGACGCCATTGATTTTTTTCAACGCCGGCTCTTGGAGCAAATCAGATGGTTCCCCTGGGACAGGCGATGTCAGCAGCAGCCCCGCTGCTCACTCCCTCCTGGAGAGCGTGGTGTTGGGACGAGGGAGGCCAAGTGGATGCTCACCCCCCCAAGCATTTCCGCATCAGCGACTACACTGCTCCCAGCCATCGATGCCCTCCTCTCAGAGCTGCCCGGCATAATCCAGGAGGTGGCTGACACAAAGGGACTTTCCATCCCTCTCCTCCCCCCGCACAGATCGGATGATCTAGCGGGAAGGTTTGGCTCCACCTGGCTCGCCATCCTGATCCCATCTGGTCTCGTTTCCCAGAAGTGATGTCCTACTGGAACGAGGCTGTAGCCAGACCTGGTAGACTGAGAGTGCCGGTTTCCACATTTGCACCTATCACCAGAGTGGAGGGGTTTACTTAGCAGAGTTTTCCCTCAGTGCCGCCCCGGAGCCAAGTCTCGCGGAGGCTCTCGGAGCAAAGATGTCCAGGTTGGACCAGCGTCCTGTGCCTCCGAGGAAGCATGACCAGACCGTGATGTCGCTCTCCAACCGAGCTCACCAGTGTGCGTTCCAGGTGGCCGCAGCAAACAATAATGTTGCGCTGCTAGCGTACAGCATTTCAAAGAGGTTGGAACAAACAGACCTGCCTGAGGAGATGAAGAGCTCCCTCTGCAAGGCGTCTGACGTCATCCTGAACCTGTGCGCCTCTTCTGCTGTTTGCCTGTCTCGCATCGCAGCCTGGATGACAATGGTTCAGCGATCCACCTGGCTCCTTCACTTCCCCTCCCTGCTGAAAAAGCTGCAGAAGGACTTGTTGGAAGCCCCCATCACGACAGACGCACTGTTCGGAGCCAACTTCAAGGCCATGCTTGACAACTCGAAAAAGTCAGAGGAGGTGTCGGAGGCTGTGCGCCATCTGGTCAAGCCACACTCTTCTTCTCGCCCCCCTGCCCGCTGGAGAGAGTGACGTGACCAAAGACAGCAGCAAAGATGCGTCACAGCTGCATCAGCTTCTTCTCGCTCTGTTCCGCCACCGGCCCCTCCCATCAGAGAACAGCCCTCCTCATCCCGGCGTCCAGTGGTACAGCGTTTCCCCTGAAACCGCCAACAGGCGCCGCCCTGGAAGAACCAACGGCAAGGCTCACGGGGGAGAAGATTCAAAAAATGACTCCTTGTGGAGGATGTGTGTTTGCAAAATGATGGTCCTAGTTTTGAAATAACACGTAAACATCATTCAGGAATTAAAGTGTCTGATTTCAGGATGATCTCACAGCGGCTTCTTCTCACACATCCTCCACACAAAACGACCCGGTGTCCTTCAAACAGGTTTTTAAAAATCACCACAGCTCAAAAAAACACACAAAAGGCGTGTGTGACACAGCCAAAAGTGAAAGTTTTCAGCAGACCGAGTCCAGTAGGAAACCTCGCTCTCAACCTAAGCTGTGCGCCACCTTCTCTGACCGCAATGGTAAAAAACGCGCATGGCAGCCTTTACCGAAGCAGCACCGCATGGCCAAGGGCGCGCGCACCTCCCCTCAGCGCACGCCAGCTCACATCAGCACGGATGTGAGCCCGCAGCCTGAGCGTGGCACAGAGGTGCCTTCAGAGCCCTTTCGAGAAAGTCTCACCTTGGGTCGCTCGAAGCACTCCTTCACAGCACATGACGGCAGTAGAGGCTGTAAATCGGTTGACGCCCATAAAAAACATGACACAGCACGGAGACGCGCATCCGCTCCCCGAACGTTATGCGGAGTAGCAGCGAGCGTGCGCTATAAACAGACGGATGAACCACCTTATCAGCAGGGGATACACGCTGTAGTTCGCAGCTCAACACCCCCCACCCCCCACCCCCGGTTTGGAGGAATTTTAGAGACGGTTCTGTCATGCCCAGAACAGATCTAGTTCCTTCACGCAGAGGTTCAGGAACTTCTAGTGAAAAATGTAATTTCCATTGTTCCAGAAGGACAGGAAAACACAGGGTTCTACTCTCGTTACTTCCTGGTCCCAAAACGGACCGGAGGGATGAGACCCATCTTGGATTTGTCAATTTTCAACAAATCAATCATGGAGAGACAATTTCACATGTTGACAACCAGACAATTGTTAGAAAACATTCAGCAAAACGACTGGTTTACCTCCATCGATCTGAAAGACGCCTACTTCCATATCCCGATAATTCCAAAGCACAGAAAGTTCCTGTGCTTGCACAGAAAGTTCCTGCGCTTCTCCTTTCAAGGTACCCAGTATCGGTACAACAGACTCCCATTCGAGTATTCCCTCGCGCCACACACATTTTCAAAATGCGTGGAGGCAGCTCTGTAGCCGCTACACAGTGCAGGGATGAGAATTTTGTTTTATCTGGACGATCTGTTGCTGCTGACCCATTCCAGACAGGAGGCAGCAGTGCAAACTCTGATGCTGACGTCCCACCTGCAAAATCTCGGCTTCACCATAAACTGGAAAAAGTGTTCAGTTCTCCTGGCCCAAACGATCGTTTATTTGGGAGTGGAGCTAAACTCGGTCACTATGAGGGCTTGCTTATCTCAGACGAGAACCGAAGCTCTAAAGGATCAACTCCGTCACGTGAAACCGGGCAGAGTGGTAACAGCTGTTTCTGTCATGAAGTTGTTAGAAACAATGTTGTCAGCTCACACTGTGATCCCGTTGGGATTACTCCACATACGACATCTCCAGAGGTGGTTTGCTCATTTGCGTGTGGATCCGGTGAGGCAGAAGAGACGGTTGATAGCTGTGCCCCCCTCCGTGAGAAGCGACCTGAGTCACTGGGGAAATCCTCTTGTTTTGTCGGAGGGAGTTCCCATCAGCATACCTACGTCACACGTGTCAGTCTTCACAGACGCATCCCTGTCAGGTTGGGGAGGCACATGCATGTCTTGAGCTGTGGGGGTGCTGTGGCCACCCCACACAGCAGGTCATATAAATGTTTTGGAGTGTCGTACGGTTTTGAATGTGATTCAACATTTTGCTCCTATGCTATGGAACCAACATGTGTTGATTCACACAGACAACAAGGTGACTGCTGCATATATAATCTGGCAGGGGTGTGTGCGCTCAGCCCATATGTTACACATTGCAAGACAACTGCTGTGTTGGGCACACCAAAATCTGTTCTCTATCAGAGAAGTGTACATCCCCCGTGTTCTGAACAGGGGGGCGGATGTGATGTCCAGGGGCGTTTCGCGTCACGGGGACTGGACTCTCCATCCAGAGCTGATGGCTCAGACGTGGCAGAAATTTGGCAAAGCGGCCGTGGACCTGCTTGCAACACGAGAGAACAACATAGTGTCAACTATGGTTCTCACTGAGCCCGTGAGACAAACTACCACTGGGGGGGACGCGTTTGCTCACAGCCCGTGGCCCAAAATGCTTCTTTATGCATTTCTACCACTCCCTCTGATATCACGATTTCTGAACCAAGTTCAAGAGGAGGGACTGACAGCTCTCTTGGTGGCTCCCGAGTGCGTAAACGCCCAACGGTTCCCAGTTCTACGACGCCTGTTGTCGGGGCGCCCGTGGAAACTGCTGTAGAGGGAGGATGCTCTCCTCCACGCAGGAGGAGCGATCAGGAGTTACCCAGAAATAGGCCAGCACCTTTGAGTCTGGCCGCTGAGAGGATCTGTTTAAATGGATGGGTCTCTCTCAAGAGGTAGTGCACACGATCCAGGATTCAGGTGCTACATCCACCACAGCACTGTACACATCAAAGTGGACAGCTTTTCGGCACTGGTCTACGGAGAAAGGTGTAGAGGCCACCTCATGTCCACTAGGTGGCGTGCTGTCCTTTCTGCAGCAGCTGATGGACAGAAATTTGGCATTCGGCATGATTAAAACGTACGCTACAGCCATCTCTTCTTGTCAAGAAGGTTTCGGGGACAGAACAGCTTTTAATCATCCGCTGATGAAGCGTTGTTTAAAAGGTGTACAGAGACGCAGACCTGTTTCATGCCCACTTGCTCCACAGCGGGATTTAACGCTGGTTCTGCGAGCTCTGATCAAAGCTCCATTCGAGCCACTAGATCAGGTCAACATTAAACATTAAACAACATTAGGTCAACATTTGTTTGTGCACTATAGAGACGCATCTGCAGGTTGCCCGTTATCCACCTAGCGCCTGTCACACTGGCTGTGTGAGGCCATTTATGAAGCCTACAGAGCTTCAGATTTAGAGCCTCCTGACAACCTCAGGGCGCACTCGACCAGAGGTATCGCATCTTCGATTGCTTTGCATAATGGTATGTCAATGCAGGATATTTGCACTGTGGCTGCATGGTCAACATCCTGTTCATTTATTCGCTTTTATTTACGTGATGTGATGGCTCGTTCCATGACACATTCTGTCCTTAGTGCCTTAACAGAATGAATATTGTTGTTTTCATGGAATCTCATTTAAACTCACATCTGACTGCAGGCATTTACAGTGTGAGATGTTGTTATCAGTCACAAGTTGTGACTGTTGTTCTTGTTCTATTGTTACTAATCAGTTCATGACTACTGTCATCAATCAGTTCATTTGATTAATAATCAGTTCATTTATTATTAATATGTTCATATTGAAGAGCCACGGATCTGCTCTGTTCACGGCCTTTTTTCAGCCTCTCCTCTTTTCTGTTGAAAACCTTTCTGGGGCGTTCATGCACTCGGAACGCGTAAATTACGCAATGCGCGTCTGTGCATGGTGCACGTAATTACGCAATGCGTTTTTACGCACATGGAGAGCTGAATGACAAGATGTTTTTTGGGCAAGTGGGCGCTTCTTATGGTGTTCGAATGGACCCAGTGAGGTGGAGACTACATCTGCTTCGCCCTTAACCCACCAGCAACAGCCTTAAAGGGCGAAGCCTATACGAAATAGAACGTTGGTTACGTACTGTAACCCCACATTCTATGAATATAGGCGTAGCGTCTGACCTCACTGGCTCCTAAATGGCTGAATAAAAAGCTATTTGGGAGCTGATTACCCGCTCTTAACGTAATTTATACGGACCAGGTGGGGCTCACACAACAGGTGGGCGTAGACTGATTTTTTCAGTGCGATGCTTTGCATGACGGGATAAACCCACCAGTGACAGCCTTAAAGGGCTACGCCTATACTCATAGAATATGGGGTTACAGTACGTAACCAACGTTTTTCTGTATCATTTTTAGATTAGATGTTTCTGATGTTAGCAATATTACGCAGGTGGAAGGAGGCAGTTCTAGTAACGTTTTTAATGTGGGGGATAAAAGACATGTCCTGATCAAAAATAACACCAAGATTTTTAACATTAGAGCTGGAGGACAGATTAATGCTATCTAAGGAGGGCGAAAGACTGAAAAATTCATTCCTAAGGTGCTCAGGTCCAAAAACCAAAACCTCAGTTTTGTCTGTGTTCAAAAAAAAAAAGTTCAGACAAATAAGAGGGACTAAGACCATTCAAAGACTTAAAAACAAACAATAGAACTTTAAAAAGGATTCGAAACTGGATGTGAAGCCAGTGAATGGACATCAGAACCGGAGTGATGTATCTGTCTGTACGAGTCAAAAATCATGAAGCAGCATTTTGTACAAGATGTAACTGTGAGAGCGAGGCCTGGCTAACTCCTATCAACAGAGAGTTACAATAATCCAGGTGTGAAGTACTAAAAGCGTGGATTACTGTCTCTATGTGGTGTCTAGAAAGGAGGGGCTTGATTTTTGACAGGTGCCTCAGCTGAAAGAAAGAGGACTTAACCACATTGTTGATATGGCAGTCAAGTTTCAGGCAGGGGTCCATTTTCACTCCTAAATCATGTTTATTAGTAGCTTAAAATGCCTAATTAAAACCAGTAATCGTCTAGGTCTACTGCAATCTTACCCAGTTACAAGGTGAAGAGACAAACATATAGCATTAACACAGTATAGAGCTTTAGAGCGTGACATCACTTGTCCGCGGTGCCGAGGCTCATGGGATAGGATGGGGCCAGATCCACCATTTTTATAGTCCTCCATATGAACTGTCGAAAACAAGCTGTCTCGCCGACATTTTATTTATTTTTTTAATCTAAGTAGGTTAAAACAGTTTAGCAATGGTCTGAAATTGCTGCGTTATTGGATGTAATGTCTGGTCACACGACTGGAATTGTAAAAAGATTGAAAACGGACATTTTTTATAGATTCTCTGCCAAGACACAACGTGAGGAGCTCATGTGTAGGATGTAACAAAAAGGAGACGGTGAGACGTCCTGATAACTTTCTCCAGCGTCCAAAGATACGTGCTAGTTTGTTCCAGACATTCTGGTGAGTGTCTAAATTCAGTTTGTTGGTGTTGTGCCATAAATTTGTGCCATGATTTTGTCGGGGTGTTCTCATGTTTAGTTCATGTTCATAGAAGTGGGTCAACCTGGTTAAGGTCAGGTTTATATTTTACATGTAACCTAGTCCGAGTTTAGACAGAGTGGACATCTGTGTTATTGTGAAATAAGCTGTTTAAATATCCTGATGCATGCTCAATAAAAAAGGTAGAAAAATCCAAAAAAGTTCAATCTTGTCCTCTGGACATTCAAAAAAAAACAAAACAAAGCAAAAAAATATAGAAATGTTTCGTCTCTCATCCAAGAGACTTCCTCAGTCTGAGGTGCTGTTTTCAGCTCCGTCTCTTAAGTAGCACCTTCTCAGAGTGGATCAACCAGTTTGCTGCTAACAACCAAAACCAGCTGATCACATGCTCAAGAAGGACCATCAGCCTAACAATGGATCATTAGCACAATGATGGCTGTTTACTATTCACAGAGGGCTGAGTGATACTAGCAATCACAGCACTGTAAGAGGGGGACAGTGTACAGACATTTTTTTTGAATGTCCAGAGGACCAGATTGAACTTTTTTGGATTTTTCTACCTGGATTATTGAGCATGCATCAGGATATTTTGAATCACTTTGGCCAGGATTGCCTCAAACTAGTAAGAGAGTTTGAGAAAACAGCAAGGAAGAGGGCAGACTACAGGAACCACTTGCGATTCAACCTCAGATGTTGACAAAGTGGCATCATTCCCAAGAGCCTGGAACTAAAATCATCGGTTAGAGGGCACCAGGCAAGCAAGATCCTTCAGAAGGCACAGACCCAGCTGCTGAATGAACGGGTGAGACAGACCAATTTTACTATTGAGGCCTTGAAGGCCAAAGAAGAGCACATTAAACAGAAACTAACTATGTGTCTAGATCAGACCACACTTCAGCAAGTGTTGGACTGTACAGATCGGGCATGCTTAGCACAGCTTGTCAAGTCCAAGACTCGACAACAAAATAAGTTTAACTTACTAATCTAATAACTCATCAACACCATCATTATTCCAATAACAACACATTCAGTGTAGGACAACACTCCAGTAGTCAATTACATGCCAGGGAGACAGAAAAGTGGGTGAAGAATTTATCTGACAGATAGCTCACCCAGCCAGAGACAGAGATTCTTGCCAGGGGACTGAACTTTTCGGTTGCACCAAGTAGAATTCCTCTGGTGGAGATGATCACAGACACAGAATCAGCCATCCGCAACAACAAAATGAAAGAGGGTGAAGCAGAACAGCTCAGAATCAAAGTTTCATCCTGCCTTAGCAATGCCAAACCACCACCTTCCAAAATCAGTAGAGAGGAGAGGGATGCACTCACCACTCTTAGCAAGGACAAAAACATCATCATTCTCCCAGCAGACAAAGGAAGGTGCACAATGATTTTGAACCAGAAAGACTATCATGAGAAAGTTGTAGTGAACCTGATCTGACCTCAAATCTGATCAGATGGACAGAGACTGTTATTTCATTGATCTGCATCCAGAAATACAGTTTGAGCCATCTGGAGACTTTCTTTCTTGAATTAATCAAGTAGAAAAGACAATCCTCTATGATCATTACTATTTTACAAATGTTTGATAATCAAATTGTGTTAGTTCACTCAATGCTTACAGGTTGAAGAGAACTACTCATTCTTATTTTACATAAACAGTAAGTAATGATTTTTATTCCTCATTCAAAGAAGAAATCAGGTTAATATGCATTTCTTGATTTTCTGTCTTCAATGAGCAAGTTTTGTAAGTATGTTAAAGTTCAGGCTTCGGTCAACTAAAATGTTTACCGAGAAGAAATGTCATGTTTAATCTTTACAGAAGATACAGAAGAGTTTGACTCCACGAAGTCTGGTTTTCTGCAATAATCTTTCTGTCTGTTTTTAAACAATCTCATTCTCTGCCCTTGAATTTGATAACATCTTACGTCACAAACCACACCTCTATTCTGGTCCATCCACGAATCAGAAAGCTCTAAATTGACCCGGAAGTCAACTCATTTAAAATGTGGCAACTTCCCGGTTCTGGTAGAGTGCTGAAGAGTGATGGAGTTAAAGTGTAAGAGTGTAACAGAGTTCTAACTCATGAAGAGAGTTAAAGGATCCAGATGCAGAGACGTTTTGGGATTATAACTTCTGTTTGGATAACCTCGCACGACTCTCTAAGGATTTCAGCTGCTCTCAACGGAGACGCTGAAAGAGTCAAGGAAGGATCCTATACCGACGCTGATATATCATCAACCAGGTAACGGTTTCTACTTCGACCAAGCGTACCGTCGCAAGCTGAGATCTGAAGGAGCGTGCACGTTTCTGGTCAAACAGATTAATTCCCTCACACATCTCTCTGTAAGATAAATCTCCATTTCCATCTTAAACTCTCCTTTCTCCTAAAATCAGTACAGATATTTTAGAAATATCTGAAGCAAAGTCCTCAGTCACCGCCGTGTGATTGATGTCCATTATCTGTGAAACTTGTCTGTTATTGATTGATTGATTGATTGATTACTTTATTCATCAGACTTGTAGTCCACAAAAGCATGACACACAACACACAAAAAAGAAAAGAGAGAAAAAAAAAAGAAAGATTTAAAAAAATAAAATCTTATAAAAGACTTGCATACCAATGTTTCCACAGAGCTGACTGATATCTTAGCGCACTAACAGAGGGATGTGAAAACATTACAATAAGACTGTTCATGGAGCTGCACAAACGACACATAAACTTGTATATCAAATTTCTCATGAGTGCCTGAAACGATCTGACATGCGCATTACAAAACATTTCACTTGCACTGCTGGACCTTGGTTTCTTAAGCAAAATTCTCAGGGAGTCATTATAAGCAACCTTAAGCTTCTGCATGCTAGCTTTTTTGAATTTACACCACAAAGGAGCCGCATACAAGGATAAGCTTTAAACAGACTTATTTTTACGTCATCAGTACACATGTGAAACTTCCTCCCCAGAATGTTTGCCTGGGCGTACAACATGCGACACTGCCGATAAATGTCATCATCGTCACAGAGCTGGTCTGTGATGTAGTGACCCAGATATTTTGTTTTAGAACAAACATTTAACTTTTGGCTTGACAAAAAAAAATCTGGGAAACAGAGTTGTTTGTCTGCTTTAGTCCTACATATTAGCACAACAGTTTTCTTAGCATTATACTGCACATCATATCTCAACCCATAATCAGAGCAGATATTCAGTAGCTGCTGAAAACCAACACTGCTGGGTGAGAGGACAGCCAGGTCATCAGCATACATAAAGTGATTAACCAGGGTATCACCGATCATACATCCAGTTTTACAGAGGTTCATTTCTTTTGACAGGTCGTCCATGTACAAGTTAAACAGGGCAGGCGAAAGAAGCCCACCCTGACGCACACCATTACTCACTCCAAAGCAGGCAGAGATGTTATTGCCCCATTTTACATGCATTTTCTGGTTAGAATACCAGTAAACTAAAATTCGTATAATAATATCTGGAGCACCTCTCTGTTTTAATTTATCAAATAACTTGTAATGATTGACACGATCAAAAGCCTTAGAGGCATCAATAAACCCAATTAACACAGATGAATTTTTTCTTAGATATGCTCTTGCTGCCTCTTTCAGGCCATAAATACAGAAATCAGTTCCCAACTTGGCTTTAAAACCAAATTGATTATCTGTTGTACTAATAAACTTACTGAGACGATCAAGTAAGATTTTTTCAAACACTTTAGATATCACACTCGCTAAAGCTATAGGTCTGTAGTTATTAAGGCTACCAACCTTGCTAGTTTTGTCCTTAATTACCGGCACAAGGGTGATAGATAATAAGGAATCAGGCAACTGTCCATGGATCATAAACCCAGAGAAACACATTGCAAGCAGCACAGCCACTTTTTGGCTGGCATATTTCAGATGTTCTGCTGAAATGCTATCAGAACCTGTTGCCTTATTCTCACACAAGTACGCAATAGCCTGCTGGACTTCACTAGGGGTTATTAGAACCACATCACTCTTGGCAATATTTCCCAGTCCATATGGTTCACTTTTTACACAGTTAAATAAAGTAGAATAATGCTGTCTCCATAGTTCTGCTATGTTATCAGCCCCAGATACGCCTTCAATGGTACTGGGGAGCAATGCAGTAGACCTGTTTAAAGCTCGGACATCATTCCAAAAGCCAATGGTATTATTACAAAGCAGTTTTTCAGCCATGGAATCTGCTCTCATGTTCTGCTCACGTTTGGAAATGTATCGAATGGCATATTTAAAGTTGGCACTTGTTAATTTTTTATAATCTAGAAGAGTCCCATCTCTTGGTCTACCTGCTTCTACCCACATCTTATATGCCTGTTTGGCTTCTGCATGGTATCCTGACACATATTTATTCCAACCTGGCCTAATGTTATTAGTCTTTCTACATGTAGAGTATGATCTTGTAGCCTCATTCAAAGCACCCACAATGCCATCATACATAGTATGAAGGTCTATACAGTGAGATATATTACTGCAATTAACATCTGAGCACATAATAGATTGAAGAGGAAGACTTATTTTACTTAAAAGAAAATCAGTTTTCATATGATATACTGATAGGTCATCTTTAGAGAGTCTGGACCATTGGAATTTAACTGTGGTGGCACCATTTACCCCCCATATGAACTCTGGAAGACTTTTAATATCCAGCATCATTAAAAATGGAACATGATCTGACATAGAATACTCATATAATATTTCTATTGATTTTACAACAGCATGGGCATCAGCAGAGCTAATGCAATGGTCAAGCCATGACGTTGTATGCCAAGCTTCACTTATATAAGTATAACTATCTGCAGGTAGCATTTGCTGACTGGACAATATGAAACTGTTATCATCACAAAACTGATGCATATGTTTAGCAAATGAGGAATATTCATCAGATATATCTGCATTCATATCACCTACTACATACACAGAGGTAAGATAATGGTCATCAATGAAAGAGTTCAAGAAAGCAAGTCTATTCAAATAAATGTCTTCATTCTGGGGACACTCGTATGGTGTGTAGACATTAATAATAACAAATTCTTTTTTTTCAACTTTTAAATGTACAGCAATACACCAGTCAACACCAGTTCTGATGACATTAAGAACTGGGTCCAGCTTTTTGTGCCATAGAATGGCTACTCCTCCTGCGATGCGTCCTCTCACTATCCCCATAGAAAGATCCACAGTAGATTCACCAGCTCCACAGAAACAGTCATTAATACAGTTCAAACTTCCCAAATCCTGTTTTGATAAAAAGGTCTCTTGTAAACAAAGGATATCACATTTTTGCAACAGTCTATCCACAACCAGACGTCGTGCTTTATCTCCAGCTGTGTTACCGACACGCAGTCCCCGGCAATTGTAAGAAATAACACGCATTAATTAGTCTATGAAGGATTCACTGCAGCCGTTGCATCCATCCCTTTGGCATCACTGGAAGTGATCACCCCAAGCCCTTTGGACGTTGTAGGTTTATTCCGTGGCTCATAGTAACGGCGCACAACCGAACCCTCTGGCCACAGCTCTGGGTTGTACACTTCTGCAACGTTCTCACACTCCACACTGACTTTAAAAGAACTATATCTGGTGTTCCCAGTGACAATACGCCGGCACTGAACATCGCGTCCAAGTTTTCCTTTAAGATAGTTCATTAGTGTCTCATCATCAAGATCTGGAATAAATCTAGTTGCAAAAACAGTTACAAGCTTCGTTCTGACCACTTTTATGGTGCTTTGAGCACCAGTACCGATAATAGGTGCTGGTCTTTTACGCTCAGGTTTAGCTTGGCGTTTTAATGTAGCTGAATGGCTCTCAGTTTTCAAACGCCGCCCTTGTTTCACCACCAAGTTCCATGTGGGCGAACTGATGGGCGCATCTGCAGCACAGCTTCGGTTACGGTTATCACTCACCGCAGACTCGCCAATAATCCTGGGATCGTCGGTGTAGGTCCCATTCACGGCCAAAGCGGCATTATCAGCAATAACACAGTTTGTTCGAACAGAATCCATGCAAGTTACCACCTCCTCGGAGCCGTCCGCAGCCAATGTCAAGTCACTGGCGTTGGGTATTCCTGGAACAGGCGTATTCACACTGCTGGATCCTCCACCTCCAAGGACCAAATGTCGTTCCATTGCCGTGACTCTGCGGTCAATGGTGGTGGTAACCTAACGCAACTTCTCCTCAACGTCCACTTGGCGTGACACTGTATGCTTCAGGGCACAAACCTCGCTCTGTAGACGCTCCATCTTGCTGAGTAAGTTGGAGACATCCAGGCTGTTGAACGTCACAGGCGGCAGCTCATCCAGGAAGTGGGAGACAAAGTGAGGTATAGCTTCCCCGCACTCATTCAGAACTTTTAAACAGCTTTTAATGGCATTTACAGCTTTCTGACTTCCTTTGAAGGCCACATACCGCTGTTTGGAATTGGAACACAGTTCAAACAGGACTTTTCTAGAGGACTCAATCCACTCAAAGTCGAACGTGTTGGATGCGAGCAGCACAAGCTCTTCCTGGCACATAGTCTTGATTTTGACCACAAGAAAGTTTAAAAACTCATCCTCTACTATAAGCTTTCCATCAGTAGTGTTGTAGATCTGCGGTTTGGTTCGGGGACAACGAGAGAAGGGAGCTCCCGTGCCTAACTCCGCACCGTCCGCCATCTTGTTGATAATCGTGTCAATCATTACAAGTTATTATTTTCATATTTTGCCAAATTAATGTAAATGCTTGATGTTAAACTTTGATTCTGAAAGTAAATGACCGCATTCATTTTGATGGGTCAAAGATAATAACGTCTCTCGTTCGCATTTCTGTTAAATTCAATGCACGACATTTATACAGTCAGAAAAATGAAGAACTCGTGAAAAATGTATGAATATATCCATATATGACATACTACATTTGGTGGCCCGTAACGTGCTCATAAATGACTGTGTATTTCGTGTAAAGATTGTTTTTTACATGTTGGCATAAAGAAAAATAACAGATTGTCAGCTGTGATTGAACGCAGCGCGCTGAAGCTGCGCCGCTTTGAAGTCAAAACGCTGCATGTTTTTAAGCGTGTTGGTCTGTGAAGCTCAAGAAGCTCACAGGAAGCTGAAATAGTGTCATATGTCTTGTGAAAGCTGAAATTGTACGCCTGTTATGTGTAACTAAGCTTAGAGCTGTGGAAAACGTTATTCTGTTTAAACTGTGGTCCAAACGGACGGAGGTCCGGTTGTGGTCCGGCTCGGTTCTGGAAAAAGTTCGAACGAGTTGTTTTAAACGGTTTAAAAGACGTTGTGCCACGGAGCGCCGACTCCGTGCAGCTCAGAGAGTTAAACGTTACAATTATTAACAGAAAAAGTGCATTTTGACAGTTTACAAGACGAAAAAGTGGACGAACTGATTTCATGCTAATCTATCATGCTAGTTGTTCAAACGCTTACTGATTGGTTGAATATTGCTGTTGTGGAGCGCTCTGATTCGCTGAGAAGTGACTGACGTGGCTACGTCATTTCCTCTCACCCCTGCACTGCTCTGTCATTGGTGATTTCAGTCACGTGACCCGGAAATGAAAATTCGTTTTCATAGGGAAATAAAATCTGCTTTTTAAAGCTGAAAAGCGCTTTAAAGTGTATTTTGACACGCTGGTTAAGTTCTTCGAAGCATACTCGCTGAAATTTTGCCACGTTAGAGTTTAAAATCCATCATTAAATGATGTTTTTGAACAACGCTAGCGATGCTAATTTTAAGCTAACAGCTAACGACCGGATGAGTGACGTGTCACGTCACTTCCTCCATGTCGGAAATGAGCTTTGCCGTGCTTAAAATCACTAAATAAAGCTGCAATATTGTCCCAGAAAGACTCATGTTCATGCTATAAAGTCGTGCTTGTTGAAAGTTTGCCACGTTTGTGTAAAAAATCCGTTCAGAAATGTTGGTTTTAACCGAGTCTAGCCGATGCTAATTTTAGCTAACAGCTAACGACCGAACGCCACAGGAAGTGATAGCTCCCCTACTGGACAACACTAACAGTGTCTGAGTTAAAGTTAATAAGGTTGTTCTGACATCTTCTGGAGAAACTTGAGAACACAGGTTTTCACTCGCTTTCTAGGATATTTTAGTGAAATTAAACGTATTTTCTTTTTAAAAGGCATTTTTTGAGTTAATAAACGTTCCTCAAAGCTGAATAAACACTGTTATCTTGCATTTTAAAAGTTATAAAGGTATTTATGCAAAGAGCATTTACCAAAGAAATTTTATTCACTGATAATTCCTTAAGAAAAGGTACAAAATAAAATTAGAAACTTTTAAATAGAAACAGTTACAGATATTCACAAAGTTGGAAAAAGTTTACTCATTTGCTAAAAAGATAGTGCACGTTTAATTGATAAATCACTAAATAAAAGTAAATATATCAGACAAAGAGACTTTGCTGATTTTATTTATTTTGAAAAACCTAAAACATTAAAATTCTCCTGTTTAATCTTTAAATAGAAGAAAAATGGCAAGCGACGAAGAAGAAGAGAACCCTTTAAAACCCCAAACAAATGATGATATCATTTTGGGGGCCTTACATATTTTAACAACTCCACTTATTGGCAAGGAAATACAGCAATTACAACAACTCAATGAACTTCAAAGACAAGAAGAGCTGGAAAGTCTAGCCGCAGGAACATTAGGGCCAGAGAGTAAAAAGCATAGCCAAGAACGGTTAGCAAAAATCTCTCTGCTTCTAAAAGCTTAATTGGATGAACGGTCGGAACGCCTTGTCTGCATGTCTAAAAGACATGAGGAGGAGCTCGCAGAAATGCAGGCGTCACTAGAAACAAAATCTTATGAAAAGATTAAAGAAAAAGACCGTCAATACGAAGCTGCGTGCTCAGACAATGTACAGCTACAAAGACAGTTGCAGCTCGCAAAAATGGAACTGGAACAATGCAAAATAGATAAACAAAATCTACAACAGCTACATATGCGTTTAGAAGATGACTATTGTACATCCCAGGAACATTTAAAAAAATGTGAGGAGAAACTAATAGCAGCAACGGATAAAGGTCAGAAAGTTGGGCAAGGTGACATGGAATCCAAACCAGACCCTGAACAGAGTCGGGGTAATACACCAAAACCTCAACGACCTCTTTACTCACCCGGTGCTTTTAGACCCATCCAAACACCTACACAAACGGCAGAGTAACACCCCCACAACTGATCACGCATGTGAGACCATTGATATCTTCTCCATCAATGGATGACTTGCAAAAAATCTCAAAATATGTACAACGCTTTGTTCCTGGACCGATGGGCTCATCTGGAACAAAAGCGTACCTCAGAGATCTGGATTTCAGATTGAAATCTTATCCTAATGCTACGGTAGAAGATAAGATCAGTCTGATACGACTCACGTCAGACAGAGAGGTGTTTACCTTAATCGAGCGTCTACCAGATGCAACGAGAAAGGATTACAAACTTCTGTGTGAAGCTCTGATCAAAGAGTACGACTCCTGCACAGGACCAGCTGGATACCCAGCCGCTGAAAAGGTCACGCAGGGTAAAGCTGAACATCCAAAAGTTTATTACAAAAGAATCTTCCAAGCTTATTTTGGTAACAGAAATGAAACCGGGATGGAGGAAGAAGAAGGTTTTAAATTTGTTTTCAGCAAAAATCTCCACCCTGACATACAAACGTCAGTGCAAATGATGGCAAATTACAGAGAAAAATCCATCAGTGAGATTAAACAGTGCGCTGTGAATGTGTTTGAGGCACGTTCTCATGCCAAGACGCCCATAGAAGTGTTTCCTGGTGTAAAGGTTAAACCCCACTCCCTAGAATTAGAAGGAAGGCGTTCATCGCCACCTCCTCCTAAAAAAGGAGAAAAAAGGCAGTATTTTCAGACTAACAAACCGCATCATGAAGGTGCACGCTGGGACAAAAAGGCTCCTCCTTCAGAGGACGAACGTGATTATCGTAAATGGGATCAGCGGAGGACGCAAAAAAATGGGAACCGAGAGGAACCCCAAAAAGACGTACCTAGCCGCCTCCCACCTCGGACGAAACGTCCCGAGGCGAAAAAATCACAAAAGTTCCAGAAACAAGGCCCTACACCTCTGAGCTCAGAAGAGACAGAAAAATTGCGTGAAATGTTAGAAGACTTGAAACACACTGACAAGGGAAGCCGACTAAAAGCACTATGCAGTGAGGTACTCACTATTACATCTCTGGGCGCGAATGACAACACTACAGACGTCGGTGAAACACACCAAGACGTTGCTGTTGTTGCCTCAAACAACCCCTCATCGGATGAAAGGGGGGTAATCACACACACAAACGATGACGAGTCATCGCAAGCTGAACACGCAGAAACAGCTACAGCTGTGCTGACGGTTCAGACAAACCAAGATTACACAAGCACTTCTGAACGCATGAAGAAGCGTCAGAAAAAAACCAAGAGGTTTCTGTGTAACTTTATCAGAAAGAGGGCCGCCAAAAAGGCGTACCTGTCAGTAACACTCGAAGGTGTCCTCACACACGAAGCACTCCTGGACGGTGGGGCAGACATAACAATTATGTCAGCTAAACTGTTCGAGGAGCTGAGGACAGCCGCAGCCGAGAAAAACAGGATAATACCTCTATCTGATTGTGCTATAGAAATGCAGGGTCTCTCGGAAAATAAAACAACCCTGACAGCTATAGCAATGGTTCACATGCAGATTGGCAATATGACACTGTACCATCCGGTACACGTGACTCATGTTGAATCATTCCCATTTTTGGTTGGCCAGGATTTTATAAATCGCTTTAACGCGATTATAGATTATGGTGATCAAACAATGTGGACAACAGTGAGCAAACCACTGCCAATAGATACGCCTCCGGAGTGTGACACAGACTGCCCAACAGCAGGTACCGCGGAAGGCACAAAGGACTCCTCAGCCGAGGACACGAGCCCGGTGAGTACTCCTCTGACACCATGTGAAACCAAAGAGACCCACCAAGAGGTCCAAACTCTGACTCAACAAGACAGCCTCCTCTGTGAGCTGGAGC
>NC_056507.1:43184775-43187400 GCF_014905685.2 Nematolebias whitei
ACGATTGTTAGGCTGATGGTCCTTCTTGAGCATGTGATCAGCTGGTTTTGGTTGTCAGTAACAAACTGGTTGATCCACTCTGAGAAGGTGCTATTTAAGAGACAGAGCTGAATACAGCACCTCAGACTGAGGAAGTCTCACGGATGAGAGACGAAATGTTTCTACATTTTTTGCTTTGTTTTTTTTTTTTTTTGAATGTCCAGAGGACCAGATTGAACTTTTTTGGATAAGCTGTTTAAAGTTTCTAGTGTTGTCACTTTTGCTGTAGTAGTAGTAATACTGATGTGTGTTGTGATATGTCCTCTTCAAGACAAACCTCCAGATGAAATGGATGAAACTGTAGGAGAGGAGCTCAGTGAGGCTGCAGATGATGGAGAGGAGGAACATGAACCAGCAGCTAAAAGGTACAAACACATTGTGTGAACAAAAGAAGAGCAGAAATAAACCATCTGTTACAGAAGAACAGGAAGCTCAGGTCAGAGTTGAATAAAAAACATCTGGACAAATAATTTTTATAGTATTAAATATTATACATGACTTCATTGATTTGCCATTTTGTTGTCATTGTTTAACACTGGGCAGCACGGTGGCGCAACTGGTAGAGCTGCTGCCTCTCAGCGAGCAGGTCCCTGGTTCAAACCCCGGTCCAGGGGCCTTTCTGGATCAGCGAGCAGGTCCCTGGTTCAAACCCCGGTCCAGGGGCCTTTCTGGGTGGAGTTTGCATGTTCTCTCCGTGCATGCGTGGGTTTTCTCCGGGTACTCCGGTTTCCTCCCACAGACCAAAAACATGCATGTTAGGCTGATTGGTAACTCTAAATTGTCCTTAGGTGTGAGTGAGAGAGTGAATGATTGTTTGTCTCGTTTGTCTCTGTGTGGCCCTGTGATGGACTTGCGACCCGTCCAGGGTGTACCCCGCCCCTCACACAGTGATTGCTGGACATGGGCACCAGCGACCCCCGTGACCCAAAATGGAATAAGCGGGTAAAGAAAATGGATGGATGGATGGATGTTTAACACTGTTAGGCATTTCTGCCAGCATTAAAAAAACAAACAAAAAAACTGCACAATTTCAGTGGTTCTACTAACACTAATGCATCCTGTTCATCATCTTTGCCATCTTTTTAATGTGTCACATAAAGCTCTGTCTAATACCTGTGCCTTTCTTTTCTTTCCAAGGGATGGACGTCCATCAGACAAGCTCATAACAGAAGCTGTGGTCTTCTCTCCAGATTATTACCTGGGGACGTTGTGTTATGACAGAGGCTTTGATATTAAAGACAGTGTGGGGGTCAAGGTCAAGGTTCTTTATTGTCATTCACATCACATATTGTACATGAGGTGGAACGAAACTGTGTACACAGGGTCCCAGTTACATCTGACAAAAGTATAAATGAATGATGTGCTGAGGTTCAAATCCCATCATTCACTAAATGGAGATGTGAACTTGATGCTAAGGATGTTGAACACACACGAGCACATCTTAGAATTCATGTGGAAAGAGTGACTGGTTGCATGAGAAACAAATAGAAAATGTTACACAGAAATATACCAGTTGACTATACTGGTGCTTACATGTGAGGGTGAAGAGGTGACACTTCTTCAGATTGTGTGTGTGTGCTGCACTTTAGTGAACATGTATTCTAGTGTGGTTGTAAACCTAATGCTAATGAAACCTGCACATGCTGCTACTGATATATGTAAAATGTAGATTGGAGAAAAAATTATATTTGCTGCATTCATTGTTTTGAAATATATTTACAGTTGAATAATAACATAAGTGGTTGTTTTTTTCTCATTTAATAAAAACTCATGTGGTAAACATTCATGAAACATTTGATTCATCACTTCAGGGAACATGTAAATTTGATGAAATTGATCACATTTTTAGTAAACATTTGATGATCACATTTTTAGTAAACATTTGATGTATTAACATATTTCAGGTAAGAAATAAACATGTAATGAAACAGATCCTATTTTGAAGTAAACATTTTATGTAATTAAGCATTTCTAGTAACAAATGTGATGAACATTGTGTGAGGTAATATATTTCATAGAAAATTGTTACACAAAATGTTCAAATATAAGTTAACAGCATGATTTACATATTTATGTCTCCCTTGAAGCTGCAGTACGAACGTGCTCTGAGAAATATCTTTAAGAAGCTTCGTGCTTTCTGTAGACGAGCTTCACAGAAATCCTGTTCTGGAGACACACGGACGACAGCCATGTCTTTCTGACTCCACACAAGGTCACAGTGGTTTGATTATGTACCTGTGCATAGTATGGATGGTGTTTCTTCAGGTGAAGTTCACTGCCTGCCTCCACGGCCTGCTGGATGCTGCATGTCCTATATTTGTAAGGAAACTTTCTCCAGGCAGCAGCGATAACACATTGAGTCCATCAGGAGATGATCCAAGATCATGGAAGTTGGTCATTATGATGAAACCACATTTAACTTTTAGATTTTTGTACTGCTAGCTGTAATTTTAATGTAGGCCTTTTGAGCATCATCCTCATGATTCACACTTCATTTTGTTTGCACTGAGTAGACACAGTGTTGCTCAGCATGACCCACGGTGTTCTGGTGACTCAGAGTCTGAGAGTGCAGAACCTGTGAACACA
>NC_056507.1:43187500-43205949 GCF_014905685.2 Nematolebias whitei
TTATGGCATACAGCTCATGAAAACCCAAAATGCCTGTCCCAAAAAATGAGCATATCATGAAAAGGTTCTCTAAACAAGCTATTAACCTAACCATCTGAATCAACGACGTAACTCTAAACACCTGCAAAAGATTCCTGAGGCTTTTAAAAACTCCCAGCCTTGTTCATTACTCAAAAACGCAATCATGGGTAAGACTGCAGACCTGACTGCTGTCCAGAAGGCCATCATTGACACCCTCAAGCAAGAGGGTAAGACACAGAAAGAAATTGCTGAACGAATAGGCTGTTCCCAGAGTGCTGTATCAAGGCACCTCAGTGGGAAGTCTGTGGGAAGGGAAAAGTGTGGCAGAAAACGCTGCACAACGAGAAGAGGTGACCGGACCCTGAGGAGGATTGTGGAGAAGGGCCGATTCCAGACCTTGGGGGACCTGCGGAAGCAGTGGACTGAGTCTGGAGTAGAAACATCCAGAGACACCATGCACAGGTGTGTGCAGGAAATGGGCTACAGGTGTCGCATTCCCCAGGTCAAGCCACTTTTGAACCAGAAACAGCGGCAGAAGCGCCTGACCTGGGCTACAGAGAAGCAGCACTGGACTGTTGCCCAGTGGTCCAAAGTACTTTTTTTGGATGAAAGCAAATTTTGCATGTCATTCGGAAATCAAGGTGCCAGAGTCTGGAAGAAGACTGGGGAGAAGGAAATGCCAAAATGCCAGAAGTCCAGTGTGAAGCACCCACAGTCAGTGATGGTCTGGGGTGCCATGTCAGCTGCTGGTGTTGGTCCACTGTGTTTTATCAAGGGCAGGGTCAATGCAGCTAGCTATCAGGAGATTTTGGAGCACTTCATGCTTCCATCTGCTGAAAAGCTTTATGGAGATGAAGATTTCATTTTTCAGCACGACCTGGCACCTGCTCACAGTGCCAAAAGCACTGGTAAATGGTTTACTGACCATGGTATTACTGTGCTCAATTGGCCTGCCAACTCTCCTGACCTGATTCCCATAGAGAACCTGTGGGATATTGTGAAGAGAAAGTTGAGAGAGGCAAGACCCAATACTCTGGATGAGCTTAAGGCCGCTATCGAAGCATCCTGGGCCTCCATAACACCTCAGCAGTGCCACAGGCTGATTGCCTCCATGCCACGCCGCATTGAAGCAGTCATTCATGCAAAAGGATTCCCGACCAAGTATTGAGTGCATAACTGAACATGATTATTTGAAGGTTGGCGTTTTCTGTATTAAAAACACTTGACTTTCATTGGTGGGATGAAATATGCTAATTTTTTGGGACAGGCATTTTGGGTTTTCATGAGCTGTATGCCATAATCATCAGTATTAAAACAATTAAAGACCTGAAATATTTCAGTTAGTGTACAATGAATCAGAAATATATGAAAGTTTAATTTTTATCATTACATTATGGAAAATAATGACGTTTATCACAATATGCTAATTTTTTGAGAAGGACCTGTAGATGAGCTGAACATGTGAGTGTAATCAGGGCTGATGAGCTGAAAGTGCAGAGGGGGGTGTGGCTAATGACAGAAGAAAAAACAGCATGATGACAAAGAGGAGCAGAAACATGACATGATGGGGCTGCGATTGTGAGACAGGGGCTGATGGGGGGTCAGCGGGGGCCGCTGATCGTGACATATCCTGAGCTGTCCCTTAGTTATGCTGTTATAGGCTTAGACTGCTGGAGGACAAAATGACCACTTTTCACTCTGCTACTGTCTTTACTTACTCTCAACCTGTTTTGTATTTGTAATTTTTTTCTATCCTTAACATGTGGTTTTTTTTTTGTCTTTCAGATACACCTGGACCTGTACCTGGACCTACTATTCTGTGTTCGTCTGTCTCTCCTTCCTGTCTTCTCAAACCAGCCGGTCAAAGCAGATGGCTGCTTGTCCTGAGCCTGGTTTTGCTGGAGGTTTCTTCCTTTTAAAATTGAAATTTTCCTTTCCACTGTTGCCACTGTTCTTGCTCAGGATGGGAGACTGCAATGAAGCCAAGATTCAACTTGTCTGCTGGCCTTCTTAGATAGAGAACTTTACTAATTGGCTTTTATGTATATGAATGTTCCTATAAAGTGCCTTGAGCCAACTTTGTTTTGATTTGACGCTATATAAATAAACTGAATTGGAATGAATTGAATTGACTCCTTTATTCTGCTGGGCGACTTCAATGTCCATGTGAGTAATGACAGTGTGACCTGGAGGGGCGTGATTGGGAGTAATGGCCTCTCTGATCTGAACCCGAGTGGTGTTCTGTTGTTGGACTTATATGCTAGTCATAGTTTGTCCATCACGAACACCATGTTCGAACATGAAGGTGTCCATAAGTACACTTGGCACCAGGATGCCCTAGGTCACAGATCAATGATTGACTTTGTAGTTGTGTTATCTGATTTGCGGCCGTTTGTTTTGGACACTCACGTGAAGAGAGGAGCTGAGCTGTCAACTGATCACCACCTGGTAGTGAGTTGGATCAGATGGCGGGAGAAGATGCCAGACAGACCCGGTAGACCCAAACGTGTAGTGAGGGTTTGCTGGGAACGCCTGGCAGAAGAATCCTTCAGAGAGATCTTCAACTCACACCTGTAGGAGAGCTTTAATCACATCCCGGCTGAGGTGGGGGACATTGAGTCCGAGTGGGCCATGTTCCGTGCCTCGCTTGTTAAGGTAGCTGCCTTGAGCTGTGGCCACAAGGTTGTCGGTGTTTCTCACAGTGGCCATCCACGGACTCGGTGGTGGACACCCTGGGTTAGGGAGGCTGTCAAGTTGAAGAATGAGTCCTATCAGACCTTGGTGGCCAGTGGGACTCTAGAGACAGCTGAGGAGTACCGGAGGGCCAAGCGGTGTGCAGCCTTGGCTGTTACTGAGGCCAAACCTCGGATGTGGGAGGAGTTTGATGAACCAGGACTCCCTTCAGCCTTATCTGAAGCACTCTGTTAAAAACCTTGGAGTGGTTTTTGACTCGGATTTTAAGTTCGACAAACAGATCAGTTCGGTTCTGCAGAGAAGCTTCTTCCAACTGTGGCAGGTAGCTAAGCTCAAGCCAGTGTAGATGAACAGATGCTCAGATATATTCATCAATTAACGCGGATTCCTCATTTTTCTGGACTGAATAAAACGTGCATTGAATTTAAGGAAATGCAAACGTGAGACGTCATCTATGTTTGACCCATCAAAATGAATGCGGTCATTTATTTACAGAATCAAAGTTTAACATCAAACATTTACATTAATTTGGCAAATTATGAAAATAACAACATAAGCAATCAATCAGGAAAAATCATACGGCCATGATTTTTCCGTTGCTTCACCACAGACATTTATGAAAACTGTACAATTATGATCTTTTACCCACATGGATGTGGGTGAGCATTTTACACAGACATTTCTAAAATATCTGGAAGAATTTCTACTTGAGAGAAAAGTTTAAAGATGAAAGAAGTTAAGAGGGAGTAAGAGGGTGTGTGAGGGGAAGTAAGTGTTCACCAGAACCGACACTCTCCATCAGAAACCCAGCTCGCCTCGGTATGCTTGGTAGGAAACTTGACCCATTACATTTTGATGATAATCAGCAGATATGGTGTTCCGTTAACGCTACCTGTCCAGCATCTCCTTAGTATGGCTGTAGCTCGTCAGAAGTAGTGGCGAGTGAAAGTGTTATATTCCCATGGAACTCGGAAGAGCTTTGTTGTCATGTCAGGATCATCCCGTCTCTCACAGAACTGAGCAGAACTGAACAGAACAGAACTTCTCCAGAGCTTCAACAGAACTGAACTCTCTAGCAGAACTGTGCAGAAACAGCATCCGAGCAGAGCTTCAACAGAACCCGAGCAGAACTAGAACTGAGTAGACCAGGAAGTACTGACATTTTAAAGAGCTGTTTCCCGGTTCACTTTTGGGAGTATTACCATTGGTCAGAACCGACCAGACGGGGTGTGTTTTGTGACGTAAGAGGTTAGAAGACAGCAAGAATTGTTATGAAACAGATCAGAAATGTTCTCACAGACAGAGAGAGTTTTGTTTTGGCGCGTTTCAGAAACAGGTGCCAAAAACCTCTATATTTATGTCTGAGAGGATTCTAAAAACATGCCAACAACTTGTTTTGCGTTCGACTCCAACCTTGGACCAACTTACACTTGCTCAGATGAAGCAGAAATCAGAAAAGGCATAGTTACTCTGTAACAGCTTTGACATGAGAATAAAAATCATTACTCAGTTAATAAAATTGATTAGTTCACTGCAACATCTAAAATGGTTTGAACTAAGACATTTTGATTATCAACATTTGTAAAATAGTAATGATAATAAAAAGAGAGTGTTCTTTTCACTTGAATCTTCAAGAAAGAAAGTCTCAGGATGGGTGAACCTGTATTTCTGGATTCAAATCAATGAAATGACAGTTCCTGTCCCACAAGGTTCTTAAGGTCAAGATTTTTGACCTTAGACTTAGTTTTTGACATGGGCCTAGTCCACTACACCAGTGCTGTCTAGACCCGATCTTGAGACACTAGTCCATGCATTCATCACAACCCGCCTGGACTATTGTAATTCACTGTATGCTGGGGTCAGCCAGGCCTCTATCTCACAGCTACAGCTCATCCAGAATGCTGCAGCTCGGCTCTTAACCGGTACACCGAGGTATGAGCACATCACACCAGTTCTGTCCTCCCTACACTGGCTTCCTGTGAGAACTAGGATTGATTTCAAAATTCTCCTCCTGACCTATAAGTGCCTAAATGGCCTCGCACCCATCTACCTCTCTGAGCTACTGGAACCATATGTTCCCTCTCGGGCTCTGAGATCATCCGATCAGCTGCTTTTGGTTGTTCCAAAAACACGACTGAAGCTCCGAGGAGATTGGGCGTTTTCAGTCATGGGTCCCAAACTGTGGAACAACCTACCCCCAACATTAGGCATGCCACCTCCCTTCCTGTGTTCAAATCGCTGCTAAAAACATAACTGTTCTCTCTGGCGTTTCATACTGTGTGAGTTGATTTAGTATATCTTGTTCCTTGTCTTCATTTTAATGCTGTTGTTTTAATTTTTTAAGGTATATTCTTACTGCTTTTTATTTCTTAGTGTTACCCTTAGTGTTAAACACTTTGATAACAGTCTATCTGTTTTAAATTGTGCTCTATAAATAAATATGACTTGACTTGACTTGACTTCAGTGAGACCTTGGATAGAGACTCTCAGTCGGCTCCGAGGAGATTCTGGCAAACCATCAGGCAACTGAGGAGGGTAAAGCAGCACTTTACTAACACTCTGTTCAGTCAAGGTGGGGTGCTGCTGACTTCAACCAGTGATGTCGTCGGGAGGTGGAAGGAATACTTTTCAGACCTTCTCAATACCACCAGCACGTCTTTCATGGAGGAAGCTGAGTTGGGGGACTTTGGGTTTGATCTGTCTATTACCATGGTCGCCAAGGTATTTAAAAAGCTCCGAGGCGGCACGTCTCCGGGAGTGGATGAGATTCGCCCTAATTTCCTTAAGTCTCTGGATGTTCTGGGGCTGTCTTGTGTTGTACACCTTTGCAACGTTGCGTGGACATTGGGGCAGTGCCACTGGACTGGCAGACTGGTGTGGTGGTTCCCCTCTTCAAAAAGGGGAACCGGAGGGTGTGCTCCAATTATAGGGACATCACTCTCCTTAGCCTCCTTGGTAAGGTCTATTCAGGGGTACTGGAGAAGCAAGTCCCATCATTGGTTGAACCTCAGATCCAGGAGGAACAATGTGGGTTCCGTCCTGGCTGGGGAACACTGGATCAGCTCTTTACCCTCACTAGGGTCCTTGAGGGGTCATGGGAGTTTGCCTATCCAGTCTACATGTGTTTTCTGGACTTGGAGAAACCATTTGACTGTGTTCCTCGGGGTACATTGTGGGGGGTGCTCTGTGAGTATGGGATTGGAGGCCCGTTGTTATGGGCTGTTCAATCCCTATACAAGTGGTGCGAGAGTTTGGTTTGCATTGCCAGCAGTAAGTCGGACCTCTTCAGGGTGGGAGTTGGACTCTGCCAGGGCTGCCCGTTGTCACCGATTCTGTTCATAACTTTTATGGACAGAATTTCTCGGTGCAGCCAGTTGGCGGAGGGTTTCCGGTTTGGTGGCTTCGGGATTCCATCTCTGTTCTTTGCAGATGATGTGGTCCTGTTGGCATCATCGTGCGGTGATCTTCAGCTCTCACTGGAGCAGTTCGCAGCCGAGTGTGAAGCGGCTGGGATGAGAATTAGCACCTCCAAATCTGAGGCCATGGTCCTCAACCGGAAAAGGGTGGATTGCTCCCTTCAGGTCGACGGTGAGGTTCTGTCTCAAGTGGAGGAGTTCAAGTATCTCGGGGTTTTGTTCACGATTGAGGGAAGAATGGAGCATGAGATTGACAGGTGGATTGGTGCAGCGTCTGCAGTATTGCGAACTCTGTACTGGTCCATTGTGGTGAAGAGAGAGCTGAGCTGTAAGGCAAAGCTCTCTGTTTACCGGTCGGTCTACGTTCCTACCCTCACCTATGGTCATGAGCTATGGGTAGTGACCAAAAGAATGAGATCGTGGATACAGGCAGTTGAAATGAGTTTTCTCCGCAGGGTAGCTGGACTCTCCCTTAGAGATAGGGTGAGAAGTTCAGTTATCTGTGAGAAACTCGGAGTAGAACCGCTACTCTTGCATGTCGAGAGGAGCCAAATGAGGTGGTTCGGGCATCTGGCAAGGATGCCCCCATGACGCCTCCCTAGAGAGGTGCTTCGGGCATGTCCAACTGCGAGGAGACCCCAGGGAAGACCCATGACATGCTGGAGAGACTATTGCCCCTTTTGCACTGTCCCTAATCAGCCCCAACTCTGCTCAGCCCTGCACACTGCGAGGAAACCCCGGGGAAGACCCAGGAAATGCTGGAGAGACTATTGCCCCTTTTACTGCCCCTAATCAGCCCCAACTCTGCTCAGCCCTTTACACCCCTACTCAGCCTGCTCAGCTCAGCCTAGATTTGCACCTGCACTTTAGGACTGATTCTGGAGGTGTGTCCAGAATCCAAGTCCTAGTAATGAGAGTTCTGCGATGAGTTACTCAAAGCAGTCTGCTCCTCAGATAAATAATATTAAATTATCATTTTTATATATGAATGTTTCTGTTAACTTATTTTATATATGAATATTTCTGTTCAGTGCCCTGCGACAACTTCTGTTGTGACTTGGCGCTGTATAAATAAACTGAACTGAATTAAATCTGATGAACCAGATTCTACAAAAACATTTATATTTAAATCTAAAAAAGTTAAGTCTGGTCCTCTGGACATTCAAAAAACAAAACAAACAAAAAAAAGTAGAAATGTTTCTTCTTTCATCCGAAAGACTTCTTCAGTCTGAGGTGCTGTATTCAGCTCATAAATAACTATTTATATTAAACTGAGCTGAATACAGCACCTCAGACTGAAGAAGTTTTTCGAATGAAAGAAGAAACGTTTCTAAATTTTTGTTTTTGTTTGTTTGTTTAGTATTTTGAATGTCCAGAGGACCAGACTTAACTTTTTTAGATTTTTCTACCTGGATTATTGAGCATGCATCAGGATATCTATATTTAAAATTATATATTTTTCTTCATCATTTGATGTATTTGCACTCGTTGTGTTTTTTGTTTCTTGTATACGGATTATTTTTTCTTGTATACAGATTCAAAAAGCGTTCAATACAAAAACAACTGGACTTTATTTGTAACAGAAGATGTTTTGCTCCTCATCCGAGGAGCTTTCTCAATTCAAAGAGCAGAGAGTGAGAGATTCAGGTTATAAGGCTGAGTGAGATAAGACACACACACATATGTAGATTGGCAATTCACACCTAAACAACATTAACAGTAAGAGTCTTTTGTTCCTCTAATTCACAGACGAGGCCCCTCTGTTCCCATCAGGTGTGAAAACCGGCTGGGAATCTGTTTTAAAGTTGCATTATAGGTTTTTGAAAGTGGAAATCTGAGGCCTCCTCCTCTGTTAAGAGATGGCTTTTCTCTTTTTACATAAATTGCCACCTCCTTGGTGGCAGGGCCCCAGGGGTGGATGAGATTTGCCCGGAGTTCCTTAAGGCTGTGGATGTTGTAGGGTTGTGTTGGCTTATGCGACTCTGAAATATTGCGTGGACATTGGGGGAAGTTCCCCTGGATTGGCAGACCGAGGTGGTGGTCCCCCTATTCAAAAAGGGGACCGTAGAGTGTGTTCCAACTACAAGGGGATAACGCTCTTAAGCCTCCCTGGTAAGGTTTATTTGGGGGTCCTGGAGAGGAGGGTCCATCGGATAGTCGAACCTCGGATTCAGGAGGAGCAGTGCGGTTTTCGTCATGGTCGTGGAACACTGGACCAGCTCTACACTCTCAGCAGGGTCCTGGAGGATGCATGGTAGTTTGCCCAACCAGTCTACATGTGCTTTGTGGACTTGGAGAAGGCGTTCGACCGCGTCCCTCGGGGAACCCTGTGGAGGGTACTCTGGGAGTATGGGGTACCAGGCCCTTTGATATGGGCTGTTAGGTCCCTGTATGACCGGTGTCAGAGCCTGGTCCGCATTGCCGGCAGTAAGTCAGGCTTGTTCCCGGTGAGAGTTGGATTCCGCCAAGGTTGCACTTTGTCACTGATTCTGTTCATAACTTTTTTGGACAGATTTTCTAGGCACAGCCAAGGTGTTGAGGGGATCCGTTTTGGTGGCCTTAGGATTGCGTCTCTGCTTTTTGCAGATGATGTAGCCCTGTTGGCTTCATCAGATCGTGATCTACAGCTTTCGCTGGAGCAGTTCACAGCCGAGTGTGACACAGTCGGGATGAAGATTAGTTCCTCCAAATCCGAAGCTATGGTCTTGAGCTGGAAAAGGGTAGAGTGCCCTCTCCAGGTCAGAGAGGGGGTCCTGCCCCAATTGGAGGAGTTCAAGTTCAAGTATCTTGGGGTCTTGTTCACAAATGAGGGAAAAATGGAGTGTGAGATCGATAGGCGGAAAGGTGCAGCGTCTGCAGTGAAGTGGGCGCTGTACAGGTCTGTTGTGGTGAAGAGGGAGCTGAGTCAAAAAGCGACGCTCTCAATTTACCAATCGATATACGTTCCTACCCTCATCTATGGTCATGAGCTTTGGGTTGTGACCGAAAGAACGAGATCTCGGATACAAGCGGCCGAAATGAGTTTTCTCCGCAGGGTGTCTGGACTCTCCCTTAGAGATAGGGTGAGAAGCTCGGTCATCCGGGAGGGACTCGAAGTAGAGCCGCTGCTTCTCCATGTCGAGAGGAGCCAGTTGAGGTGGCTCGGGCATCTGGTTAGGATGCCTCCTGGATGCCTCCCTGGTGAGGTTTTCTGGACACGTCCCACCGGGAAGAGGCCCAGAGGAAGACCCAGGACATGCTGGAGGGATTATGTTTCTTGGCTGGCCTGGGAACGCCTCTGGATTCCCCCGGAGGAGCTGGCCCAAGTGCATTGGCGTCGCAACCATTATATGTGAAGGGGACAAGTCCCCTCCCACATTAAAAAAACCTTCATTTGGACCCTCCCAATTTTACTATATAACAATAGTTCAGGCGGCGCAGTTTCTCTTTGTTCGTGAACGAATCCATTCCACTTCATTAATAGGAGAATACGCAAGCCACTAAAACTCCACTCCAGGTTTTCCTGGTTACCTCCAACTCTCCACCGTCTCTTCCTGCCTTGACAGAAAACGCGCACAGGTGAAGGAGGTGGAGGTACCTGTGTTACTCGCTTGCCAGTTTAGCAAGCTTAGTGCGGGCAGTGGTTGACCAGGGGGTTGATCATAAACATACATGTTAGGAGGATGTTTGTGAGGAGCGCTACATCTATAGCATCTTAGCTTAGCAGCAACTGTGACGCTGTCAGACGCTGCAGGTGTAAGATGTGGTGTGTTGAGGTGCATTAAAGTTGAAACATCTTTAAAACCCCACACCTTATTGTTCTCAGTCTTCATGAGAAACATCATTTAGATGAGTAGTGTTGAACACAAGTAAAAAAATCCAGTGGTGATGTATTTTTTTTCTCTATAGACAAATAGTGCCGACCTGATGCTGTGAATTAAAGTTAAAATGTCTTTAAAACCTACAGCTGAATTTACACAAACTTGGTGAGAAACATGCTTTAAATGTGTGGAATTCAAGGAAATCTAGGTGAAATGCTGCTTTTTTGTTCACTAGTGAACACCTTTTTTTTTTACGTGCGCTCACACGTGCACGCGTGCACACACGCGTGCGCACACACACACACCTACACTCATCATTGTGTCCCCCCCCACATTATGGATGCTTCTGACACCCTTGCCCAAGTGGCTGGGGAGAGGGAAGTCTGGGCCTCCCTACTTAAGCTGCTACCCCCGCGACCCGACCCCAGATAAGTGGAAGAAAATGGATGGATGGATTAACTTTAATTAACAGTATATTTAATAAAGTCAAAGGGAAAATAGGATTTCACGATAAAGCTGACACATTTATTTATTTTTAATCTTCAATGATTTAAAAATAACCTTATTTTTTATACATAAAATGTTAAAAAAAAATGTTTCCACCCTCCATCCCTCCATCCTGTACTCCCGCCTGCCAGGGCTCGAATCCGGCCTTTGTGAGCAGGCGAGGCCGGGGCTCGGGGTCCGGCCTCACGGGCTTCAACGGCTCTGCAGCTCGTATGATCCTCCACTGTGACACCACTCATTCGAATTTTGTTGTTGGTCATCAAACACAAAAAACACCTGGACTTCAGAATTAAACACGGCGTTGTCATTTTGTTTTTAAAATCTTAAAAATAGATCCAGCCGCTTCTCTGCATCCAGAGAAATTGCAAATGGCGGATCAGTGAAAAGTTTCTGATATCCATTGATTCCTTGCCCTGACCAATCAGAGTCCTTCATTCGCGTTTCGGTCTGGACTCAGCTCGACTGAGCCCACTCTGTCCCACCAGAGAAGCAGGGATGAAAAGAGGTCCTGAATCAGCCTCAAATCAGCTAAAAGTACTAGCTAAAGTACTGGTGCAAAAGGGTTCTTTCTGTGGCAGGCTGCCCAGAATTGGGGCTTATTATGGGCAGTGCAAAAGGGGCATATGTCTCTCGGTTGGCCTGGGAATGCCTTGGAATCCTCCCAGAAGAGCTGGAAGAGGTGGCTGTGGAAAGCAATGTCTGGGCCTCCCTGCTCAAGCTGCTGCCCCCGCGACCCGACTTCGGAATAAGCGGAAGATAATGGATGGATATGAATGTTTCTGTTCAATGCGCTGAGATGACTTCTGTTGTGACTTGGCGCTATATAAATATTGAAAAAAATTGAATTGAGTGTCAAAGTATGACAATAGAGAGCCAACACACTGAATTTTCATGAGCGTCATATCAATCTGTTTCTCCAGTTGATCCACTGCATATTTTGGCATCAGTTATTTAGTAGCAGTTAAAAATGATTGTGTTAATGTGTTAATGGTTGTGGCTTTAGGTTATGAGGAGAAACAATTGTAGGCTTTGTATTTTACTTCCATGGTTCAAGGTTAAGCCCTTTTATAAGTGCTAGACTGTCCTACTCACTAAACTTCAGTAGATTTACTGGAACTGTTTTAAGAGAAGGCAGTGTTAGGGTATAGATATCACAAAGGCTCTGTAGAGTGGGTAAATGACATACAGTTGCGGAGCCAATGATGCAGATGTGATGCTATTCTGGGTAATGGGCCCAGATATTTTTATTCTTCATTTTTTTATTTTTTTAAGAAACAAGCTTCCACATTGTTTCTGAGCAATTGTACACCTTGCTATTCTGAAGTCAGAATCAAATCCCTGCATAATGCATTTTGATTGGCAGATAATTCAGGGAGTTTCTATGTATTTGTTTGTACAATGGGCTGAATTTAATGAGGGGACTTTTCCTTCTAAGATGTAAAACAATTGTGTTCTTGGTTGCCTGTTGTTTCTTCCTTAATGTATGGTGACTGCAGTTGTTCAGGAATCATTGCTTAATTTCTGGGGTAGTGATGCCTTGTAAATGTATGCCATCTATTGGACTCTTCGGAAACATCACTTGACAAACATGAGAGTTTAAAGGTGTTTATCAGTAGAAATAGTTACAGTTTTTTATTTGTTTTTCATGTTTGTAGAATTAAAGATAGCCCTCATCATATCACTTTTACATATTTGTAAAATAAAGAATAATATATTTTCTTTGTGAAAACAAAATGTTTATATTCATAAGAAGGATAAAAAGTTAATCTACAGTAAGTTTTTGATGCATATCGAACAGAAATTGTAAACAGCAATGAGAAATCTTGGTTTAAAATAGGAGGGGAAAAACATCCAAATTTATTATAAGAACTCGCTTATGTCCTATAACATATGTTGTGGTGAGAATCAGGGTTGGAAGCAAGGAAAAAAGAGAGTGCGGGAGTGGGCTGAGCATGTGCCTCCTGAGGTCCTCTGCTCTCTGTCTGGGCTCAGCGTCACCAACTCCAGGGCCAGACTCTCCTCAGCCCCATACTCCCATTTACTCCAGGCCAGACACCATCACGACCACTTGTATCAAGATGCCTGGCCACTTTTGTGCCATAGTAAAATACACAAACAGTGCAGACATACACTGGTCTGCTCGCTTCCATGACGTCAACTCAAGAAGCCCACTCGCTTTAGTCATTCCAGAGATCTCCATTGCTAGCAGCTTCCTCTGGGCTTTGAGCGGAGAGTCTGGCAGAAGATACATCCCACACATGTATTCAGTTTGCTAATGCTGCTAAGGGACTGCTGCCCCAAGCTTTTTTTTTATTTTTTACTTTAAAGGCAGAATGGACATGTATGGGTAATGTCCTTCCACACAGTCTGATTGTAGGATCATTTTATTTATTTATTGTTCATGTTCTGCTTTTATGTACCACCTTTTGTAATATATAAGAAAGATGAGCAAAATTCTAACAATGGCTTTTACTGTAATGTTGCAAAGTACAAAGCAAACACATTCCTCTATATAAATATCCTGAAGCATGCTCAATAATCCAGGTAGAAAAATCCAAAAAAGTTCAATCTGGTCCTCTGGACATTCAAAAAAACAAACAAACAAACAAACAAAAAAAAATATATAGAAACGTTTCGTCTCTCATCATTTCGACTTCCTCAGTCTGAGGTGCTGTTTTCAGCTCAGTCTCTTAAATAGCACCTTCTCAGAGTGGATCAACCAGTTTTGCTGCTGACAACCAAAACCAGCTGATCACATGCTCAAGAAGGACCATCAGCCTAACAATGGATCATTAGCACACTGATGGCTGTTTACTATTCACAGAGGGCTGAGTGATACTAGCAAACACAGCATTGTAAGAGGGGGACAGTTGAACCCGGAGGCCTCCACCCCTGTTTAATGATGGATGATTTCTTTTCACAAAGATGGCCTCCTTTACTCCTCTCTCAAACCATCGTTCCTCTCTGTCCAGGATGTGAACATCTTCATCCTTGAAAGAGTGACCGCTGGCCTGGAGATGAGTGTAGACCGCAGAATCCTGGCCTGATGATGTTGATCTTCTGTGCTGGGCCATCCTTTTTTGGATTTTTCAACCTGGATTATTGAGCATGCATCAGGATATTTTGAATCACTTTGGCCAGGATTGCCTCAAACTAGTAAGAGAGTTTGAGAAAACAGCAAGGAAGAGGGCAGACTACAGGAACCACTTGCGATTCAACCTCAGATGTCGACAAAGTGGCATCATTCCCAAGAGCCTGGAACTAAAATCATCGGTTAGAGGGCACCGGGCAAGCAAGATCCTTCAGAAGGCACAGACCCAGCTGCTGAATGAACGGGTGAGACAGACCAATTTTACTATTGAGGCCTTGAAGGCCAAAGAAGAGCACATTAAACAGAAACTAACTATGTGTCTAGATCAGACCACACTTCAGCAAGTGTTGGACTGTACAGATCAGGCACGCTTAGCACAGCATGTCAAGTCCAAGACTCGACAACAAAATAAGTTTAACTTACTAATAACTCATCAACACCATCATTATTCCAATAACAACACATTCAGTGTAGGACAACATTCCAGTAGTCAATTACACGCCAGGGAGACAGAAAAGTGGGTGAAGAATTTATCTGACAGACAGCTCACCCAGCCAGAGACAGAGATTATTGCCAGGGGACTGAACTTTGCGGTTGCACCAAGTAGAATTCTTCTGGTGGAGATGATCACAGCCACAGAATCAGCCATCCGCAACAACAAAATGAAAGAGGGTGAAGCAGAACAGCTCAGAATCAAAGTTTCATCCTGCCTCAGCAATGCCAAACCACCACCTTCCAACATCAGTAGAGAGGAGAGGGATGCACTCACCACTCTTAGCAAGGACAAAAACATCATCATTCTCCCAGCAGACAAAGGAAGGTGCACAGTGATTTTGAACCAGAAAGACTATCATGAGAAAGTTATGACACTCCTTAGTGACTTAACCACTTATGAACCTCTGAAAAGAAATCCAGGAAGTGGTTACAAGAAGAAGTTAATAGATTGCTTGAAAAATTTGGAGCAGGACAAGGCTATTGACCGTATTCTGTACCACAGAGTGTACCCAGGGGAGGCCACACCTAGTCTGTATGGTTTACCTAAAATCCACAAACAAGGTGTACCTTTAAGACCTATTGTTAGCATGATTAACTCTGTCACTTACAATGTTTCCAAATATCTGGTGTCTGTACTCATCCCTTTAGTTGGCAGCTCAGAACACCACATACAGAACACCGTGGACTTTGTGGATAAGGTGAGGGATGTCATCATGGAGACTGATGAAACAATGGTCTCTTTTGATGTCACATCACTCTTTACGTGCATTCCTGTTGATGATGCAGTAGAGGTGGTCAGTTTAAGATTAAAATCAGACACCACTCTGAGCAGCAGGACCACACTTTCTACAGAACAACTGTGTCAACTCTTGAAACTGTGCCTGCAGTCAACCTACTTCACATATGGGGAGCAATATTATAGGCAGAAACATGGGTGTGCTATGGGGTCTCCAGTTTATCCTATTGTTGCCAACCTGTACATGGAGGAGGTAGAAAAGAGAGCCTTGACATCTTTTTCAGGGACACCACCAAGTCATTGATTCAGGTATGTTGACGACACCTGGGTTAAAATTAAATCTCAGGAAGTCCAACATTTTACTGACCACATCAACTCTGTGGATAAATACATCAAGTTCACACGAGAAGATGTAAAAAATGGCAGGTTGGCTTTCTTGGACTGTAAGGTCTCAGTCTCTGATAGAGGACATTTGCAAACCGAGGTGTACCGCAAACCCACCCACACAGACCAGTATTTGCAGTTTGACTCCCATCACCCTTTGGAGCACAAGTTAGGTGTCATCAGGACTTTGTATCACAGAGCAGACAGCGTCCCCACTAGCTCAGGAGCCAGGCAGAAGGAGAAATCCTACACAAAACAGGTTCTAGAGCAATGTGGATATCCTAACTGGGCCTTCCTGAAAGCAGAGAAGAAACCCAAACAGGACTCCAGTCAGCCAACAGGTGAAAAGGAGGAACGCAGACCCAGACCAGTGGTCATTCCGTATGTTGAGGGAGTATCAGAGAAACTGAGATGTTTATTTTCTAAACATAACGTCCCAGTGGCTTTTAAACCCCAAAATACATTACGGCAAAGACTGGTTCATCCCAAAGATCCAGTCCCCCAGCACAAACAGAGTAATATTGTGTATGCTGTTCAGTGTCAGGAGGGCTGTGATCAGTCTTACATCGGGGAAACTAAACAGCCACTGGCCAAAAGGATGGCCCAGCACAGAAGATCAACATCATCAGGCTAGGATTCTGCGGTCTACACTCATCTCCAGGCCAGCGGTCACTCTTTCAAGGATGAAGATGTTCACATCCTGGACAGAGAGGAACGATGGTTTGAGAGAGGAGTAAAGGAGGCCATCTTTGTGAAAAGAAATTGTCCATCATTAAACAGGGGTGGAGGCCTCCGTGTTCAACTGTCCCCCTTTTACAATGCTGTGATTGCTAGTATCACTCAGCCCTCTGTGAATAGTAAACAGCCATCAGTGTGCTTATGATCCATTGTTAGGCTGATGGTCCTTCTTGAGCATGTGATCAGCTGGTTTTGGTTGTCAGCAGCAAACTGGTTGATCCACTCTGAGAAGGTGCTATTTAAGAGACTGAGCTGAAAACAGCACCTCAGACTGAGGAAGTCTCTTGGATGAGACACGAAACGTTTCTATATTTTTTTGCTTTGTTTTGTTTTTTGTTTTTTTGAATGTCCAGAGGACCAGATTGAACGTTTTTGGGTCCTCTATATAAAATTCACACTATTTTGAAAATGTATTGTCTTGTTTAGAAATAACCTAAATTATTTCTCAAATTAACATTACTTCAAAAGCACTTAAATTTTTTAAATGTCCTATACTGATCAGCAATGCACCATTGTCTCCTGTTGCTGAGGAATTTGAATAGTGAATGTTTGTAGTTTTCGAGATGAGTGATTTTTTGGACAGGAACTGAATAGGAAATGCAAGTAAACAATGTTTGTGTGCATATAATTCAAATTGGTAGGAGTTGTTTTGTGTATTGAGGTAGGTTTTTACTTTTTATTTTATTAATTCATTTATTTTTGTCTGATTGTCCAAGGCAATGCAAAGTGACAGATCCTGGCATGTGGAGGGAGCAATTTTATCCAACACCAGGCATTATGGTGAAGCCAGGCGGTGGCCTTGACCAGCATAGATTAACTTTTTTAGCCATATAAAAACTCGGGAGCATAGTTTCCTCAAACTGGTGGCCAGTTTAGATGTGTTTAGATGTGTGTGTGTATATATATATATATATATATATATATATATATATATATGACTGTGACACAATTGTGGAGATTTCTATGACACTGCCTTGCCATCCTACCATTCTTCCAAAGTGATTCAGTCCTTCCAGCCTCGGGCTCAGGCCTGTCATGATGGCTGTCTCCATGATCCTCTATCTGCCTGCATGGACCGAGCTCTATGGACCCATTCAGTTCTGTGGGGAAACCTTGGATGTTCTCCATCTGCCGGACCCCGTTCTGGAGGGCAGTCTGTGAGGGCAGCTGCTGTAGTCGTTATTATAATCAAGCTGATGACGGGACCTGCTAACTAGACCTGATAACGCAGCTAACAAGATCTTCCATCTGCCTGCACAGACGAAACTCTGTGGACCCGCTTGGTTCCACGGGGGGAACCTTTGATGTTCTCTGTCTGCCGGACCCAGTTCTTGAGGGCAGTCTGGGAGGCAGCTAATGCAGTCATTATTATCATCAAGCTACTGACTGGACATGCTAACGGGACGTGCTAACAAGACCTGCTAACGCTGCTATCAAGACCACACCACTAACCAAACCAAACCAATAACAGTACCATGGTGCCAACGAGACCATGTTGCTAAAAGGAACCTCACTGCTAACATTATCATGCTGCTAACTGGACCACGTTGCTAAGATGACATCACTACCAGCAGAACGACTTTGTCAATAGGTCCATGCTGCTGTAGATTTATTTCTTTTTCACTTTTGGCACCTTGTTTCTGTATTTTTGTTGCATGCTTTGAATTAATCTCAGTTTCTGTTAGTTTTGGGGACTCCGCTCGCATTAACATGTGAACTATAGCCAATTAGAACCTAGGAGAATCGTGTTGATGTTGTTCGGTGTATTGTTTTGCGCTACTAGTGACTGGCGTATATCTTAGATCTTTTAGCATACCATTTGGCATTTGTTTAGCGTATATCTTAGTTTATATGTTAGATCCTAATTTAATGGTTCTTTTTATACTTTATATTTTTGCTATTGTTGGATGTAACTGGGACTCTGTGTACACAGTTTCATTCCACCTCATGTACCACATGCGATGCGAATGATGATACAGAACCTTGAATCCTTGAGGTTAGCCTACAAATAAATAAACGAAATGCATTTAGAAGAAAGAAAATCAGCTATATACAGTATACATAAGACAACTAAAATGGCAAGATCTCGTGATTTAAAAAATCTGTTTAAAGAAATAACCAAATAAAAAAGAAAAATTCAGTAATCCAACATTTGTCAGTCAGGTCATCTGGACAGTTTTTTTTTTTTGTGTGTGTGTGTGTTGAAACATTTCACCTTTGATCCGAAAGGTTTCATCAATCAAGGATACACACAACACAAAACTGATTCTTCCCCCAACAGCTTACTCCAAAGTGGAACAAACCAGTTATGTTGGTGCTAAGATAATTTCTTTGGCACGCCCCCTCCTCCATTGCCAGCCCTCTTCCTTGTTGACAGTCATGTCAAACTGGTTGAAAACAAGAAAGTCCATGCTCATCTGGACAGTTTCTTTTTTTTTTTTTTTTTTGGTGCTGAAACGTTTCGCCTTCGATCCGGAAGGCTTTATCAGTCAAGGATGTATACAACACAAAACTGATTCTTCCCCAAACAGCTTACTCCAAAGTGAAACAAACCAGTTATGTTGGTG
>NC_056507.1:43206049-43207698 GCF_014905685.2 Nematolebias whitei
TTTGTCCCCAACAGCTTACTCCAAAGTGAAACAAATCAGTTGTGTTGGTGCTAAGATGGTCTCTTTGGCATGCCCACCCCCCCCCCCCCCCCCCCATTGCCGGCCCTCTTCTTTGTTGACAGTCATGTCAACCTGGTTGAAAACAACAAAGTCCATGCTCAATAATCCAAGTATGCAATCTAACATTTTCAGTCAGGCCATCTGGACAGTTTGGTTTTTTTTGCGTCCTTAAACGTTTTACGTTCTATCCAGAAATCTTCATCAGTCAAGGAAACTTACAACACAAAACTGATTTGTCCCCAACAGCTTACTCCAGAGTGGAACAAACCAAATATGTTTGTGTTAAGATGTTCCCTTTGGCTTGCCCCCCCCCCCCCCCCCCTTCCATTGCCGGCCTTCTTCCTAGTTGACAGTCATGTCAACCTGGTTGAAAACAACAAAGTCCATGGTCAATAATTCAAGTAAACTATCTAACATTTTTCAGTCAGGTCATCTGGACAATTTTTGTTTTTTGCATGCTTAAACGTTTTACGTTCTATCCGGAAGTCATCATCAGTCAAAGAACCAAACAACACAAAAACTGATTATTTCACCAACAGCTTACTCTAAAGTGGAACAAACCAGTTATGTTGGTGCTAAGATGGTCTCTTTGCCACACCCCCTCCTCCATTGCTGGCCCTCTTGCTTGTTGACAGTCGTGTCAACCTGGTTGAAAACAACAAAGTCTATGCTCAATAATCCAAGTATACAATCTAAAAATTTTCAGTCAGGTCATCAGGACAGTTTCTTTTTTTTTTTTATTGCTGAAGCGCTTCGCCTTCGATCCAGAATGCCTCATCAGTCATTGAAACACACAACACAAAACTGATTCTTCCCCCACCAGCTTACTCCAAAGTTGAACAAACCAGTTATGTTGGTGCTAAGATGGTCTCTTTGGCACACCCCCTCCTACATTGCTGGCCCTCTTCCTTGTTGACAGACATGTCAAACTGGTTGAAAACAACAAAATCCATGTTCAATAAACCAGGTATACTATCCAACATTTTTCAATCAGGCCATCTGGACAGTTTCTTTTTTGTGTGTGTGTGCTGAAACGTTTCACGTTCGATCTGGAAAGCTTCATTTGTCAAGGAAACACACAACACAAAACTGATTCTTCCCCCAACAGCTTTCTCCAATGTGGAACAAACCAGTTATGTTGGTGCTAAGATGGTCACTTTGGCACGCCCCCTCCTACATTACCGGCCCTCTTCCTTGTTAACAGCCGTATCAAACTGGTTGAAAACAACAAAGTCCATGCTCAATAATCCAGGTATACAATCCAACATTTTTCAGTCAGGTCATCTGGACACTTTCATTTTTTTTGTGTGTGTGCTGAAAGGTTTCGCATTCGATCCGGAAGGCTTCATCAGTCAAGGAAACACACAAAACATAATTGATTCTTCCCCCAACAGCTTACTCCAAAGTGGAACAAACCAGTTATCTTGGTGCTAAGATGGTCTCTTTGGCATGCCCCGTCTTCCTTTGCCGGCCCTCTTCCTTGTTGACAGTCGTGCCAAAATTGTTGAAAACAAGAAAGTCCATGCTCAATAATCCAGGTATAAAATCCAACATCTTTCAGTCAGGTCATCTGGACAGTTTCTTTTTTT